>NC_086112.1:10175211-10487920 GCF_963921235.1 Mobula hypostoma | reverse complement strand
TTCCCACTATTCAGGACATTTACAGAGACAGATGCATAAAAAGGGACCAAAGGTGACTCGAGTCACCCCAAACACAAACTGTCCCAGCTGCTACCATCCGGGAAATGGTACCGCAGCATAAACGCCAGGACCAATGGGCTCCAGGACAATTTCTTCCACCAGGCCATCAGACTGATTAATTCACGCTGATACCATTGTATTTCTATGCTATATTGACTGTCTTGTTGTACATACTATTCAATATAAATTACTATAAATTGCACATTGCGCATTTAGATGGAGACATAAAGGTTTTTACTCCTCATGTATGTGAAGGATGTAAGTAATAAAGTCAATTCCAATCAATTCAATTCATTATTGCCACATGTACAAGTGGCCTGTCTAGAGTCTAATAACAGTGTTCTATTAGAAGCTGTTCTTGAGCCTGCTGGTACATGCATACAAAATTCTCCATTTTCCACCTGGTGGGAAGGGGGGAGCGGGTTGGAATGGAAGAAGGGAGAATGTCTGGGTGGGTTTGGTATTTTGATCATGCTGACTGCTTTACCAAGGCTGTGGGAAGTATAGCATGATTCCATGGAGGAGACCTGGTTTTTGTGAAGGACTGAACAGAGTCCACAACCATGTGCAATATCTTACCAAGCTGTGATGCATTCTCAGAACCAGAATCAGTTTTAACTTCACCGGCAGATGTTGTGAAATTTATTTTTTTTTGCAGCAGTACATTGCAATACACAGTAGGAAAAATTATAAATTACACGAAGAAATATATATTAAAATAAATTCTGTAAGTAATGCAAAAGGAGAGTGGAAAAAAAAAGTGAGGTAGTGTTCTTGGACTCATTGTCCATTCAAAAGTTTGATGGTGGAGGGGAAGAAACTGTTCCTGGAACATTGAGTGTGTGGCTTCCGTCTCCTGTACTCATCCTTGATGGTAGTAATGAAAAGAGAGCCTGGGTGATGGGGGTCCTCAACGATGGATTCTGCTTTTTTGAGACATCGCCTTTTGAAAATATCACTGATGCTGGGGAGACTACAGCCCATGATGGAGTTGGCTGAGTTCACAACTTTCTGCAGCTTTTTCCGAACTTACGCAGAGGCCTCTCCATACCAGATGGTGATACAGTCAGTTAGAATGCTCTCCACAGTATATCTATAGAAATTTGAGAGATTCATTGGTGACATACCAATTCCCCTCAAACTCTTAATGAAATATAGCCTCTGTAGTGTATTCTGACAGTGTTCTATATGCATCCATATTGGTGCTGGTCAATAGGAACATGCCGAATTTAAACGCAAAAGCATCACCAGAAGAGTCCTGACGAAGGGTCTCGGCCTGAAACGTCGACTGCGCCTCTTCCTATAGATGCTGCTTGGCCTGCTGCGTTCACCAGCAACTTTGATGTGTGATGCCGAATTTAACTCTTTTTTTTTTGCTGAGAGACACTCCTTGTATGATTTCCCTACAGCACAACCTGTACTTCAGCCCACATAGGTCTCTCCGCTTCACAACTGGCGTGTGGTCAGTGAGGTATGTAAACTCATAGAAGAAACTGAGTGTAACCGTATGAAGGACAGCATGGCAGCGTAGCGGATGGCATAACGGTTTGCAGTGCCAGCAATCAGCATTCATCTCCCACCTTTGCCTGTCAAGAGCCTGCATGTTCTCCCTGTCACTGCGTGTCTTTCCTTTGGAGGCTTGGTTTCATCCCACACCCAGAGACACACGGATTAAGGTTAGGAAGTTGAGGGCATTCTGGAAACAAAGAGTCATTGAGTCATAAGGCACTGCAGCACAGAAACAAACCCTTCAGCCCATCTATTACATACTGAACTATTATTCTCTCTAGTCCTATTGACCTGCACCTGGGTTGTCCCCTGCCAGTCATGTTATTATTCAAACTTCTCTTAAATGCCAAAATCAAACCCTCATCCTTCACTCCCACTGGCAGCTCAATTCATACTGTCGCTACCCGCTTAGTAAAGAAGTTCCCCCTCAAAGTTCAAAATTAAAAGTACATTTATTCTCAAAATATGTATGAATTATATAAAAATGAGCTTCATCTCCTTAAATGTAACCACATAACAAAGAAATCCAAAGGAACCCATAAGAAGACTGACAAACTCTCAACATGCAGAGAGAGAAAAAAATTGTTACCCTTAAGCATTTTACCTTTCACCCTTAACCCATGACCTCTAGTTCTGGTCACACGCAACCTCAGTGGAAAAAAGCCTGCTTGCATTTACCCTAGCAATACCCTTCATAATTTTGTACACCTCTGTCAAATCTCCCCTCATTCTCCTGCGCCGTAAAGAATAAATTCTTAACATATTCAAACTTTCGCTATAACTCAGGTCTCAAGTCTTGGAAAAATCCTTATAAGTTTTCTCTATCTTCTTTCAATTTTAGTTATACCTTTTCTGTAGGAAGGTGACCAGAACTGTACACAATACTCCAAAATATGCCTCACCAATGTCTTAAACAACTTCAACATAACATTCTCACTTCTGTATTCAGTACTTTCAGTTATGAAGGCCAATATGCGAAAAGCACCATTAATGGCCCAATTTACCTGTGATGCCACTTTCATTGAATGATGGATCTGTATTCCCAGATCCCTCTGACCTACCGCATCCTCAGTGACCTCCCCAGGGTTCTCTTCCCAAAGTACAACACCTCACACTTGCCTTCATTAAATTCCATCTGTCATTTTTCAGCCCATCTCTCCAGCTGATCTAGCACCCACTGCAAGCTCTGAAAGTCTTCTTCACTGTCCCACAAATCACCCCATTCTTAACATAGAACATAGAAATCCACAGCACATTACAGGCCTTTCGGCCCACAATGTTGTGCTGACTATGTAACTTACTCTAGAAGCTGCCTAGAATTACCCTACTGCATAGTCCTCTATTTTCTAAGCCCCATGTACCTAACTAACATTCTCTTAAAAGACCCTATTGTATTCGTTTCCACCACCACAGCCAGCAGTGCATTCCATGCACCCACCATTCTCTGTAAAAAACTTACCTCTGACATCCCCTCTGTACCTACTTCCATTAAAAAAAAGGCATCCGTTAGTCTTGCAAGACCATGGACCTGCGCCTGGAAAGTCTTCACTCTCCAGGGCCCAGGCCTGAGTGAGGTTGCATGGAAGACCAGCAGTTGCCCATGCTGCAAGCCTCCACTCTCCACGACACCAATGTTGTCCAAGGGAAGGGCATTAGGACCCGTACAGCTTGGCACCAGTGTTGTCGCAGAGCAATGTGTGATTAAGTGCCTTGCTCAAGGACACAACACGTTGCCTCAGCTAGGGCTCGAACTCACGACCTTCAGGTCGCTAGTCCAATGCCTTAACCACTTGGCCACGTGCCCAAACTACCTACTTCCAACACCTTAAAACTATGCCTCCTCATGTTAGCCATATCAGCCCTAGGAAAAAGCCTCTGGCTATCCACATGGTCAAAGCCCCTCATCATCATACACCTCTATCAGGTCACCTCTCATCCTCCGTCACTCCAAGGAGAAAAGGCCGAGTTCACTCAACCTATTCTCATTGGACACACTCTCCAATCCAGGCAACATCCTTGTAAGTATCCTCTGCACTCTTTCTATAGTATCCACATCCTTCCTGTAGTGAGGTGACCAGAACAGAACACTGTGCTCCGAGTGGGGTCTGACCAAGGTCTTATATAGCTGTAACATTACTTCATGGCTCTTGAATTCAATCCAATGGTTGATGAATGCTGTCAACATGCCAAGATCCCCCAAGAACTCTCTGATCCTCCACACCGCCAAGAGTCTTACCATTAATACTACATTCTGTCTTCATATTTGACCTACCAAAATTAACCAATTCACATTTATCTGGGTTGAACTCCATCTGCCACTTCTTAGCTCAATTCTGCATCTTGTTGATGTCCCATTGTAACCTGTGACGACCTCCAGACTATCCAGCACACCCCCAACATTAGTATCAGCAGCAAGCTTACTAACCCATCCTTCCACTTCTTCATCCAGATCACTTGTAAAAATTACAAAGAGGAGGGGTTGCTGAACAGATCCTTGTGGAACACCACTGGTCATTGACCTCTATGTAGAATACAAACCATCTACAACCACGCTTTGCCTTCTGTGGGCAAGCCAACTCTGGATCCACAAAGCAAGGTCTCCTTGAAACCCATGCCTCCTTACTTTCTGAATGAACCTTGCATGGGGAACCTGAAATCCATATACACTACATCCACTGCTCTACCTTCAATGTGTTTTGTTACATCCTCAGAGTATTTAATCAGGCTCATAAGGCATGACCTGCCCTTGACAAAGCCGTGCTAACTATCCCTAATTAGATTATGTCTCTCAGGATCTTCTCCAACAATGTGACCATCACTGAAGGAAGACTCACTGGTCTATAATTTCCTGATTTATTTCTACTCCCTTTCTTGAACAACATTTGTAACCCTCCAATTCTCCAGTACCTCGCCCATCCCTATTGATGATGCAAAGATCATTGCCAGAGGCTCAGCAATCTCCTCCCTTGCTTTCCATAGTAGCCCGGGGTATATCTCATCCAGTCCTGGTGACTTATCTAACTTAGTGCTTTTAAAAGCTCCAGCACATCCTCTTACTTAATGTCTATATGCTCAAGTGTTTCAGTACACTGTAAGTCATCCCCACAATTGCCAAGGTCAGCTTCCCTGGTGAATACTGAAGCAAAGTATTCATTAAGTACCTCTGCTACCTCTTCTGACTCCATGCACAAGTGGTGGCATCCACAAATTTTCTGATCCCGTTCATCACTTCATCCAGATCAGTGATGGCGGTAAAGGAGGCTGACAATAATTATTCTAATTTGACAAGAAGGCAGTCATTTTAACAGAATTTTGAGTGAGCCATTTCTCCTTCCATTGCTTGGGAAATATCTCTACCTGACACCAAATGACTTATTACATTTGGAATTCAACCTCCCACTTTAATTTCCCTTTCTGCTAAATTTTCTATTCCCTAATGGTCGCTGCAATTCATCATTCACATCAATTCCTCCCTTCAGGACACTGGAAGTAACTTTCAATCACCTCCCATCACAACAGAACATTAGCACCTCCTTTTTCACTTTGCAGCCATGTGGTACATTTTGTACTCTTAGTGAATGCATGCAACTTCACCTCCATCATGGTTGTGCAGACCAACAAGCAGGTCCAAAATATTTTTAAGTTTTAATGTATGATAGATTATTATATAAAAAAAACAATTCCATTGATGCCTACCCATCAGAAGGTATGGAGGTGGGGGTAGACATTATCCAGAAGTTTATTCCCCATCAGTAGTTTTAATTTTGCATAACTCAATAAAATCTCCCCTTATTCTCTTGCGCTCTATCCTAAGCTAAAACTAAGATCATAGAACTTTAAAGCACAGTACAGGCCCTTCAGTCCTCTTTGCTGTACTAGCCCTTTATCGTACTCCAAAATCAATCTAACCCTTCCCTACTACAAAACCCTCCATTTTTCTATCATCCAGGAGTCTATCCAAGAGATTCAGGTCAAGTGAAGGTTATTGTCATTTAACTACATGCATGTACATAATGTATATAACCACATAACGTATATAGAAACGAGACAATGTTTCTCTGAACCAGGGTGTAAAGCACAGTAGTACACATAACACACAATAATTTATGAAGGTCAGCATAAAATCTACAGATGAATCTCATATAAGTAACAAGCGAAAGTACATTAATATTAACTATATAAGGTATGGAACAGATTAACCAGTGACACTGAATATGAGGCGATAAGGAGTTTAGAAGCCTAATGGCCTGGGGGAAGAAGCTATTTCTCATCCTGACCGTTCTTACTTTTATGCATCAGAATCTCCTGCCTGATGGTAGAAAGTGTAAGAGGATGCTGGATGGATGGGTGGGATCCTTAATAATACTAAGGGCCCTGTGTATGGGCCCTTGGAAGGTCAGACACCCTGAGCCAATAGGCTGGTCCTGGACTTATTTCCTGGCATAATTTACATATTACTATTTAACTATTTATGGTTTTATTACTAGTTAATTACTATTTAATTATTTATGGTGCAACTGTAACGAAAACCAATTTCCCCTGGGATCAATAAAGTATGACTATGACTATGATAAATGTCCCTGATGGATGGTAGGGAGACCTCTATGATCACAGCTGCTCTCACAGTGCTTTGTAGAATCTTCTGCTCCGTTGCTCGATTGCTCCCATACCAGATGGAGATGCAACATGTCAGGACACTCTCAATGGTGCTCCTGTATAACACAATTAAGGCGGGGAGCAGGTACCTTGCTAGCCTCAATCTTTTTAGGAAGTGGAGATGCTGCTGTGCCTCCTTGTTCGGGGAGGTGATATGAAGGGACCAGGTGAGGTCATCCGTGATGTGAACTCCCAGGAACTTGATGCACTTAACCCTCTCTACAGAGGATCCACGTATTCACAAAGGGGGATGGTTTGTCTGCACTTACCTGACGTTCACAATGATGTCCTTTGTCTTCTCCAAGTTCAGGCTCAGGCTGTTCTTCTCACACCAATCCACCAGCTGCTCCACTTCCTCTCTGTACTCCATCTCGTCATTATTCCTGAAAAGGCCAACCACTGTTGTGTTACTTACACACTTGATGACACGGTTTGAGCTGGATCCTGCGACACAGTCGTGTATCAGCGGTGTGAACAGCAGCGGGCTGAGCACACAGCCTTGGGGAGTGCCAGTGCTCAGTGTCATGGGATGAGAGACGTTGCCGCCCACACTAACTGACTGTGGCCTTACAGTTAAGAAGTCCAGTATCTAATTGCAGAGGGAGGTGTTGAGACCCAGCAAGGACAGTTTCCCTACCAGTTTCTGGGGTATGATGGTGCTGAATGCCGAACTGAAATCTATAAACCGCAGCCTGGCCTATGAGACCCCATTTTCCAGGTGGGACAGGACAGAGTGGAAGGCAGAGGCTACTGCATTATCAGTGGATCAATTTGAGCAATAAATGAACTGGAAAGGATCCAGTGTTGCCAGGAGAAAGACTTTGATGTGCTCCATGACCTACTGCTCAAAGCATCTCATAATGGTTGATATTAATGCCACTGAATGATAGTGGACAGTCACAAGGCTGCGGGACCGGACGGCATCCCAGGGCGAGTGCTTAGGATGTGCGCAGCACAACTGGCAGCTGTATTTACAAACATTTTTAGTCTCTCCCTCTCCCAGTGTAAAGTGCCCTCCTGCTTCAAATTATCCACCATTGTCCCCGTACCAAAAAAGTCTGAGATAACATGCCTGAATGACTGGCGTTCTGTCACGCTCACCTCAATAATAATCAAATGCTTTGAGAGGCTGGTCAGGGACTAAATCTGCAGCTTGCTACCACCCAAACTGGACCCCCAACTTTTCACCTACTCACACAACCAATCGACAGATGACACACGAGCCACTGCTCTACATACTGTCCTTACACATCTGGAGAAGAAGGATACTTACGTGAGAAAGCTCTTCTTGGGCTACAGTTCAGCATTTTACACCATAATTCTATCCAGGCTTGACAAGAAGCTCAGAGACCTCGGCCTTCACCCTGCCTTGTGCAACTGGATCCTGGACTTCCTGTCAGATCACCAGCAGGTGGTAAGAGTGGGCTCCCTCACCTCCACCCCCTTGACTCTCAATACAGGAACCTCTCAGGGCTGTGTACTGTCCCCTTCTTTACTCCCTGTATATACATGACTGTGTTGCCACCCACGGCTCTAATCTGCTCATTAAATTTGCTGATAATACTACATTGATTGGCCTAATCTCAAACAATAACGAGGTGGCCTACAGGGAAAAAGTCATCTCTCTGACACAGTGGTGTCATGAAAACAACCTCTCCCTCAATGTCGCAAAAACAAAGGAGCTGGTTGTGGATTACAGAAGGAATGGAGATGGGTTAACCCCTGTTGACATCAATGGACCTGGGGATGAGAGGGAAAACAGCTTCAAGTTCATCGGCATCCACATCACCGAGGACCTCACATGATCTATGACAGCTTCCTCCACTGGGCCACCAGACTGATGAACTCTCACTGACTTGAGTGTACTCACTGGCTGTTCCATTTATTATAAATTATTATAAATTACTATGATTGCATATTGCCCATTTAGATGGAGACATAACATGATGATTTTTTCTCCTCATGTATGTGAAGGATGTAAAAAAAAACTCAATTCACTCGTGATTTAGGCAGGTTACAGTTGCCTTCTTTGGAACTGGAATGATGGTTGCTGCCTTGAAAACTGAGGGGACAATAGATTGTTCCAGAGAGGTGTGAATATATCCATCAGCACCTCCATCTGCTGGGCTGTGCAAGCTTTTGGATCTTGACTTGGTATATTATTGGGGCTTTGTAACTTTGCATTTCTTAAACTCTCTAATATATCTACCACTACTGCCACCCTGGCAGGGCGTTCCATGCACCCACTAGTCTCTGTGTGACAAAATTAACCGACCAGCCCTCTATACTTTCCTCCAATTACCAGAAAATTATGTTTCCCCATACTAGCCATTTCTGCCATGGGAACTAAGTCTCTGGCTGTCCACTCCATTTATGGCTCTTATCATCTCTATCAAGTCACCTCTCATCTTCCTTTGCTCCTAAGAGAAAAGTCCAGTTCACTCAACCTTTCCTCATAGACATGCTCTCTAATCCAGGAAGCATCCTGGTAAATATCCCCTGCACCCTTTCTAAAGCTTCTATATCCTTCCAATAGTGAGGCAACCAGAAATGAACACAATATTCCAAGAGTGGTCTAACCAAAATTTTATAGAGCTGTAACATTACCTCACAGTTCTGGAACTCAGAAAAGGATAGATACAACTACTGTTGGTTATGTTTGGTATCACCAACTGGAATGGCCTACTGGTCATAAATCACCGATGTTCCTCCACCCTGTATGTTTATATTCAGAGCATGAATGTAAAATAAATAGATGCAGATGTAGACTATTCACTTTCTGTGGCCCATTAGAAGAAGGATGGGGAGAGGATTTTAGCTGGATGCTGCCTAGGTCAGAGAGCATATGCTATTTGGAAAGGTTGGAACATGAGTTGCAGAGTTCTTGAAAGTGACATAGATTCTGGACTCAGTTTAATGTCAGAAAGGCCATGCTGTCTGTCCCCGACTAGGCCATGGTTTTCCAAATGTTCACAGATCTTATCCGTAAGGATCCTGACCAACAGCTTCCAGGATTTTCTCTATTTGCCATCCTGAACTAACACCTTACAGACAATGGTGGAACAGAACTCGAGTCACTGGTCCTGTAATTGTGTTAGGCTATCCGTGCTACCCTAACCTCATATCCCTCACCACACAGATGGAGTTGTTGTATTGAAAGGCAACGTAGGGAGGTTGCAATAAGGTGACTCTGCATAGTCAATCCTCTTTCTCCATTCACACAGCTGATAAGTATGCCTAAGCCCTCAACAACTAGATACACTGTGTGTGTGTGTGTGTGTGTGTGTGTGTGTGTGTGTGTGTGTGTATGTTCTGTGGTTTATTATCCTCCCAAAATCCATTACAAAATGTAAAGCTTGAGACACATAAAACATGATGAGTTTGAGCAGACTTTTTTAACTGCCTGCTTATGCAGCTTGCAAGTTCAAGTTCGAGTTCGTTGTGATTCAACCATACACATGTATACAGCTAAGTGCCACAGTAGTGTAGTAGTTAGCATGACACTATTACAGCTTGGGGCATTGGAGTTCAGTTCCTGTGCTGCTTGTAGGAAGTTTGTACATTCTCCCCATCAGTGTGTCGGCTTCTTCTGGGTGCTCCAGTTTGTTCCGACAGTCCAAAGACGCACCGGTTGGTGGGTTAAATTGTCCTTTAATTGGGCTAGCGTTAAACAGGTGGGCTGCTGGGGAATGCAACTTGTCGGGCCTCAAGGTCCCGTTCCGCACTGTGTCTCTAAGTAAATAAACAAACGAGATGTCATTCTCCAGAGACCGAGGTGCAAAACACGAAACGTATCATCACGCACATCACATATAGTCACGACCCAGCACACACAGTCACAAAGTAACATCAGCACAGGTCTCAGAGTGGCATGGACTGAAGATTGACAGGCGAACTGCTTGTTTATGTTACTGGCACTATCATAGTGAAGAAGCAGTCATATAAGTATGTGAAACATTAGCAATAAAAGATGAGAAGTGACCATAGAACGTAGAACAGTACACCACAGGAACTGGTCCTTCAGCCCACAATGTTATGCTGATCCAATTAAATTTAGCAATCAAATGGGCAACCTAAGTTAATTCCGTCTGCCTGCACTATGTCCATATCCTTCCATGTTCCTCATATTCATGTGCCTACCTAGACGTCCCTTGCAAGTCCCTAATGTATCTGAGGCAGGAGTCGCCTCTGTAAGTTTTGTGGAGTGTTTCTCTACCCTTACAGTGTGCAGACAGAAAGAAAAATGAGCTGACGTGCCAAGAATTTGACCTCTCCTGCGCCATCATCCTTTGTCATATCTTCAAATCTAAACACCGCTGTATCCTACAGAAAGCATCAACGGAGGGCCATAGGACATGCCAAAACAGTTCCCTGCCCTTTTTTTCCCAGCCAGTAAGATTCGGAACTGAAGTTGACGAAAGTGAGTTCACAGGCACGAAGCCAGTTGTCACGGCAGCCGATTCAGGAGCCCATCAGCTGCAGGCCACAGCTTCAGTTCAGCACAGAGATGAGAGAACCTCCTCAAGCAGCGAGCGGAACACTGGCACGTCCCTCGAAGTGAACATCATGACAAACAGCGCCATTGGTGGCTCTCACAAAACTGGAGGCCCTATCTGGGCTGCATTGTGGAGGAGGAGTAGAAAAATTAACTCAATCCTTTTTAAACCCACTTAGGATATCATGGCAGTGTAGTGGTTAGCACAACACTTTACAGTACCGGTGACTCGGGTTGATTTCCTGTCGCTGCCTGTAAGGAGCTTGTACGTTCTCCCCGTGACCGCGTGGGTTTCCTCCGGGTGCTCCAGATTCCTCCCACAGTCCAAAGACGTACTGGCTGGTAGGTTAATTGGTCACTGTAAATTGTCCCGTGATTAGACTAGGATTAAATCAGGGGTTTACTAAGGCACTTGACTCAAAGGACTGGACAGGCCTATTTCACACAGTATCTCAATAAATAAATAAACAAACAAACAACAAATAAATAAAGCCAGAATGGAAATTAATAACAATGGAATTCAGACCTCACAGTACAGAGTCGAAAAATAATGGATATAATTCTTACAATTTAAGTCTCTCCAAATTGGCAATTTTCTGATCAAAGTACTTAATGAAGATCTCCAAGCATTTGCATATATATATTTGTATTTTATCCAGTGGTACGCAGCAAATGCATTTCACCGGGATTTATTGCCATATCTCATAAATCACAAGCAGCAAGATCTGCAGGAAGAGAATATTTACTAAAGTTATTCATTCAATATATTTCACTTAGGGCTGAAAACTTAATGTACTGCTTCAGAATCAAAGCTGAAAAGAACTTCCAAAGGAACAAACTGCTGGAAACTTGTAAAATAAGGACTTCTTTTTTTAGACTGCAGCTTTCTCAATAATGTGCACACTTATTTGTTGCATCTGTTTGCCAGCAAATATAATGATTTAAAGTTAAGCATGTCTTAATGTAGCTGGAATGTGCAGGCCACTCATCTTTTAACTGTCAGTGAAGAGTGGAAGAGAAGAGTAATTACAGGCCAAGAGCCATCAAATGCCTCTCACATGTTAACCCTTTCATTCCTAGAATAATTCTTGTCAACGTCCTCCGGACCCTCTCCAATATCAGCACATATTTTCTGAGATAAGGTACTCAAAACAAGAACAGAATGCAAAGTAAGCTGCTAGGGTCACAGAGAAATTGCAATGCAGGCAGACAAAAGTTCAGAGTTCAAAGTTCATAGTTCAAAGCAAAATTTATTATCAGAGTCCATACATGTTGCCACATATAACCCTGAGACTCTTTTTCTGTGGGCATATTTAGCAAATCTATAGAACAGTAGCTGTAAACTGTAAACAAACTGTGCAAATGCTGATATAAATAAATAGCAATAAATAACGAGCATGAAATAAAAAATATAATGGAGTCCTTAAATGAGTGTTGCTATCCTCTTTTGTTCAAGAGCCTGATGGTTGATGGGTAGTAACTATTTTTAAACCTGCTGGTGCAAGTCCTGAAACATCTGCATCTTCTACCTGATGGCAATAGGTTGCAAGGCCATAACAAAGCAGACTGTGAGGTCAAAAGTATAATGACCATTAAATAGTCTTACAGCAATGGGATAGAAGCTGTCCTTGAACCTGGTAGTATGTGTACTCAGTCTGTTGCGTCTTCCGCGCAATGGAAGAGGGGAGAAGAGTGAATATCCAGTGGAATCTTTGATTATGCTGTCTGCTTTACTGAGGCTGTGAGAAGTGTAGACGGAGTCCATGGAAGGGAGGCTTGTTTCCAGGATGTCCTGAGCTATGTCTAAAGTTCAAAGAAAGTTCAAAGTAAATTTGTTATCAAAGTCCGTATATGTCATCATACGCAGCCCTGAGATTCGTTTTCTTACGGGTCTACTCAATAAATCCAATAACCGTAACAAAATGAATGAAAGGCCGCACCAAAAAGCAGACAACCAGTGACAAAAAGGCAACAAAGCATGAACATACAAAAAGAAAGAAATGATTATAGTAAATAAATAAACAATAAATATTTAGAACATGAGGCATCCTTGAAAGTGAGTCCATTGGATGTAGGAACATTTCAGCGATAGGGCAAGTGAAGTTATCCCCTTTGGTTCAAGAGCCTGATGGTTGAGGGGTAATAACTGTTCCTAAACCTGCTAGTGCAAGTCCTGAGGCCCTTTGACCTTCTTCCTGAAGGCAGCAATGAGAAGAGAGCATGACCTGGGTATTGAGAGTCCCTGGTGATGAATATTGCTTTCTTGGGACAATGCTCTGTGTATATATGCTCAGTGGTGGCGAGGGCTTTACCTATGATGTGACTGGGTCACATCCACTCTTTTTTTGCAGGATTTTCCATTCAAGGGCATTAGTGTTTCCATACCAGGCTGTGACACAGCCAGTCAATATACTCTCCACCACATGTCTACAGAAGATAGTTAAAATTATAGATGTCATCCTGAATCTTTGCAATCTCCTTAGGACGTAAAGGCGCTGATGTGCTTTCTTCGTAATTGTACTTCATTGCTGGGCCTAGGACAGATCCTCTGAAATGATAACACAAGGAATTTAAAGTTCATTTTTACACACTTCCATAAAGGTCCGTAATTCTCCATACAATTCTTAGGTAGAGCAATTGCTATACCAAGCAGTTATGCCTTGGTGTAACAGTATAAATGATAGAAATCAGCCATGACTGAATGACAGGGCATAGTTGATGGGCCAAATAGCCTAATTCCATTTCTATGTATTATGGTAATATGGTCTCATTGGAGACACCAGTGCTTGAAGATGTTGGAATCTGGAGTAACAAACCATCTGGTGGTGACAATAAGCATCTGTGGGAGGGAAGGACTTGTTGACATTTTGGTTTGAAATCCTTCTTCACTCTCTCAGAATCTTGTAGTTAGACAAGAATCAAACCTTTGTATTTAGCCAACTGTGGTGAGAAACAAATGCTTATGGCTATAGATGTCCTTAGCCTGTGGCTAAATTAGCTTTGGGCAAATTCAATTTCGGAAGCTGTTTTCTTTCCGACCAAACTTCACATTTACGTTCCAGAGTAGTTGTGATTCTTTCTTTAGCATTGCCATCTGGTATGGAGCCACCAACGCACAGGATCTAAAAAAGCTGCAGAGGATTGTAAACTCAGCTTGCTCTACCAGATCATTAAAGACCCCAGCACCCAGGATGTGCCCTCCTCTCATTAGTGCCATCCGGATAGAAAGGAGTGAAAAGACATTCACTCAACATTTCAGAGCAGCACACACAAAATACTGGGGGAACTCAGCAGGTCAGGCAACATCTATGGAGAAGGATAAAGACCGGACATTTCAGGCTGAGATCCTGTTTTCCGAACAGCTTCCTCCCCTCTGCCATCAGATTTCTGAATGCACCATGAACCCATAAACACTACCTCACTAGTTCTGCTCTCTTTTTTGCACTTCTTACATATACGAAGGGTGATTGATAAGTTCGTGCCCTAAGGTAGAAGGAGTCAATTTTACAAAACCTAGCACATTTATTTTTCCTACATCTACACACTTAGTCCAGCGGTCGTGGAGCATACGGATCCCTTCTTTGTAGAAGTCGGCGTCTTGGACCTCCAGAAGTGGTCCACAGCAGGGGTGATTGATAAGTTTGTGGCCTAAGGTAGCAGGAGATGAGTTATTAACTTCAAATTTTCTGCATTTTCACTCAAGGAGTTGAACTGCACATACATGTAACGAGGGCTATATAACTCATCCCCTTCCACCTTAGGCCACAAACTTATCAATCACCCCTGCTGTGGACCATTTCTACAAAGAAAGGATCCGTATGCTCTTCGACCGCTGGACTAAGTGTGTAAATGTAGGAGGGGACTATGTTGAAAAATAAATGTGGTAGGTTTTCTAAAATTGACTCCTATTACCTTAGGCTACGAACTTATCATGTACATAAAATCCTATATATATAGTATCATCATTTCTAATCTATTTAATATATTGCACTGCAATACAGTTGCAAAACATCAAATTTGCTGACCTATGTGTCATCAGGTGACAGTTGAATGTCAATTTTATTGTTAGAGTGCACTATGTATTCACCTTGGTAATGCTAAAATGGCTGCCTGTGGCTTTAAGAGATGGCACTTTGCACGTGTGGAGTAGAAAGAAGAGCTGCAACGTTCTAGAAAGGAAGCTGAGAGCTAGTCATATGGTGAGGAAAGGTGAATAATATTTGATAATGTCTATGTAAATTTGTTTACACTTGTTTGTAAATCTAGAATATGGGTAATTTGATGTATTTTTCTTGAGGATGCTTCAGATTTTCGAGTAAGGTACCAGCACTGGATAGCATGGTTGTGTGAAGTCCCTTATCGGCCTAGTAGATTTCTCTTTTTAGTAAATTAAATCCCAAGGTAATATATTGTAAAATATTTTGTAGAAGTTTATTTTTGTCTTTCTTTATTGTTTCATGACTAAATGTGAATGTAATGGAGTAATGTGAATGTCTTAATATCTGTTCACGTAGCGTGACCGAGGACAACTCGTTTTGGGGTCTAGCCTAAATGTGTTTGGAAGATAAACACATGTGTGCCAAAGTGAGTATATCTCCCAGTTAAGATGAAATGTATTTATTCATATTTCTAATTTGTGTAAGGTACAGAGTTGGTGGGATTCTAATGTTTGTATTGTATTTTTTAGAAGAGCCACTACTGTATTGGTTCTGTATATTTTGTTTTAGTTATTTTCATACTGCATACGTAACTAGGGTGTGGACTGAAATTAAGCTGAGATTGTAACAGCAGGAACTGTGTTTTTTTTATTTTGTCATTTTTATTTTGACACCTTCTTTCTGCATTAAAACATCTAAAACAGATAAAGGAATTAAAGACACAAAAAGTATTTGTTGTCCTGGGTGTGTATTTTTTCCCCAGGCTATAAAAAATGTTAGTGATAATAAACCTGATGCTGAAATCTTTGATCAGGAGTCTCCATCTCGCAATTTTCTCACCCCTCCCCACTTTCCTCCTTTCCTCCTGAAAAATTGACTTGCGTTTGTTTGTTGCCAGTGCTTTGTCAATAGTGAGTATTGTATTGAACCGAAGAACACCCTGATTAGTCACAGGATTGCTCAGGGATTTCCAACCTTTTATATGCCATAGACCCCTAGTATTAACCAAGGATAGGAACCTACTCTAAACTGCTCCTAATCTCCCAAATGTTGTTGAAGCTCGTCACATTAAAAATTCATGCGGCTTTGTGCAGCAGGCACTAAATTATTCTATTTTACTTTATAAATGCGTGATTCCTGATTAGTACAAAATAATTGCATTATTTAAAATGATGCTTCATTTATAAACTATATTAGATAGGTCTAAAAGCCAATTAATTCTGTAATCACCAGAAGCAGTTCATGTTCGAGAACTTGACAGAACTGAGCACCATGGGCACCTGTTTCCTGATGAAGCGTTTTGGCCCCAAATGTCGATTTTTTATTCAGATCCATAGATGCTGCCTGACCTGCTGAGTTCCTTCAGCATTTTATCTGTGTTGCTGTGGATTTCCAGCATCTGCAGATTTTCGCACGTTCCTATTTTATTTATTTATTTATTTAGTTAGTTAGTTAGTTAGTTAGCTAGTGATACCGTTACCCTCTACCACGTTGAGATTATTTTTTGCATGCAAGCATTTACAAGAAAATCAAGAAATACAGTACAATTTATGGACTGACAGCCAAAATGCAAAAGAAGACAAATTAAGCAAATACAAAAGTAAATAACACTTGAGAGTGAGTCTGTATGTTGTGGATTCAGTTTAGAGTCATGGTGAGTAAAGTTGCCCACGTTGATCAGGAGCCTAATGGTTGTAGGGTAATAATTGTAGAGTGTAGAATGAATTGAGATGAGGCTGACAAGCTAGTAGGTATATCTGTCCAGTGGTGGTAAAACATGTTTATTGTACCTGCCCCAACCACATCCTCTAGCAGCTGATTCAACATACCTACACCATTAATTATGGGCAATAAATTGTAAACTTACCACTTTCTTGGTGTGCATATCACGGATGACCCCAACATCACCTCTGGTAAAAAAGAGACAGCAGAGCCTTCACTTCCTGAGGAGACTGAGGTGAGCAAGGCACCCCACTCCAACTCTACCACATTCTACAGGAGCACCGTTGAGCATATCTTGACCAGGTGTATCACCGTCTAGTTTGGGAATTGCGAGGCATCCGATCTGACCACAAAACCCTGCAACGGATTGTGAGGACTGTTGAGAGAATCTTCAAGACCTCATTCACAACACCCCCAGCCCCCGCAACTATCCAGGACATATATCAGAAGTGGTGTGTTCACAGAGCTCTCAGCATTGTCAATTGTCATTGTCTTGGACAATGTCTCCCATCCACTACATAATGTACTGGTTGGGCACAGGAGTACATTCAGCCAGAGACTCATTCCACCGAGATGCAGCACAGAGCGTCATAGGAAGTCATTCCTGCCTGTGGCCATCAAACTTTACAACTCCTCCCTTGGAGGGTCAGAAACCCTGAGCCAATAGGCTGGTCCTGGACTTATTTCCTGGCATAATTTACATATTACTATTAATTATTTATGGTTTTATTACTATTTAATTATTTCTGGTGCAACTGTAACGAAAACCAATTTCCCCCGGGATCAATAAAGTATGACTATGAATATGACTATTGTCAAAGAACCCTCCCATCTGTCCCACAAATTTGTTGACCTACTCCCATCAGGCAGAAGTTACCACAGTATGAGAACAAGGCCTGTGAGGCTGGGTAACAGCACCTTCCACTGGGCTGTGAGACGTCCGAACACTCTATACAGCATATAGTTAAATATACAACAGTAATGCTGTTTCTGCTACCACCCAGTACACAGAAACAGTATTGCTGTTGTATATTTAACTATATGCTGCATATGCACTTTATGTCAACTTGTATATCCACAGTATACATTTTAAATTAATTAATCTACAGAAAACTTTATTTATTTATTAGTACACAGCACAGTGTAGGCCCGTCTGGCCCATTGAGCCACGCCACCCAGCAACTCCCAATTTAACCCCAGCCTAATTACAAGACAATTTACAATGACCAATGAACCTACCGACCAGTACATCTTTGGACTGTGGGAGGATACCGGAGCACCCGGAGGAAACCCATGTGGCAACGGGAAGAACGTACAAACTCCTTACAGACAGTGGTTAGAAGCTGTTTGATATTATTGTGCTATAGGTTCCAAGGTTGTCAAGCCGAGGAGTGGTAGTGGGGACAAGCTCCCACTACCTAAAAGTGCTCCTCACAGCATGCTCCTCAAATAGTCTCTGACAACCACGTCCAACTCCTGGCCTTCTCGTGTGGCTTCGCCTCTAAGCCCGGCGGAACTGTTTCTACTGACAGGAGAAGGGGCGAAGGCGGGTCCTGATGCCTTAAAACCAGTATTTCGTTTAGATGGAGTTTGTCAGCCTGGGAAGGCAGTCCATCTAAGAGAGGGAAAACTCTGATTTCAAACCTCCACTGCCTTGCGGCCATACCCACTCATGGGAAAGGCTTCGGGAGTAAACCCTGAGGACAAATCCGGAGCTGGAGTCCCTAAGACAGTCCGACGTTGCCTTCAACCTCGTTCTGGCAACTCCTGCGACGACACCGGTGCCAAGCTGTATCGGCCCTTGCCCTTCCCTTGGACAACATTGGTATCATGGAGAGGGGAGACTTGCTGCATGGGTAACTGCTGGTCTTCCATACAACCTTGCCCAGACCTGTACTCTGGAACCAGGTGCTGATCCATGGTCTCGCAAGACTAACGGATGCCACCATCACCAACATATGTAAAATACCCACTATGTTTTTCACCTTGGTCCTTGACGAATATTGTTTCGGTTAGCTGCATACATGGTTACAGTTGAATGAGAATATATTCGAACTTGAACAAAAACTTTAGCTTCATGAACAAAATATTTTTGGGGACCTTAGGAACCAATTGTTAAACGTTCATTCATTATGCATCTATTCTCATGATATTAATTTGGTCAGGACTGGTCAGCAGCTGTCAGCAGGCTGGATGGAGAGCGAGGTGTCTCCCAGTGGAGGCTGGCTGTAGGGGATTCGTAGCCCATTCTTTAGTTAGAGCCTTTAGCATTTTGGGCATCGAGGGAGAGAGGAAGAGGAGAGCCATCCGCAGTACCACCAATGCGGCAGAGAGGGCCTCAAGATGGTTGTGGCTCAAAAGAAGGGAGCCATGGAGTCATAAGTAGCTAGCCATCTGGACACAAGCTGGGGTCTGATCAGCCCCGGCTGGGTCACCTGGAGGAGGTTGTATGATGTTGAAAGACCCGAAACACCCGATGATTCCAGGAACATCACTGAAGATGTGTCCAGAGGCATCAATAGATGTATGTACACAGGTTAATATAAGGCATGATGTAATTTATTCTTATGAATACTGTAAACTTCATCTGCATTTTATTAAAATTAACTGGTTTTCACTTCCAGGCCTGTTGTTCCTCATGTAAGATACGATAATGAGAGTCTTCTATACCCATCAGCCTCCCAATTTCTGATCACCGTTTGAATTACACATCATCTTCTGAAGCTTCACTGTATTAGCCAAAAAGATAAAGAGCCTTTTGTATCATTAATAGGCTAACTCAGCCCGAAGAAATTAAAATATACATGGCCATTCAAGTCATCTAATGAATACTAATACAGTGTAAATGAAGTATGCAAGGGTAAGATTAACTAAATATTCAAGAAGGCAGAATCTTTAAACTATGACTATTTCATGCTGCATTAACAATATTTTGTATAATAGAACATGCTCTATGATGTAACTTACTTAAAGGAATGGAAATCAATCCTGTTACTGATGAGCATCAACATGATTTGGCAAGCAATAAAGCCACTTTAGTATCGTGGTTAATGCAACACTATTGCAGCTCTGGACATTCCAGAGTTCGGAGTTCATTTCCGGCGTTGTCCTGTAAGGAGCCTCTGTTCATCCTCCTTGTGGAGTATGTTGGTTTTCCCCTGGTGCTCCAGTTTCTCCCCACAGTCCAGACGTGTACCAGGTGGGTTGATATGTCTTTGTCCATTGTCCTGTGGTCACGTTAGAGTTAATTGGGGTTATAGGGCTGCTGGACTGGCATGGCCTGGAGCTGAAAGGGCTTAATCCATACTATATCACTAAAATAAAAAGAAAAAACACAAAGAGGTTTATGGCACTAAAATCTGTAGACCCTGGCATAAAACTCCTAGCACTGAGAAAGGCTTATAGAGTCAGAGAGTCATAAAGCAGGCAAACAGGCCACTTGGCCAACTTGTTCATGCTGATCAAATTGCTCATCTAAGACAGTCCACTTCCTTGTGTTGGGCTCAAATCTCTCAATTACTCATCCAAATTTCTATTAAATGTTGTTAATGATCCTGGTGGGTGGTGGGGTGGAGATATACCTTTACCAAAGGAGGCATAAGGCTCTCCTCCCTCTGCTAGCCTACAGATCACCCTTGGGAAAGGTGCTTAGCCCACCCCCCTCCACAGGTCAGGGTCATGTGAAGCCATGGGAGCATTTTACAGCATGTTTCAAAGTTGCTGGTGAACGCAGCAGGCCAGGCAGCATCTCTAGGAAGAGGTACAGTCGACGTTTCAGGCCGAGACCCTTCATCAGGACTAACTGAAGGAAGAGTTAGTAAGAGATTTGAAAAGGTGAAAATATTGCGCTGGGGGCCAGGGAACTTAAAATCACCGAAAAGTTTAAGAGCGTGAGAAGTGTCACGAACATTAAAATCATTGAAAAGTTTAAGAGCGTGAGAAGTGTCACAAACAAATCTTTTCAAATCACTTACTAACTCTTCCTTCAGTTAGTCCTGGCAAAGGGTCTCGGCCTGAAACGTCGACTGTACCTCTTCCTAGAGATGCTGCCTGGCCAGCTGTGTTCACCAGCAACTTTGATGTGTGTTGCTTGAATTTCCAGCATCTGCAGAATTCCTTGTAGTTACAGCATGTTTGATGTTTTGATGTACATGTGACAAAGTAGATCTACATTGTTATCTTACCTTTAACTTCTCACTGTATCTCCAGCTTTTCACTGTATCCATTCTTTTCACTGTATCTTGATACCTGTGACAATGTAAACCAAATATCCTTGTGGATCTTTGCTCATAAATATGTGAAGCAGCTTGCCTCTTTCAGCATAGGGGAAGTTCCCTTGAACTGACCCCTAATTAGTATGATGAAAGAGGCTGGTCTGAGATCCTGCTGCTAAAGTTCTCTGCTATTCCTCTCTTGCCTGTCAGTCTCGGTCTCATTGCTCGGTTTCTCCAAGAATCTGTACTATACAGGTAAGGATATTGCCTGGAGCATAGCAGAATGATCAGAAGGTTTGGAGAGGGGGGTAGTGGGTGTGATGAGGGAAATGCACAGGAAGAAGCTTCATGGTGGTGTTGGGTTTGCAGGTACAATTCCTAGACAGAGGAGACTCCGAGTGGCGCATTTTGGCTCACATCCAAATTTTTACAAATACATCCAGTCCTTTGGGTACATAATTCATTTAGAAAAAAATAGATTAAGTCATCTTGGCTTAAGTGGAATTTACCTACCAGCTGTTATATAAGCATATATTTGCCTCTGTTGAGAATTTGATCCAGTCTAATAATCCATTTGTTTCTAGTCAAGCTTAGACCCATAGCAGATGCATCTGGGAGTTTTTCAATTAACTTGGTGAATTTCCAAGATTATAGAGACATCTGTCCAACCAAACATTGAAGGAAATTAGCTGCATGTATTTTGTGCTTTTCATATCCAATAGAATATTCTAAAGCAATTTATAGCCAATGCCAAACTTCCGAAGTGTAGCCTTTGCTCCATGATAAGAACAGTAATAGCAAAGTTTGCATGTAGGAAAATTCCACAGAAAGTAAGATAAATACTTTTAGCCATAGAAGTTAGGGTGTATGGAGTGTCCAGGCAGGAATAGCGTCCCTAGTGAAAGGGGTTGTTGTGTACATTCTGGGGAAGCTCAATCACCTTTCAAGTTCAAGTTCAAGTTTATTGTCATTCAACTCTAATATATATACAGCTAAATGAAACATTGCTCATCGGGAGCCCAGGTGAAAACACAATACGTATAGTTATGATCCAGCATGTACAGTCATAAAATAATATTAGCTCAAGTCCTTGAGTTCTATGGCCTGACAAACTTGACTTATTGTAATTTGTATTATTAACGTCCAACAGGGTCTTGTAATCAAAAGAAAAAGATGTACGACAAATGTTTCCACCATTTGTTGGACGAAGAGTGGTAAAAGCTTCCTCAAAAGCACAAAGTTAGTCAGACCAAAGAGTTCCTGGTCTACTTGGCAAGTGCAATGAAGTGCATAAGTAACTGAGTCTCACACAATTTCTACATTTGTTGATCTACCTTCTTTTTTTATTTTATTTATGAGATACGTGCAGAATTGGCCCTTCCAGCCCTTTGAAGCATAACATCCCCCAATTTAACTCCAGCCTAATCACTGGACAATTTACAGTGACAAATTAACCTACCAGTTGATACATATTTGGAATATAGGAGGAAACAGGAGTACCTGGAGGAAGCCTACATGGTCACGGAGAGAACTTACAAACTTTGTCCTGAAGAAGGATCTCGGCCTAAAACTTGGACTATCTATCATTTCCATAGATTCTGCCTGACCTGCTGAGATCCTCCACCGTTTTGTGTATGTTGCTTTGGACTTCCAGCATCTGCAGAATTTCTGCAGTGTTTATAGCTTATTATCTTGTCTGTGTTTAGAAAGTACAAAACATTATGTTGGAAGAGGATTCTACATTCCTCACAATAGGAGAACGAAGGGAGATTTGATAGAGGTATATAAAATTATAAGTGGAATGGATAGGGTAAATTCAAGCATATTTTTTCCACTGAGACTTAGTGAGACTAGAGGTCATAGGTTAAGGGTGAAAGCCGAAGGGGGAACTTCTTCACGCAGAGGGTGGTGAGAGTGTGGAACAAGCTGACAGTGGAAGTAGAGGATGCAGATTCAAAGCAGGCATTCTAGAGAAGTTTGGATAAGTACATGGATGGGAGGGGTGTGGAGACCTATGGTCCAGGTGTGGGTTGATGGGACTAAGCAAAAGAATAGTTTGGCATGGGCCAGATGGGCCAAAACCCTGTTTCTGTGCTGTTGTGCCAAAGAGACTCGCAAATTTCTACAGATATATCGTGGAGAGCATTCTAATTGGCTGGATCAGTATCTGGAATGGGGGGGAGGGGGGACTATTGCACAGGACTGAAAGAAGCTGCAGGAAGTTGTATATTGAGTCAGCCGCATGATGGGCAGTCGCCTCCGTAGTATCCAGGGCATCTTCAGGGATCAAAAAGATGGCATCCATCATTAAGGACCTTATCACCCAGGACGTGCCTTGTTCTCATTGTTAGCATCAGGAAGGTGGTACATGAGCCTGAAGGCGCACACTAGGTGATTCAGGAACAGCTTCTTCCCCTCTGCCATCTGATTTCTGAATGGACATTGAACCCATGAACACTACCTTCCTACTTCTTTATTTTTATTTTTGCACTATTTATTTAATTCACTATAAAATCACGTACATACTGTAATTCATGTTTTTAATGTTTCTTTTAATTATAATGCATTGCATTGTACTGCTGCTGCAAAGACAATGAATTTCATGACATATGCTGGTGATATTAAACCCTGTTCTGATTCTGACTATTACTTTCTCCGCTGTGTGAATAAAGAATTCTATATTTCCCAGTTACCAGTTTCTGTGTGTCTCAGTTTTGTCAGTCACAAGTTGGTATTTCTCTTTAAGTTGGAAGAAAAATAGGGAGTGTTACTTGTCCTCATACTTCTGTGCCAAATTCAAACTGGTGATAATAAATTTCAGCGTTAATGCAATTAGAAATCTGCTTTTGGAGGTGGACCCACCTCCTTTGGCTGAAGCACTTTGATGGATGATGTAGGTGCATCTTGGAATGCCATCTGGACCCAATACAATTTTCACAAAATTTTATGTGAGGGCGTGAACTGAAAATGACTTACTATTCTCCAGATGTGAATTTTACATAAGCTGGTATGCTTGAATACTTCGAGTGATATAAATGCTTGCAGTGAGGTTAAATGAAAAGCACATATGGGACACACCAGATGCTCTGAAATTTGGAGTACTTTCTTCTAATGTCATGGAGGAGGGTCAGGATCCTGAAGACCACACTGAATATTAGAGACACAAGAGCTTCTGTCGATGCTGGAAATCCAGAGCAACACACACGAAAAGGCGGAGCTCAGAAGTCAGATAGCATCTATGGAAATGAATAAACGTCAAAGTTGTGTGAACCTGTAAACACAGCCTCATTATTCCTCTTTTGGATTATTTATTTATATTTTGTAACTGTTAGTAATTTTTATGTCTTGAACTGTACTGATGGTCTAAAGCAACAATTTTCATGAGCTACATCAATGATAAGAAATCTGATTCTGAATCCTGTATTATTGTTTAACAGAAGACCAAGGAGATCATTGTGCCAGGAGTCACGCTCATGTCCCCATCTACATCAATGGAGCTGTAGTGGAGCATGTATCAAGCTTCAAATTCCTTGGTGTCCACATTTCCGAGGATTTCACCTGGTCCCTGAACTCCTCCATCCTGATCAAAAAGGCGCAACAGTGCCTTTACTTCCTGTGGAGCATGAAGAAAGCTCACCTCTGTCCCAGGATACTGACAGACTTTTACTGCTGTACCATTGAGAGCATACTCACCAACCGCATCTCAGTATGGTATGGCAATTGTCCCATATCGGACTGCAAAGCACTCCAGCGTGTGGTGAAAACTGCCCAGCGGATTATCGGCACCCAATTGCCCACCATTGAGAACATTAACCATAAACGCTGCCTGGGCAGGGCGAAAAGCATTATCAGGGATGCATCTCACCCTAACCATGGACCTTTTACTCTCCTCCCATCCGGTAGGCGCTACAGGAGCCTCCGCTCCCGCACCTGCAGGCACAGAAAGAGGTTCTTCCCTGAGGCTGTGACCCTGCTGAACCTCTCATCACAGCGCTAAGCAGTATTGCATCTGTATTGTACTGTCTCAGTACTTTTATATTTGTGTGCTGTAGCACTTTTTTTATTCGCAGTTATTTTTGTAAGGAACACTATTCTTTGCATTCTGGTCAGATGCTAACTGCATTTCATTGGCTTTGTATCTGTACTCGGCACAATAACAATAAAGTTGAATCTAATCTAATCTAATCTCACCTACTAACACCACCACCAGGACTCGCACAACCAGGTTCAGGAATAGTTATTACCCCTCAGCCATCAGGCTCTTGAACCAAAGGGAATAACTTCACTCAACTTCACGCCCCATCATTGAAATGTTCACACAAACTATGGACTCACTTTTAAGGACTTTTCATCTCATGTTCTTGATACTTAGTGCTTATTAATTTATATTATCTGTGCATTTGCATAGGTTCTTGTCTTCTGCACTCTAGTTGAACACCTTAGATAGGCAGTCTTTCATTGATTCTGTTATAGTTACTATTCTATAGATTTGTTGAGTATGCCCACAAGAAAATGAATGTCAGGGTTGTGTATAGTGATATATATGTACTTTGATGATAAATCTACTCGGAACTTTTTAGAGTACAGAAGACATACAACATATATAACCAATTGTTGTAAAATTATAAGCCTGCATTTTCTGGCAAAGTCCTCACCACCTACAAAAATCCAAGACTATTTTTTGTGAAGCATTCAGAATAATGCACACAAAATGCTGGAGGACCTCAGCAGGTCAGGCAAGAAAATAATTGAATTTTTCGGCTCGACCTGAAACTCAGACACAGTTTTTTTTTCCCCTCCACAGATCCTGCCTGACCTGCAGAGTTCCTCCAGCTTTTTCTGTGTGTTGCTCTGGGTTTCCAGCATCTGTAGCCTCTCTTGAGCCTCCGTTCTGTGAACCATCTCTTGGTTAATTAGAAGACAAAACAAACTTACTGATCACTTATTATTCCTTTCATAGTCAGCATTATAGCTGCAACGTAAATCATTTGCTCTCTTTGCAAGTTTCTGATATAAAATCTGATAGAACATATTCAATATTAGACAAGATTTAGAGCATAGTTTCAAAGAGTAATAGAGCACGGGTGCAGGCTCTTCAGGACCATGCCTACCCCAGCATCTTCCCTGCGAGTGCAAGTTGACTGTCACCAGCTCACAGTTCTCTGTACCCCACCACTCCACACACCTATACAAATGCATCTTAAATGTTGAAATTGAACCCAGGTTCACCACTTGTGCTGGTAGTTCATTCCACACTTGCATCACCTGCTGGGTGAAGAAGCTCCCCCTCTGGTTCCCCTCAAGTATCTCACTTTTCACCCTAAACCTATGACCTGCAGTTCTAGTCTCTTCTATCCGCTTATACTTACTCTAACTATACCTCTCAGAATTTTGTACATCTATATCAAATCGCCGCTCATTCTCATAATTATAGAGTCATAGAGCACTAGAGCACAGAAACAGGCCTTTTGACCCATCTAGTCCATGCCAACCTATTATTCTGCTAGTCCCTTCGGACCTGTATCTGGGCCATACCCTCCCCTCCATGTACTTATCCAAACTTCTCTTAAATGTTGAAATCAAGCCTAAAACTTTATTTACACACCTCATCATTTTATAAACCTCTATCAAATCTCCTCTCATTCTCCTACACTTCAGAGAATGATTGTAATTAGTTCTTCTGGCTTTTGCGGGTTGCTTGAGAGCCTAGGGCTCTGAATTGGTTTATTGTTGTTTAATAAGAGTCATTAATCGTTTAGAGTTCCTTGAGCTTGTAATGCAACCTCCTGGTGCTTTCTGTTTAAGCTTGTTAAGTTTATTTTGCCAGGCTCAGAGATTCTGGGTTACTTGTTTTAGTTAAGTGGATACCTGATTAGCCCCGATCACTGGGTCCTAGTTTTCAGAATGATTTGTTTTGCGCTGTCGCTGGGTTGAGCCACCAGAGTTCTGTTGGGATTCCTATGTATAAGCTTTTTCCTCCGCACCTGGGTTCAATTCTTTGCCAGCGCACACTGTGACAACAATGTCATAATTATTTAAAGTTCTCTATACTTTATTGATATCTTTCCACAGGAACCATATGAGGTTAACATATGAGGAATGTTTGTCCACTCTTGGACTGTACTCCTTGGAGTTTAGAAGAATGAGGGGAGACCTCATAGAAACATTTCGAATGTTGAAAGGCATGGACAGAGTGGATGTTTCAGGGTTGTTTCCCATGATGGGGGAGTCTAGTATGAGAGGGCCTGACTTAAGGATTGAAGGGCGCCCATTCAGAACAGAAGTGCGAAGAAATTTTTTTAATCAGAGGGTAGTGACTCTATAGAATTTGTTGCCACGGGCAGCAGTGGAGGCCAAGTCATTGGGTATATTTAAGGTAGAGATTGATAGGTATCTGAGTAGCCAGGGCATCAAAGGTTATGGTGAGAAGGCAGGGAAGTGGGACTAAATGGGAGAATGGATCAGCTCATGAAAAAATGGTGGAGCAGACTCGATGGGCCAAATGGCCGACTTCTGCTCCTTTGTCTTATGGTCTTATGGAACCAAAGTGCAAATGACCTGCCTTTGTGTTGTCGTACCAATGATTTTATTGTGCCAGTACACAGAAATATTAAAATACATTATTTGCCGGAGTTTGTGATCTACAGCTACGGATTGGAGTATGGTTCTGCACAAGCAGCGGGTTCTTGGACTGGCCACGTGGCCTGACATTTCGATATCTCCAGGAGTGGCCTGGAAGAAGTGCACGTTTGGGGATCGGCCCTGTAGACGATTTGGTTCTTTGGGGTTTTGAGTTGCTATCATTCATTCTTTGGGATTCTTGTTTTGTGGATGTATCCATGAAGAGTAAGAATTTCAGGTTATATACTGTATATATTCTCTGATATTAAACTGAACAATTTGTTAAAACACACTGAAGTATGTGGTGTTCTCTATGTAACTGGTACCTCAACTGTAAGGATAGTTGCACAGTTAAATAAAAACTTGCAATCTTTTTTGTCCGTGTGACACTAGCTCACCCCGTTCTTCTGATAAAGGCACATCACTGCAAGTGGCATCATTAGAATGTGAAGTAAAATGCGAACTTGTTGCAATTGCACAGAATTACTGAAGTGAATTTGGTGTTATTTACTTTTTATCTTACACAATTTGTCTTCTTTTAAGACCATAAGACAAAGGAGCAGAATTAGATCATTTTGCCCATCAAACCCGCTCCGTCATTTCATCTTGGCTGATCCATTTCCCTGTCAATCTCATTCTCCTGTCTTTTCCATGTAACCTTTCATGCCCTGACTAATCAAGAACCTGTAATCCTCTGCTTTAAATGCACCCACTGACCAGGCCTCCGCAGACACCTGTGCAACAAATTCCACAGATTCACCACTCTCTGGCTAAAGAAATTCCTCCTCACCTCCATTCCAAATGGACGTCCCTCTATTCTGAGGCTGTGCTTTCTGGTCCTAGACTCCCCCACTGCAGGAAACGTCCTCTCCACATTCACCCTAACTTAGCCTTTCAACATTCGATAAGATTTCAGAGAGATCCCCCTCACCCATCTAAATTCCAGTGAGTACAGGTCCAGAACCTTCTTTTGCACACTGGGTTGTTTACCAGCCTTTGTTTATGTGTAGTTTTTCACATCCTATTGTATACTGTAAATGCCTGCAAGAAAATTAATCTCAATTTACTATATTGAAACATATATGTACTTTGATAATAAACTTACTTTCACATTGACTTTCATTCTGTAATGGTATTCCTTCCCCTCTCCCCAAACTTCTGGTACCCTTCCTGCTTCCCTTTTTGCTTGAGTCCACTGTTGTCTCTTATTATATTGATTCTTCTTCAGCCCTCTACTTCATCCACCTGTACAGAAAGGGAGTGTGTGTGTATGGGGGGGCGGTGGTTGAAGTCAAATTCCACCTATTACCTCTCAACTTCTCACTTCATCCTCCCCTCACCCTCCCACAGACCTTTCCCCTCACCTGGCCTCACTTATCACCTGCCAGCTTTCCTCCCATGGTCCACTCTCCTCTTCTACTAGATTCCTCCTTTTTCAGCTCTTTACCTTTTCCACCTCTTACCTCCCAGCTTCTTACTTCACTCACACCCCACCCCACCCCACCCACCTTCTCCCTCGCCTGGTCTCACCTACTTCCCAGCTTCTTACTTCACCCTCTCCCCCCGCCCCACCCACTTTCTCCCTCGCCTGGTCTCACCTATCACCAACCAGCTTGTACTCCCCACCCTCCCCCACCTTCTTATTCGGGCTTCTTCCCCCTTTCTTACCCGTACTGAGGAAGGGTCTTGACCCAAAATGTCGACTGTTTTTTCATCTCCATTGATGCTGTCTGACCTGCCTCTAGCGTTTTGCGTGTCTTGCTCAATATTTTAAACATTTGTTGCCAAGTTACACTGGTAACAGGTTGTGCTGACGGACTTTGTCATCCAAAAGTGAGAACAAACAGAGCAATGGATTCTTGCTTGCACTCACCGATGGTTGAACAGGAATGCACAGACATGCTTCAGAGACTTTTACTGGAGTGGACATCAGGAGGTGAACAAGGTTAAAATGAAAAGATAATGGAAGTGTGTTGAAACGTCCTTAAAATGACCTTTTCAGGTGATGAAGCCAGAGGCATTGCTGGAGAAGATTGCAGAGCAGAAGTGCATAGCAATTTGAGATGGAAAAATGGCGGGCTTGGATGAAGACTGGAGATCAAAGGGAGAGTATGAGAGTATGGGGAGACAGGGCTGGTAGTAAAGATGTGGTAAGTGTATGTGTTGCAAAGCAGGCAGAGCCAATTTGAGTTTGCTGCAGAAATCAGGAATCAAGATAATGATTGGAATTAGGACTGGCATTGGTTTATTATTGTCTCCTGTATGGGTATATAGTTCCCATCATCCAGGCTATGCTCCCTTCTCACTACTACCATTGTGCAGGAGACACAGGAGCTTTATGTCCCACACAACCAGGTTCAGGAACAGTTATTACCCTACAACCATCAGACTCCTGAACCAGTGTGAACTAACCTGAACATTGAACAAACTCCACCACTCACTTATAGAATCACTTTCAAAAACTCTACCACTCAGTAGTATTTATTTTCTTTTTTGATATTATTTGCAGCATTTGTCTTCTTTTGCACATTGGTTGTGTGCCAGTCTATGTTATTTATGGTTTTTCATAAATTCTATTTCATTTCTTTATTTTCCAGCAAATGCCTGCAAGAACACAAATCTTAAGGTAGTATATGGTGACATATGCATACTTTAGTAATAAATTGACTTTGAAATTTAAAGTTTGAAACAGTGAGTGAAATGCTGGTTTTGCACATGTTGATACCGATCAGGTTGTTACACAATGTTCATTTGTTATGTGCCATGTTGTATGACATAGGCAATCATGGTCTTTACGTGACCATAATTGTTCTTGGCAAATTTTTCTACAGAAGTTACAGAAGTGCTTTGCCATTGTGGAATGGCAAACTGGAAACTGTTACACAGTGTATAAGGGTAAAACAAGGAATTGCTGGGGGGTGGGAACCGAACTGAAGTGACGGAGGAAAGGGAGGTTGGCTCACAAATAAAGAAAGCTTGGGGGCAGTGCAAAAGCGAAGATAAGCAAGTGATAGAGAAGGGACACACTCAAACCGATGGTTTGAGATGTATCTATTTTAATGCAGGGAGTATTATGAATAAAGAGGATGAGCTTAGAGCATGGATCAGAACTTGAAGCTATGATGTCGTGGCCAGTACAGAGACTTGGATGGTGCAGGGGAAGGAATGGCTACTTCAAGTGTCAGGATTTAGATGTTTCAGAAAGGACAGGGAGGGAGGCAAAAGAGGTGGGGCGTGGCACTGTTGATCAGAAATAGTGTCATTGCTGCACAAAAGGAGGAAGTCATTGTCTACGGAGTCAATGTGGGTGGAAGTTAGGAATAGGAAGGGGTTAATAACTCTACTGGCTGTTCTTTACAGACCACCCAATAGTAACAGGGACATCGAGGAGCAGATAGGGAGACAGATTCTGGAAAGGAGTAATAATAACAGGGTTGTTGTGGTGAGAGATTTTAATTTCCCAAATATTGATTAGCATCTCCCTAGAGTGAGGGGTTTAGATGGGGTGGAATTTGTTAGGTGTGTTCAGGAAGGTTTCTTGACACAATATGTAGATAAGCCTTCAAGAGGAGAGGCTGTACTTGATCTGGTATTGGGGAATGAACCTGTTCAGGTGTCAGGTCTCTCAGTGGGAGAGCATTTTGGAGATAGTGATCACAATTCTATCTCCTTTACCATAGCATTGGAGAGGGATAGGAACAGACAAGTTAAGGAAACATTTAATTGGAGTAAGAGGAAATATGAGGCTATCAGGCAGGAACTTGGAAGCATAAATTGGAAACAGATGTTCTCAGGGAAACCTATGGAAGAAATGTGGCAAATGTTCAGGGGATATTTGCGTGGAGTTCTGCATAGGTACGTTCCGATGAGATAGGGAAAGGATGGTAGGGTACAGGAACCGTGGTGTACAAAGGCTATTGTAAATCTGGTCAAGAAGAAAAGAAGAGTTTACAAAAGGTTCAAAAAACTAGGTAATGATTGAGATCTAGAAGATTATAAGGCAAGCAGGAAGGAGCTTAAGAATGAAATTAGGAGAGGCATGAGAAGGCCTTGGCAGACAGGATTAAGGAAAACCCCAAGGCATTCTACAAGTATGTGAAGAGCAAGTGGATAAGACGTGAGAGAATAGGACCAATCAAGTGTGACAGTGGAAAAGTGTGTATGGAATCGGAGGAGATGGCAGAGGTACTTAATGAATACTTTGCTTCAGTATTCCCTACAGAAAAGGATCTTGGCGATTGTAGGGATGACCTACAGCAGACTGAAAAGCTTGAACATGTAGATATTAAGGAAGAGGATGTGCTGGAGCTTTTGGAAAGCATCAAGATGGATAAGTCATCGGGACCAGATGAGATATACCCCAGGCTACTGTGGGAAGTAAAGGAGGAGATTGCTGAGCCTCTGGCAATGATCTTTACATTATTAATGAGGATGGGAGAGGTTTCAGAGGATTGGAGGGTTGCAGATGTTATTCCCTTATTCAAGAAAGGGGGTAGGGAAAGCCCAGGTAATTATAGGCCAGTGAGTCTTACTTCAGTGGTTGGTAAGTTGATGGAGAAGGTCCTGAGAGGCAGGATTTATGAACATTTGGAGAGGCATAATATGATTAGGAATAGTCAGCATGGCTTTGTCAAAAGCAGGTCATGCTTTACGAGCCTGAATGAATTTTTTGAAGATGTGACCAAAGACATTGAGGAAGGTAGAGCCATAGATGTAGTGTATATGGATTCTATCAAGGCATTTGATAAGGTACCCCATCGAAGGCTTATTGAGAAAGTAAGGAGACATGGGATCCAAGGGGACATTGCTTTATCGATCCAGAACTGGCTTGCCCACAGAAGGCAACAGGCGGTTGTAGATGGGTTATATTCTGTATGGAGGCCGGTGACCCATGGCATGCCTCAGGGACCCCTACTCTTTATGATTTTTATAAATGACCTGGATGAGGAAGAGGAGGGATGGGTTAGTAAATTTGCTGATGACATAAAGGTTAGGGGTGTTGTGGATAGCATGGAGAGCTGTCAGAGGTTACAGCGGGAGATTGATAGGATTCAAAATTGGGCTGAGAAGTGGCAGATGGAGTTCAACCCAGATAAGTGTGAAGTGGTTCATTTTGGTAGGTCAAATATGATGGCAGAATATAGCATTAATGGCAAGACTCTTGGCAGTGTGGAGGATCAGAGGGATCTTGGGGTCTGAGTCCATAGGACACTCAAAGCTGCTATGCAAGTTGACTCTGTGGTTAAGAAAGCATACGGTGCATTGGTCTTCATCTACCATGGGATTGAGTTTAAGAGCCGAGAGGTAATGATGCAGGTATATAGGACCTTGGTCAGACCCAACTTGGAGCACTCTGCTCAATTCTGGTTGCCCCACTACAGGAAGGATGTGGAAACCATAGAAAGAGTGCAGAGGAGATTTACAAGGATGTTGCCTGGATTGGGGAGCATGCCTTATGAGAATTGGTTGAGTGATCTTGGCCTTTTCTTCTTGGAGCAAAAGAGGATGAGAGGTGACCTGACAGATGTGTACAAGATAATGAGAGGTTGTCATAAGGCAGTGGCTAGAAACGGACCAAAGTGCAAGATACAGACACTGAAGTACTAGGGACAGGACTAGGATACAGGGTAAGAGCAAGGACATGGACACGAAAACCGGGAACCCAGAACAGGACTGGACAAGAGAGCTAGGAGCCCGGGCTTGGACTCCGAGGCAGAGATTGGACAAGGACCCAGTACCTGGGTCTTGCTTCTGGCTCGGACCCCAGAACTAGGCAAGGAAGAGGCTTGGCTGGCAGGCAGGATGAGGCTGGAGTCTTAGAGATTTGAGGCAAGGCTTGGCAGGAGGCAGGAGACTTGAATCTTCAGGCCTGAGGCTAGAGACTTGAGGCGAGGCTTGGCAGGAGGCAGGAGGCTAGAGACGAGGCGAGGCTTGGCAGGAGGCAGGAGGCTTGAGGCGAGGCTTGGCAGGAGGCTGGAGGCTGGAGACTTGAGGCTAGAGGCTAGAGACTTGAGGCGAGGCTAGGCAGGAGGCTGGAGTCTTCAGGCTTGAGGCTAGGCAGGAGGCTGGAGTCTTCAGGCTTGAGGCTAGGCAGGCTCCTCCTGGGCAGGGCGCGGTTCACCTGGGCAGGGCGTGGTACTCCTGGGCAGGGCGCGGATCACCACCCGACGGAGGCATGGGACAGGAAGGGACCGAACCAACTGCAGGTAACGGCAGGATGGCCTGGCTTACCCGACGGAGGCAAGGGACAGGAAGGGACAGAACCAACCGTAGGTAACGGCAAGATGGCCTGGCTTACCCGACGGAGGCAAGGGACAGGAAGGGACAGAACCAACCGTAGGTAACGGCAAGATGGCCTGGCTTACCCGACGGAGGCAAGGGACAGGAAGGGAACTAGGTACAGGGTGGCTCCAGGACAAGACTGCAGGCAAGAGTTACCAGCAAGACAAGGCGAGGCTTCAGGCAATGCAAGGCGAGACGAGAGCTTCAGGTGAGGCGAGAGTTACCGGCAAGACAAGGCAAGGTTTCTGGCAAAGCAAGGCGAGACAAGGACTTCAGGTGAGGCCAGAGTTACTGGCAAGACAAGGCAGGGCTTCAGGCATTGCAAGGCAAAACGAGAACTTCAGGCGAGGCGAGAGTTACCGGCAAGGCTTCAGGAGAGGAAACAGAAGGCAGAGGAAGGGGTACAAGGAGTAACAACAAGAACAATCCAGTCACCACGCGCTGGTCTCTGAAGGTATTTTTGCAACCAGCCCCAACGAGCATCAGCTGCCTCAATTAGAACTCAACAAGAACAGAAACAGAGTAGACAGGAAAACCTGGAGCAAGGGTCGATGGACTGGACCGTGAACCGGAATACGGATTTCACTGACTGGACCATGACTGAGGTATTGATAATGTGGATAGTCAGAGGTTTTTTCCCAGGGCTGAAATGGCTAGCACTAGAGGGCATAATTTTAAGGTGCTTGGAAGTAGGTACAGAGGAGATACCAGGGGTAAATTTTTTTACGCAGAGAGTGGTGAGTGCATGGAATGGGCTACTGTCATGTTTGGCACAGATTTGTGGGCTGAACGGCCTGTATTGTGCTGTAGGTTTTCTATATTTCTAAGGTAAAACACTAAAAGAGTGCAAAACTAAGTGTGATTGTAACAGATAAATTACAGTGCAGGTAAACAATAAGATGCAAGATTGTGAAGTCAAAAGTACATCTTATTGTACTATGGAGTTATTCAATAGTCTTATCAAAGCAGGATTGAAGCTGACCTTGAGCCTGGTGATATGTGTTTTCAAGCTTTTGTATCTTCTGCTAGATGGAAGTGGGATGAGAGAGAATGTCCATACAAGATCGGAGCAGAATTAGGCCATTCAGCCCATCCAGTTTTCTCTGTCATTCCATCACATCCATGGTGGGTGGGGTGATTATGCTGGCTGCTTTATTGAAACAGCAAGACTTGTTTACAGAAGGGGCAAGGGTGGTTTATGTGATATGATGAGCTGGGCCCATAACTCTCTGCAGCTTTTTTTTGAGGTCTTAGGCTGAAGTATTGCTGTCTGTGTGCTTGGCATCAGAGGTGAAATAATAGAGTTGGAGCAGGACCATTGTTTCCTCTAAGCTGTGCGGGTGCACAGCCGCACAGTAACTGAAATGTTCCCATGCACATAGCCTTTGTTGCCATGCCACTGGAATTGGGTACAGCTAGAAAAAGTCTACGACACATGAAAGATTTTCTTTGTTGTACTATATTTCATTATACCCTTCAATTAATAAATAAAATCAGAAGTATGTGATTTTTCACTTTTCATTGTAAGCGTTCATAGTATGCATATTACAAAAAAAAACATTTAAAGTGCTGCACAGTTTTCAGGCCATGTAAAAATAGCAAAAACAATTAATGTGAAAGTTGAGCAGGACCTGAATTCTGATAATATGATCTGAAAAGAAATTTCAGAGTGCATTTATTATCATATACTGAGATACGCCAGGCTCCTACTGTGGAACATTTCAAAACAACTGTTCATCCCAGTTTGGCAAAAGAATAAATCAAGGAAGGTAGTGCACCCGTGGCTGACAAGAGAAATTAGGGATAGTATCAATTCCAAAGAAGAAGCATACAAATTAGCCAGAGAAAGTGGCTCACCTGAGGACTGGGAGAAATTCAGAGTTCAGCATAGGAGGACAAAGGGCTTAATTAGGAAGGGGAAAAAAGATTATGAGAGAAAACTGGCAGGGAACATAAAAACGGACTGTAAAAGCTTTTATAGATATGTAAAAAGGAAAAGACTGGTAAAGACAAATGTAGGTCCCCTGCAGACAGAAACAGGTGAATTGATTATGGGGAGCAAGGACATGGCAGACCAATTGAATAATTACTTTGGTTCTGTCTTCACTAAGGAGGACATAAATAATCTTCCAGAAATAATAGGGGACAGAGGGTCCAGTGAGATGGAGGAACTAAGTGAAATACATGTTAGTAGGGAAGTGGTGTTAGGTAAATTGAAGGGATTGAAGGCAGATAAATCCCCAGGGCCAGATGGTCTGCATCCTAGAGTGCTTAAGGAAGTAGCCCAAGAAATAGTGGATGCATTAGTGATAATTTTTCAAAACTCGTTAGATTCTGGACTAGTTCCTGAGGATTGGAGGGTGGCTAATGTAACCCCACTTTTTAAAAAAGGAGGGAGAGAGAAACCGGGGAATTATAGACTGGTTAGCCTAATGTCGGTGGTGGGGAAACTGCTGGAGTCAGTTATCAAGGATGTGATAACAGCACATTTGGAAAGCGGTGAAATGATCGGACAAAGTCAGCATGGATTTGTGAAAGGAAAATCATGTCTGACGAATCTCATAGAATTTTTTGAGGATGTAACTAGTAGAGTGGATAGGGGAGAACCAGTGGATATGGTATATTTGGATTTTCAAAAAGCTTTTGACAAGGTCCCACACAGGAGATTAGTGTGCAAACTTAAAGCACACGGTATTGGGGGTAAGGTATTGGTGTGGGTGGAGAATTGGTTAGCAGACAGGAAGCAAAGAGTGGGAATAAACGGGACCTTTTCAGAATGGCAGGCGGTGACTAGTGGGGTACCGCAAGGCTCAGTGCTGGGACCCCAGTTGTTTACAATATATGTTAATGACTTGGATGAGGGAATTAAATGCAACATCTCCAAGTTTGCAGATGACACGAAGCTGGGTGGCAGTGTTAGCAGTGAGGAGGATGCTAAGAGGATGCAGGGTGACTTGGATAGGTTGGGTGAGTGGGCAAATTCATGGCAGATGCAATTTAATGTGGATAAATGTGAAGTTATCCACTTTGGTGGCAAAAATAGGAAAACAGATTATTATCTGAATGGTGGCCGATTAGGAAAAGGGGAGGTGCAATGAGACCTGGGTGTCATTATACACCAGTCATTGAAAGTGGGCATGCAGGTACAGCAGGCGGTGAAAAAGGCGAATGGTATGCTGGCATTTATAGCGAGAGGATTCGAGTACAGGAGCAGGGAGGTACTACTGCAGTTGTACAAGGCCTTGGTGAGACCACATCTGGAATATTGTGTGCAGTTTTGGTCCCCTAATCTGAGGAAAGACATCTTTGCCATAGAGGGAGTACAAAGAAGGTTCACCAGATTGACTCCTGGGATGGCAGGACTTTCATATGAAGAAGGACTGGATGAACTGGGCTTGTACTCGTTAGAATTTAGAAGATTGAGGGGGGATCTGATTGAAACGTATAAGATCCTAAAGGGATTGGACAGGCTTGATGCAGGAAGATTGTTCCCGATGTTGGGGAAGTCCAGAACGAGGGGCCACAGTTTGAGGATAGAGGGGAAGCCTTTTAGGACCGAGATTAGGAAAAACTTCTTCACACAGAGAGTGGTGAATCTGTGGAATTCTCTGCCACAGGAAACTGTTGAGGCCAGTTCATTGGCTATATTTAAGAGGGAGTTAGATATGGCCCTTGTGGCTACGGGGGTCAGGGGGTATGGAGGGAAGGCTGGGGCGGGGTTCTGAGTTGGATGATCAGCCATGATCATACTGAATGGCGGTGCAGGCTCAAAGGGCCGAATGGCCTACTCCTGCACCTATTTTCTATGTTTCTATGTTTCTAAAACACTTCTAAAAACCTACTTTTAAAAATTTGGCCTACTTATAGTATTACTTAATGCCTGTTATTGTTGATCATATTTATATAATTTGGAATATTAGATTACATTTTATTCTATATAATGTTTGTACTTAAGATTTTAAATTTTGACTCAGATTTTTAGGACTATATTGATTTTTCTTTACAATCTATGTAAAACACCTTGAGCCTGCATCTTAATGTATGAAAGGTGTTATATGAATAAAGTTATTATTATTATTATTATTATTATTGTTGTATTTTTATATTTTCTTAGTTCAAGCTGGTAAAACCTGAGGTATGGGCATAGCCAAACACACTCATTTCTCAATTGCTAGTAACTTCCTGGGTGTCAAGATCTCTGAGGATCTGACCTAATCCCAGCATATTGACGTAGTCATAGAGAAGGCAAGACAGTGGCTATACCTTATTAGGAGTTTGAAGCGATTTGGCATGTCAACAAATATGCTCAAAAACTTCTATAGTTGTACTGTGGAGAGCATTCCGACAGACTGCATCACTGTCTGGTATGGAGGGGCTACTGCACAGGACCGAAAGAAGCTGCAGAAGGTTGTAAATCTAGTCAGCTCCATCTTGGGCACTAGCCTACAAAGTACCCAGGACATCTTTAGGGAGCAGTGTCTCAGAAAGGCAGCGTCCATTATTAAGGACATCCAGCACCCAGGGCATGCCCTTTTCTCACTGTTACCATCAGTTAGGAGATACAGAAGCCTTAACGCACACACTCAATGATTCAGGAACAGCTTCTTCCCCTCTGCCATCCGATTCCTAAATAGACTTTGAAGCTTTGGACACTACCTCACTTTTTTTTTAATATACAGTATTTCTGTGTTTGCACATTTTTAAATAATCTATTTTGGTTTCCTTGTTTATTTATTATGTTTTATTTTATTTCTCTCTCTCTCTCTCTGCTAGATTATGTATTGCATTGATCTGCTGCTGCTAAGGTAACAAATTTCACGTCACACGCCGGTGATAATAAACCTGATTCTGGTTCTGAACTTTCAGACTACTCTAGTGGTGTTTAGTATTGTGGCTTTCTGGAGATTTACATAAATATTGCTGTGCAGCACTAATTGTGTCGTGACTTTGAGATGATACCAGTTGTAGATATTATTGTTATTATTAGGTTATATATACCACATACAACATTGAGATTCTGGAATGGGAACATTAAATGATATACATCAACTATAAAATACAACTGAAACTCGTTTTCCATATCCAGGTTAGATTATTCCTGGGCCTTTACATCTCCAAAGATTTATCCTGGACCCAACCCATTAATGCAATCACACAAAAGGCATGCCACGAGCTCTACTTCAGTCAGAGTTTGAGGAGATTTTGTATGTCACCAAAGACTCTAACAATTTCCTACAGATGTACAGTGGGGATAATTCTGAACGGTTGCATCACACATACATATACACATACATATACACACACACACACAAACAGACTCACACTCACAAATACACACACTCACAGACATACACAAACACACTCACAAACGCATACCTACGCCCACAAGCACACACGCATTCATAAATACACACCCACTCACAAACACATACACACACACACACACACACACACTCACACTCACACACACATACACAAACACACCTACAAACACATGCACACATTCATAAATACGTACCCACTCTCTCTCTCACACACACACACACACACTCATACTCACACACACTCACAGACATACACAAACACACCTACAAACACATGCACATTCATAAATATGCACCCACTCTCTCTCTCTCTCTCACACACACACACACACACACACTCACACTCACACACACTCACAGACATACACAAACACACCTACAAACACATGCACATTCATAAATATGCACCCACTCTCTCTCTCTCTCACACACACAGACACACACACACGCACACACACACACACACACTCTCATACACACTCACAGACATACACAAACACACCTACAAACACATGCACGTTCATAAATACGCACCCACTCTCTCTCTCACACATACACACACACACACACACACACACACACAGCTCGCAAGGCAAAGAAAGGTCAGTTGTGGTTAAGCTATAAGCTACCATTCTACCATTTCATGAACTATAGCTCACTCGTTATTCTTATCTTGGCAAAGAAAGATGAAGTCAAATGCTGTACAAGTTCATAACAATGTAAAGAATTGTCACCAGCAACAACCTCCTTTCTCAGCGTCAAAAGCCGGTTCCATTAGCATGACATTTTCATGGCATTTCTTGGGCCATTCATATTATTCTGTCAAAAGCGGATTTCTTGGTGCTAATTTATTCAGTTCTGTGGATTTTTTTTTTCACCTCGTAGCATTGCGGCCACTGAATCTACCTCCTGAGAAGTTTAATCAAACGGAGGTGGTTTCAGAAAACTTTCCTCTATGTTAAATCTGGAGTAAGTTTTCACGCAAAGTGTGAACTTCATGACATGACCATTGATTTCAAAATTCAGTATTTAAAATGGTATGATCTTGCCAGCCAGTGAAAAAAAAACATCTGTTTAAAAAGCAAATTTATGAGTTTTAGGGCAAGAGTAACATACGGTATGTAAGATTATTACAAAACAGCTAGAAAGAAACAATAAAATCGATTTACATTTTTGAAGATGTGTCACATTTTATTCAGTTCAATTGACTATGGAGAGATTTGGAAAGCAGAACCTTACCCCTTCTCTCTTCTTCCATTCCTCACTCTGGCACTTCCCTTACTGCTTCTCTTCTCTCCTGACTATTACCTCCTCCTGGTGCCCCTGCTCCTTCCTTTTCTCCCGTGGCCCACTCTCTTCTCCTATCAGATTCTTTCCTCTCCGGCCCTTCACCTTTCCCACCAATTACCTCCCAGATTTTCACTTCATCCCCCCGCTCCCACCCACCTTCCCCCTCATCTGGCTTCACCTATCACCTGCCAGCTTATCCTCCTTCCCCCCCTCCCCGCACTCTTATTCTGGCTTTCTCCTCCTTGCTTTCTCCAATGCTGTGAAGTGTCTCGGACCAAAACGTCGACTTTTCATTCCTTTCCGCAGATGCTCCCTGACCTGCTGAGTTCATCCACCATTTTGTGTGTGTTACTCTGGAGTCCAACTTCTGCAGAATCTCTTCTGGTTTAGTTTTCCAAGGACAAAGGTCAGTAGGGAAGGACTGCTAGTTTAAACACACTTGTTTTCTTTCAGGTAGTTAATGATCAAGTTCAAGCACAGATTTAATATAATTCAACCTTATACATATATACTGCCAAACAAAACAATGTACCTCTGGACCAAGGTGCACGTCACAGTATATATAACTTACACAGACTGTTAACACCCAAACAACAAGGACACATTTTTCTTTTGTTTAAACAACTTTACTTTCAAAGTATCCATTCAATTCCTGAGGGCCGCCACCTTTACATCCCACAATTCCCCTCTCTCCTCCCTCGCACACACACATAAGATTGAGAGTGTGCTCGCGTACTAAATACTTACATTGTCCAAATGAACAGAACTCAACAATCTCCCATCCTTTTATGTATGCTACACATTAAAAATCAAATTTGAAAAAAAAGTTAAAGCCAATTCAAATGTCCAAACAATTCAAATATCTCTTGGGAAATGTGAATTCTTTCTAACCCTGCGTGTGTGTGTGCGCAGCCCTCCGGTGAAAAATGATATTGTATCTGTTAAATAGGGGCCGTGGACAATTCTGATTTGATGGAGAATGGTTGTGAAAGCACAGAGGAACATCTGGAGAAATTTCTGAAACGCCCGTTCGCTGCTGTCGTAACTGTGTGGTCGGGAATCTTCTTGAGGGTAGGCTTCAAAATCCTCAGCCTTGCCTGTTTTTGGCGACCGAGAAGGAGGTCGAATCGTTCGGACAGAGATGGCACTCAGTACTCGGTGTCGGAGAGCTGATCAGAGCTCGAAGTTTTCGGATGACTCAGAGTCGGATTGTGGTCGGCATGGCAGGGAGAGTTTTTCTTCCTTCTCCCGTCTGCGTGAGATGTGGGACATTTGAGAAACTTTGAACTTTACTGTGCTCACGGACTTCTTCATCAAGTTATTGCACTGTCGTAACTATATGTTATAATTATGTGGTTTTGTCAGTTTTTTCAGTCTTGGTCTGTCCTGTGTTTTGTGATATCACACCGGAGGAAATAATCTATCATTTCTTAATACATGCATTACTAAATGACAATAAAAGAGGACTGCGTGTCCTCATAATCGTAACCCTTGATGTTAACACAATTCTTAAGGTACAAAATGCCTTCACTAATTGCTTTTAGTTGGAGCTACCTTCTTTGTGAGACAGTCAGTTAATTATTCCTTTGTAGTTGACCATAGCATGTGATGAACTTTCTGTGCTTGGACAAATTCTTTGACTCTGCTTATCTCTAGATAAAGCCTCTTCTCTGTCACAGACTTGGCAGATTTGACGGCATCAACTGAAGAGTAGTTGTCTGTGACACAAGTTATCTGTAGACTATCCTTTGGGTCACCATGGAAAAGCTCAGAATAAAGTGTGGCCAGAAAAACAGCATTGTCAATACCTTCAGACATTACAAGGGTTGCTCCTGTCAGCACATCCCTACTAAATACTTACGTCGTCCAAATGAACAGAACTCAACACACGCAACACATGAAGTAATATTACCACTAATAAATTTACAAATAATAAGGTGCATATCCAATACAAGTTAAAAAGTAAACAGTATAACACTACTGGTGCTTTATATGTGATAAGACTGGTTGGTGGCAGGGAGTTCAGTAGTCTCATGACTGGGGAAGAAGCTGTTTCCCATTCCAACAGTCCTTGTCCTAATGCGATGGTATCTCCTACCTGATGGTAGGGGGGGTCAAAGAGATTGTTGAACTGATGGGAGGGATCGTTAACAACGTTAAAGGCTCTGCGCATGCAGTGCTCTTGGTAAATATCTCTGATGGGTGAAAGGGAGATCAATGATCATGTCAGGAAGTCCTAGTCTCTGTATGTTGATCCTGTTAGCAACCTTCACAACCCTTTGTAGCGACTTGCAGTCGGATGCCCTGCAATTCTAGCACCACATGGTAATACAGCTGGTCAGAATATTCTCAAAGGTGCACCTGTAAAGGTTGGTTAGAAAGGGGGTGGGAGACCCTTGGTTTCCTCAATCCCCTCATGACGTGGAGCCGCTGTTGTGCTTTCTTGATCAAAGAGGTGGCATTGAGAGACAAGGGGATGATTTATAAATTAATAATTTTGATATTCTCCATAATCAATTCAGCTGCATAAAGTGTGACACAGTGCACATCTTTAAAAATTAAAATTGATTTTATTGTTTTCAGAGGATATTTTTTTAATGATCTTAAATGCATTTATATTGTGCGCTTTTCTTGCTCTGAAAATCATAAATTTGCTTTTAAAACAGATGTCTGCTTTTTTCACTAGTATGATCATCTGATTGGTTTAAATGTTGAATTTTGAAATCAGTGGTCTTGACAGGAAATCCTAGTCTCTGTACAGTCAGATATTTTCCAGTGGCATTATCCTTCCATTTAAACCGGGTTTGTTTGTGTTTGTTCTGGATGGTCGTGCCATGGTTAGCAATTTGCTGGGAAATTTTCTCTGGAAAATAATAACATGTAAAATAAAAAGGAAGAACAATTCCCTTCCCATCAATCTCTTACTAAGGACTGAGGACAATGTCTCTCTTGTCAGTCACAAAATTGAAATGCAAAATACACACTTCCAATTCTTTTACATCCAAAATTGCGATAATTAACTGTCCACGTTGCTTTATGTACTGCCTGTGATTCATTGCTTATAATCACATGGTCCATTAAGGAACAAGGCTATCATCTAACAGGACAAGGTGATGAATGTCTTTGTGTAATGTCATGTCATGCCATTATCTAATGCAAAAGATTCAGGCGATGTGCCTGCACGACTGTACAACCCAAGAATGAATTGCAGATTGACTTCAAGGCTAGGTGGAAATTGCATACCAATGTTTATAAATTTGGCATTCACATCATGCATTTTTTAGAAAATAATTAGGGAGCATTTCAAGTAATTTCAGACTAATGAAAAATGAGGATTGATTTAAGAAAGAACCTGCCAATAAGTATACTTTTCCACAACACTTGTACCTCAGCTTGATTGGATTTCCTGAAAATGTCAGGAAAATGACATCATCTGTTTGGAATGAAATATTTTTCTTTCAGATGGAAGAGGACTAATTTAGTTTTCTATCCATTGCACACAGAATTCAATAGTATGTGAATTGGATGAGCCTATTTTAAAACTACAAAAGAAAACAATTCAAATCAAAATGTTGAATGTGCCACTTTTTTTTATAGGTGTCTCCAGAAAATAATATTTTATGGAATTTATTGACAGCCTTGTGAAATTCAAACCCTGGAAAATATAATTAAACTACTGACTGGTCCTCTTTTTAAAATTCAGTGAGATCCAGTGAAGAGTGGTGCTCTTATAACGTGGTCAGTTGCTGGCATATTGACAAGCTGGATTTTTTAATGCAAGTATTGTAAATCATGATGTCAGGTAAACTGGTTAGAAATGAACACTAAAATGTACATACCTTCCACGTTCCCTTAACAAATGCATCACTTGCAATGCTTGACATCAATTAAACTACAAACGTTTGTAATAACTGCTTATAATTATTAATTTAATTGCCACTCAATTTTTACCAAGAAAATTTGATAATTCTATATATTAAACTTAAAAATCTCAAAGATTAAAGAATAGTTTTTTTTTATTTGTCACAAGTACAGTGAAACTTCGAAGCATGCAATGAAATTCATTGTTTGTGTCAAAAAATGTGGAGCAGGCAACCCACAAGTGTTGGCTTGCTTCTGCTGTCAACTTAACATGACCACTGTTTACTAACTTTAACCGGTAGGTCTTTGGAAAGTGGGGGGAAACTAGAGCAGCTAGTTGAAACCCACACAGTCATGGAGAGAAGGTCAAACTCCTGACAAACAGTGATGGGAATTGAAGCCTAATCTTCCGATCGATCGCCCGTGCTGTAAAGCATATCATTAACCGTGCCGCTCAATTGGAACAAACATGAGTTATGCTATCATGTTGAGTCGCTGGCAATGACTCAGTCCACGTGCAGAAGAACAGCAGACTCTGTCATGGTGAGTACTGGACACAACTCAACCCAGGTGTGAAGTAATAGCAGGCTGCCACGTAGAGACAAGCAAGGGGTTAGACACAGGAATACCAGTAGAGCTTTGGAGGCACAGCCGAGCTACACTGCAAGACAAATCATTCTCCACACATAAGGACTCCCCAAGAGCTAAACGAGAGTCTGCTTTAAACAATCATAAAATGTGGAAAACCCAAGCCAGTCACAACTAATTTGACATGATTTATTCAGCAAACAAGGCTGATTTATGAACACAGATAACAACAGATGAGATGTTGAGATTTTTTCTGAACGATAGTATTTTCTTTTGGACGAATCTTGCTCCATTTTTATGTATTCAGTTATGGGATGTGGATATTACTGACAAAACTTAATTTATCCATCATTAACGATGCATGAATTGAGACAGCTCCTGAAAGCCAACTGGTTTGACTGTAGGTCCTGGATTCAGACAGCCAGGCCCTACAGACCTAAAGCCCATAAGGCCTGATGCCAGGAGAAGCCTGCCAGACAGCCCATATTCAAATAGCCAGGCACTTAACAAAAGGCTTCGCACAGAGCATAGAGCATAAAATTTCCTCAGCAAACTTGCTCAATCAATTATTCAGCGACTGTTGACTGTTGTCCAGGCATCCGTTGCTACAAAGCAGGGGCATGCGGTACCTGTGCACTGTGTACAGCTCTCTGTTGTTAATTGCTTGACTCCTCCATCCTCACTGACATTAACCACAAACTGCCGGGCAAACTTCCCAGCATAAAAAGACTTGTACTTGGTATGTCTAATGACATTCTGCAGAGCCTGATGCATTGAATCCAAGTTCAAAGTTCAAAGTACACTTCTTATCAACATATGTATACTACATATAGCGATTAGAGGTTGAAGTATGGATATGGAATAAAAGGTGCATAAATACATAGATATCAACCTGTATTTTCAATATAAACAACATTATAAAACATGGTTTAAAGTGTTTACAGTGCATTGCAGTGATGGTGTTGTGGTGTCACAGTGGCAATGAGTGAACCCAGGTGCGGAGAAACGGCAGACTCCTCATGAAGAGACAATAACAAGGAGTTAGAAGTAAAAATACCAACAGAGCATCAATGGCACGAATGAGTGACACTGCGAGACAAATCATTCTCCACACTCAAGGACTCCACTTTACTAAGCAAGAGTCCACTTTAAATAATCATAGAATGCAGAAAACCCGCGCCAGTCACAATTAACTTGACAAGATTTATCAGAAAACACAAGGACTTAGTGACTCTAGTTAAGACAACAATTAGTAAATGCAGATACTCAAGAAACCTAGAAGCCCAATGCTAGCCATAGAGGCCCACAGGGATCCAATTTATGAAACTGCTTTGGATCCAATGGGCTTTACTCTTTTGGAACATCGTCCCATGTGAGACCTTGTGAAAACCTTATTGAAGTTCACATAAATCATACATACTACTTATCAATTCATTCATTCACTGCCCATTACACCGCTGGCATTTAGGGTAGCAATGAAGGTCGTTCATCTCTTAGATGTTCAGGGATTCCTTCATCATGACAGTAGCTTCCTCCTGGTTTTCACTACTGTCAGTCATGCAAGTCCCGAGCGAAGACCCAGGAATACATCACGCTCAGATGCAGAAGGATTCTTCATTGCTGTTTGACCAGTCAGGGTTGGTAGCCCTGAGCTGAACCCCCAAACCTGGAGGACTGGTGTACTACTCTTAGTCTGGTCTCTACCCTTTGACTTGTTTGGCGTGGGTGACTCTACCAAGAGCCAAAGCATAAAACCCTGACTCCAGCCGACATAGCTCTCCAGGTCATTGAGACACGCAAACCTCTGCATTCTACAACAAAGCTGCCCTCATCAACATGTTTTGTTACTTCCTCATATAGTTCAATCAGATTGCTCAGACCAGATCTGTCCACGAAAAAGCCATTCTGGCTATCTCTGGTTATTTATTTAACTTTAATCTGTTTAGCGATCAGCACAGTACAGGCTTTCCAGCCCAACGAGCTGCACTGTCCTGCAACCCCTCTGTTTAATCCTAGCCTATCAGAGGACAATTTACAATGACCAATTACCAACTGACCATTAGGTCTATGGAAACTGGAGAGTCCACAGGAAACCCACGTAGTTCTTGAGGAGAACAGACAAACTCCTTCCGGTCGGCGCTGGAATTGAACTCTGAATCCCAGAACACCTCGAGCAGCAATAGCTCCGTGCCATCCACTACACCACAGTGGCACCCATGGTTAGTGCTTCTCTTCCCGAGTAATCATAAACCCATTCCCTTAGCAGTTTTTCAAATAACTCCCCTACTTCTGATATTAAGCTTCTTGGTCTGTAACTACCAGACTTTTCCCTGCTGCCTTTCTGGAGCAGCTGGGGTGGTGTGTTGTCAAATATGTTGTTGCTTAATATCCCCATTATTCAGGTGGGGGCTGTGACTGCATGTCTACAAAATGGGGACAAATTGTCTGTTCCCCAATCTCCCTCAACACCCTCCATTCGCATTACTCTCACATCTCCCTCAACTCCCTACATTTACACCCCCCACGCATCTCCCTCAACACCTTCTATTCACATCCCCCCACACATCTCCTTTAACACATTTCATCCACATCCCTCATCCCCCCACCGTATCTCTGTGGACTCTACTTTAATCCATTTTCTGAATTGTTACTCTCTCTACACTTTTTACTCTCCCATTTGGAGATTCAGACTTAGATTCATTTATTTATCACACGTACATCGAAATGTACAGCGAACTGTGTCATTTGCGTTAACGACTGACACATCCTGAGGATGTTGCTGAGGGCAGCCTGCAAGTGTTGCCACACATTTTCTCACCAACATAGCATACCATGACGCTCGGCAGAACAACACAAACAACAAGAACAACAACAGCAACAAAACAAACCCATTTCACACACACACACACACACCACCTCCAGTCCCAGGACAGGCCACCGCTAGGCCTCAGTCCTCCAGTCCATAGTCTGGACTCACAAATCCCTGCAGACATCAAGCCTCAATATCTGTTTTTTTTTCTAATTTTAACACAATAGTTTTTCAGACAAAGTTTTATCTTCACAGGACTTTGAACAAAGGAGATATACTCTTTACTCTGCAAAGTAATAGATGGATTATTTGTGCCTAATTATTGGAATGCAGATATCAATTTACAACACTAATGATCTATTTTATAATTATACAGGGAGCCAATCACCGGTGGGATGACAGGATATTATTATGAGCCATATCTCCACACATTTGATTACAACCTCACAGGTTTCAAAATGACCTTTTTTATTGTGTTATGTCTAGGAAGCAATTCACTTTAGCAATGCTTCAGAAAAATTAAGTTTAAACTGTTTTATATTGTTTCAGTTGTATGAAAATAATTACAGCCTTCATAGAATATCAAACTTTGGAAATGGAATAAAACATTTTCAATGTTTCATATTTTATATTTATCTTGTGTTATTGGTCTACTTAGCACTTAAAACATCAGGCTCTTCAAAGTTCAAAATGAGCGGATTATTTTGCCACTACACAGGTTGCCATGCTCTTAGGCGACATTTTTCAATGCCTTGATGTACTTGGTGGATTTAATTGATGATTGTGGCATGCATGGAAGTAGGAATGATGAGTCTGGAGCTCTTTAGCAGCAAACCATCAAGAATAGTGAGTGTGTCTCTTTCAAGCCAATAAGGTATAAGTAAGCATGTGAGCTCCTTTTGGTTTTTGGAACAGTTGACCATCCATGCTCACAGTATTGCATGACCATGCTGCAGATTTGGTCCTTTTAGATTAGATTAGACTTTTAAATTCACCTGTCTGTCTATTGCATGCAAAGATTTTACTCTCTCATGTTGTGGGATGGATGTAAGATTTTAAATAAATTCTAAAAATTCTAATTTTTCAACTCAGCACGAATTTTGTCCAGATTACTCTGTGATGGAGGAAAGCTTTCGCATACCTGAGCTATGTAGATATTGGTATCCTCCATGAGGGTGGAGTCATATTCCATCCACTCACTTTTGCATGGCACCTTTGACAAAATGTCAGGTGTTGTGAAAGATTTGTCGGGAACATGTTTAATGTCATAACAGTCTCACATATGCCTCATCCTGAATCTTTGCAGATGTGGAGTTGAGTTATCCAAATGTTTCGAGCTGAGGAGGCTGGCAAATGGCTTGTGGTCTATTCTATTTCAAGCAGCAATTTAGTGCCTATCAAGTAACAGCTGAAGCATTCATAAGCCCACATGATGGGCAATGTCTCCTTCTCGATTTGGGTGTAACACTGTTTAGTAGGAGTCGGTGTTTTTGATGCATATGTCACTGGTTTCCATACACCACTGCAGCTTTGCATGAGTACTCCCCCAGAACAAAGGAAGAAATGCCTACTGAGATGTTGGTTGCTTTGTTCATGTCAATGAACGCCAATGTTTGGGGAGATATAAACTCTGCTTTAAGTGAGGAGAATGATATTTCCTGTGGTGCATCCCAGGTCTAAACATTTCTCTGAGACAGGAGATCATGTAGTGGCATTGTTTTCTCTGCCAAATCTGGAATGAACTTTCCCAGCTGGTTTTCCATGCCAACGAAACTGTGGATCTCTGATACATTCGAAGTCTGCTGCATGTTCCCAACTCCTGCCAGTTTGCCTGAATCTGGTTACTCTCCCTCTGAAGACAATTGGTGGTCTAAGGACTTCACCTCCAAATTCCCAAATTCACATTTCATTTTGTTTTGGGTGATCCCAGCCTGCTTCAGTTTCTCCAAGGCAGCTTCCACTCTTTTGTCATGTTCCTCATTCGAGCCGTCCATGTGGCAGAGTACTGCTTCCAGTCCCTCCAAAATTTGGCTCATCCTCATCTGAGAGAGTTCAAGGGCTGATGAGATGCCAAAAGGGAGTCTATTGAAGGCATGGCATCTAAATGGTGTGATAAAGCTCATGACCTTCTGTGACTCAGGAGCTAAATGGATCTGCTAGGACCCTGAGTTTGCATCTAGTTTGGTGAAGAACTTTGCTCTATCCAGCATACCTGACATGTGCTCAACAGAGGGCAGAATAAACCTCTCCCACCTCACTGCATTATTAAATTCTGTTAGATCAGCACAGACCTTCACTGGGCCATCTGCCTTGGGAACAGGAACAATGCCTGCACACCAGTCAGTAGGTCCATTCGCTCTAGTTATGATTGCAAGTGCCACCATTTTCTTAATTTCAGTTTTGACTTTGTTCCTCAGTGTAACTGGAATATCCCTCACCGTGGTCAAAATGTAGAGTGTCACTCTCGGCCTCAGATGGATAAGGTAATCTTCTTTCAGCTCCCCAGACCTGTGAGCAATGCTGGGTACTTCTCCTGCCAGTGAACATTGTTTAGCAAATCCAGCCTTGCAAGAGCCTCAACTTCTCGATGGCATGTCGTTCCAGTAGTGGTGAGAAGAGATTCTGAACAATGTAGACATCTTCTTTTAACTGTTTTTCATTTTTTTTTTATGGATGGAAGTAGTAAATGTTTCCTTCACGCTGAGTTTATGTTTCTCTGGGCCCCATGAGCACAATTTTTGTTGGATTTAGCATAATGCCTGTTTTCTTCGCCAGGTTTTTGAACCGACATTTGCCCCAATGTTCATTTTGAATGTCACTGCCTCATTTTGCAACTGAACCGTAGTACTCCAGCCTTGACTATTTGAATCTAGAAGCCCAAGAAAAGTTCTCTCTTTGCCTGAATCTTGTCTTCATTGACCTCCTGAAGAATTGCTTTTGTGTAATACTGGCTTTTATAATGGCCAACTCTATTGCATTGGTGACATTTCAGTCCTTTTGCTGGACGGAGCTCTTTGACATGGAACGGAGACTTGCTGCAAATCCTGCTCTTTGTTTTGCTTGCCTGTTTCGTTTAAGCTGGCCTCTACTGTCCCCTCTTTCTGTAGACTTTCTGACTGCACCTTGTTTGTATCCTTATTTCTGGACAGTTTGGAGTGTATGTTTGTGGTCTGCTGCTGCTGTGCCTATCCACCTCAAGGTTTGATATATTGTTTGTTCAGAGATGTTCTTCTGCACATCATTGTTGTAATGCGTGGTTATTTGAGTTACTGTCACCTTCTTGTCAGCTTGAACCAGTCTGGCCATTCTCCTCTGACCTCTCTCACTAACGAGGCATTTTTAACCCAAGACCTGCCATTTGCTGGATGTTTTTTGTTTTTCTTACCATTTGCTGTAAACTCTGGAGACTATTGTGCATGAAAAGCATGGCACAGTCGCATAGTGGTTAGCACAATGCTTTACAGTAGCAGCGACCCGGGTTCAATACCCACTGCAGTCTGTAAGGAGTTTGTACGTTTCCCCCATGGCTACGTAGGTTTCCTCCAAGTACTCTGGTTTCCTCCCACATTCCAAAGATGTACTGGTTGGTAGGTTAATTGGTCATTGTAAATTGTCCCATGTTTAGTTTAGGGTTAAATTGGGGGCTGCTGGGCGGTTCAGCTCGAAGGGCTGGAAAGGCCTATCTCAATAAATAAACAAACAAATAAAATCCTAAGAGACCAGCAGTTTCTGAGATACTCAAACCATCCTGTCAGGTGCCAGCAACCATTCCACAAGCAAACTCACTTAAATCACATTTCTTCCCAATTGAATCGAATTGACTTTATTTCTTACATCCTTCACATACATGAGGAGTAAAAATCTTTACATTACATCTCTGTCTAAATGTGCAATCTGTAATTGATAGTAATTTGTAATAAATAGTATGTACAACAGGACAGTCAATATAGCATAGAAATACAATTGTATCAGCATGAGTTAATCAGTCTGATGGCCTGGTGGGAGTAGCTGTCCCAGAGCCTGTTGGTCCTGGCTTTTATGCTGCAGTACCTTTTCCCGGATGGTAGCAGCTGGAACAGTTTGTGGTTGAGGTGACTCAGATCCCCAATGATCCTTTGGGTCATTTTTATGCACCTGTCTCAGTAAATGTCCTGAATAGTGGGAATTTCATATCTATAGATGCGCTGGGCTGTCCACACCACTCTCTGCAGAGTCCTGCAGTTGAAGAAAATACAGTTCCCATACCAGTCAGTGATGCAGCAAGTCAGGATGCTCTCAATTGTGCCCCTGTAGAAAGTCCTTAGGATTTGAGAACTCATGCCAAACTTCTTCAATCATCTGGGGTGAAAGAGGCGCTGTTGTGCTTTTTTCACCACACAGCTGGTATGTACAGATCACGTGAGATCCTTGGTGATGTGTATGCCGAGGAACTTAAAGTTGTTCACCCTCTCAACCCCAGATCCGTTCCTCCTGTAGTCACAACCAGCTCCTTTGTTTCTGTGACACTGAGGGAGAGGTTGCTTTCTTGACACAACCGTAGGCAGCCTTGTTTTTATTTGAACACAGGCAGGAGGCAGTGAGTGGGAATAAAGGGGCCTTTTCTGGTTGGCTGCCAGTAACTAATGGTGTTCCTCAGGGGACAGTATTGGGACCGTTACTTTTCACATTGTTTGTCAATGATTCAAATAATGGAATTGATGACTTTGTGACAAAGTTTACAGATGATATATGAAGATAGGTGGAGGGGTAGCTAGTGCTGAGGAAGCAATGTAATTGCAGAAGACTTAGACAAATTGGAAAAATGGGCAAAAAACTGGCAAATGGAATACAGTGTTGGGAAATGTATGAGAATGCATTTGGGTAAAAGGAACAATAGTGCAGAATATCATCTAAATAGGGAGAAGGTTCAAACATCAGAGGTGCAGAGGGACTTAGTAGTCTTCGTGCAAGACTCCCAGAAGGTTAATTCTGTGTTGTGACTGTGGTAAAAAAGGAAAATGCAATGTTGGCATTTACTTCAAGGAGAATAGAATATAAAAACAAGGAGATAATGCTGAGACTTTATGAAATACTGCTCAGGCTGCACTTGGAGTATTGTCATCAGTTTTGGGCTCCATATCTCATGACGGATGTGTTGTCTCTGGAGAGAGCCCAGAGGGGGATTGCGAGGATGATTCTGGGAATGAAGGGGTTAACAAATGAGGAGCATTTGGCAGCTTTGGGCCTGTACTCACTGCTTTAGACAAATGTGTGGAGATCTCATTGAAACCTATTGAATGTTGAAAGGACTAGATAGGGTGGATGTGAAGAGAATGTTTCCTATGGTAGGGGTATTCAGAACCAGATGGCACAGCATCAAAATGGAAGGGTGACCTTTTAGAACAGAGGTGAGGAGGAATTTTTTTAACCAGAGAGTAGTGAGTCTGTGGAATGCTCTGCCACAAGCTACAGTGGAGGTCAAGATTGTGGGTATATTTAAGGCGGAAGTTGATCATTTCCTGATCTGTCAGGGCATCAAAGGATATGGCAGGAAAGCAGGTGTATGATGTTGAGTGGGATCCGGGATTAGCCATGATGGAATGGCGCAGCAGACTCGATGGGCTGAATGGCCTAATTCTGCTCCTATATCATATAGTGTCACGGTTTAATGCAACACATGATAGTGTAGAAAAAAAACAAATCAGTTACAGTAAGTTTATATAAATTAAATTAAATTAAAAATAGTGCAAATACAGAAATAATAAAAAAGTGAGGTCGTGTTCATGGGTTCAATTAGGAATCAGATGAGAGAGAGAAAGAACCTGTTCCTGAATTGCTGTGTGTGTGTCTTCAGGCTTCTGTACCTCCTTCCTGATGGTAACAGTGAGAAGAGGGCATATCCTGGATGCCAGGGGTCCTTAATGAACCCTGCCTTTCTGAGACACCTCTCCTTGGAGATGTCTTGGATACGATGGAAGTTAGTACCCAAGGTAGAGCTGACTAAATTTACAACTTTCCGTAGCTTCTGTAAGAAGGGTGGGAGACATAAATGATTTAAGGGAATGGGCAAAAGTGGCAAGTGAAATACAATGTTGTACAGTGTATGGTCATGCACTTTGGTGGAAGAAATAAACGGACAGACTATTATTTAGATGGGGAGAGAATTCAAAATGCAGAAATGCACAGGGACTTGGGAGTCCTCATGCAGGATACTGTAAAAGTTAACCTCCAGGTTGAGTCGGTTATGAAGAAAGTGAATGCAATGTTGGCATTCATTTCTAGAGGTATAGAATATAAGAGCTGGGATGTGATTTTGAGGCTCTATAAGGCACTTGTGAGATCACACTTGGTGTGCAATTTTGGGCTCCTTATTTTAGAAAGGATATACTGACATTGGAGAGAGTTCAGGGAAGATTCACGAGAATGATTCCAGGAATGCAAGTGTTACCGTATTAGGAAAGTCTGGCAGCTCTTGGGCTGTACTCCCTGGAGTTCAGGAGAATTAGGGGGATCTCATAGAAACATTCAGAATATTAAAAGGCCTGAACAGATTAGATATGGCAAAGTTATTTCCCATGGTAGGGGATTCTAGGACAAGACGGTATGACTTCAGAATTGAAGGATATCCTTTTAGAACTGAGATGTGGAGAAATTACTTTAGTCAGAGGGTGGTATATCTGTGGAATTTGTTGGCACAAGTGGCTGTGGAGGCCAAGTCATTGGGTGTATTTAAGGCAGAGATAGATAGGTTCTTCATTAGCCAGGGCGTCAAAGGGTATGGGGTGAAAGCAGGGGAGTGGGGATGGCTGGAAGAATTCGATCAGCCCATGATTGAATGGCGGAGCAGTCTCGATGGGCTGAATGACCTACTTCTGCTCCTATATCCATCCTGTGCAGCAGTCACCACCCCACCGCCCACATCAGACAGTGATGCAGTCAGTCAGAATGCTTTGCGCTCTACATCTGAAGACATTCTCAAGTGTTTTCAGTGATAAACAAAATCTCCTCTAACTCCTAATGAAGCATAATCCCTTGCCTTCTTTATAGCTGTATCAATAATCCCTTGCCTTCTTTATAGCTGTATCAATATGTTGGGATCAGGTTAGATCCTCAGAGATTCTGACACCAAGGAACTTGAAATTGCTCACTCCCTCCACTTCTGATCCCTCCATGAGGATTGGTTCATGTTCCATTGCCCTACCCTTCCTGAACTGAACTGAAGCTCTTGACTGTGTCTGCATGCTTTTTTGCATTGAATTGCTAACACATGTTTGGCTGATTAAATATTTGCATTATCAAGCATGTGTGCAGGTGCATCAAGTAAAGTGGCCACTGAGTATGTATGTACTGTGATAATAGATTTACTTTTAACTTTGAACAAGAAGATGTGGAGTGGGACTATATCTGCACAGGGATTGTGCTTTTCATTTCTTCCAATTCAATCAGACATACATTACATCCATATGCAAACATTTGATTGGTACTCTCACCCACTGCTTTGCTCCTAATCTCGTGGCTTTGTCCCTCAGGAAATCAGCATTGACAGTAATGCACTTGATCGTGGACTTTGAAGACCCCCAAGTCAATGTAAATGAGAAAGATTTGTATTTATAATGGTTTTCTTGAGAACAGGGTAAAACGAAAAACTTTATAGCTGGTGAACTACTTTGCAAATGTGTTCACTGATATAATATAGGAAGATTGGCTGAAGCTAAGTTTAAAATAGCATTGTGACATGAGTTTATAATCCATTTTCAGCGATGGAGTTTGAATGATAAATGATGGCAAGAAAACCAACGAAAATTATTCTGTTCTTTTATGTTATTTTATCCTAAATCCCTTATATTCTCTGGGGAGTGTAGAGCGGGCCAGCATTGAATACAAAAATCTCTTCAGTTCTGTGCTAATAATGTCTTCTTTAAGTGAGATCTAGAGTCATCGAGTCACAGTGTGAACAAGGCCTTCGGCCCAGCTGGTCAGTACTGACCACAACGCCCCATCCAATCTAGTCCTGGTGGCATGGTTGCGTAACATTTAGCATAACACGATTGCAGCGCCAGTGATCGGGATTTGATTCTCACCACTGTCTGTAAGGAGCTTTCATATTCTCCCTGTGACCACATGGCTTTCCTCCAGGTTTTCTGGTTTCTTGCCACATTCTAAAGATTAGGGTTAGTAAATTGTGGGCTTCTCCCAGCACTTCCCCGAACTAAGTTAGTTACAGACCCAAACAATGTATTTCACTCTATGTTTTGGTGTTTCGATGTACATGTGGCAAATAAAGCTATCTTTACCTTAATTTTTACTTTTATATAATCTACAGTCCCATTTGGCTAAAACCTTCTAAACCTTTCCAATCTATGTACCTATCCAACTGTCTTTTAAATGATTATTATATCTGCCTCAAGCATTTCCTCTGGCAGCTCACTCCACAAACATAACACAGTTTGTGTAAAACTTTGCCCAAGTTCCTCTTAAATTTCTCCCCTCTCACCTTAAACCTGTGCCATCTAGTTCCTGATTCCCCAACTCTGGGCGAAAGACTGAATACATTCAGCCTATCTTCGCCTCTTTTAATTTTATACACATCTGTAAGATCACCTCTCAGTCTACTACACTCTGAGGAATAAAATCCTGGACTGCCCAGTCTCTCCCCATAACTCAGACCCTCAAGTCTTAGCAACACCCTTGTAAATGTAGATCGGGGCGGCATAAAGCGTAACAGCACAATTGCTTTATAGCACAATTGCTTTATAGCACCAGCGATCACCAAATGCATTTCAATCCCCGCCTCTGCCTGTAAGGAGTTTGTACATTCTTTACATGTGGGTTTCCTCTGGGTGCTCCAGTTTCCTCCCACATTCCAAAAACGTACTGGTTAGAGTTAGTGAGTTGTGGGGATGCTATGTTGGTGCTGGAAGCACGGCGTTACTTGCAGGCGGTCCCTACAAATGTTGATTTGATTTGATGTAGATGATGCCTTTCACTGTAAGCTTCAATGAACGTGAGACAAAGTAAGCTAATCTTTATTTTCTTTATCCAAATCCTTTCAGCATCCTTTCCAGGTTAATAACATCCTTCCTGCAGCAGGGTGACCAAAAGCAAACACAAATCTGAACATGAGTCTACAATCACTTAACACAAAGTATCCAACTTCCTGCTCACCTCAGCTGACAAAGAAAATTCACGCTGCCCCCGCTCTTCCTGTGACACATTCAGATTAGTCACATGCCATTGCTCAGAACTTGCATCTTATCTATTTTCTTCTCAGAGAGATGGGGATCAACTTGCTAAACTTCGATCAACAATTATCACTGACTTAAAATAAGCTTCTTACACTGTATCGGTTATGAGATTCTAGCCATCCAGCTGAGGGAATGATGCAAAGCATTCAGTATTCCTGTCAAACTAATACTGATAATGCTCTCAGTTTCAGTTAGATTTATCTTACAAACTGTTTCCCAGTCTACTCGGGGAGTCTACAATCTAAAGATTTCCTTGTGTTGTTTAAATGGTGTGCTGCATGATTTGAATAACAAAGTTTTTCGGTTCAGGGTAGTTGACACTGCTGTACCATTTCAGTCTTCTCCACTGATCATCATCTCATCGTGCTGGAGAGGCTTGTGAGTTGCTGAGATCCCGAGAGTGATTTTGTCTGGAGCTAAGCTCCTGGTGGGGCCACCCATTATGGTAAGGTGAAGGAGAAGAATGCAAACACAGAGCGACTCAGCCAAGTCCCCATTGGTGGAGCAGGTGGAAGGTGATGACACATCACAATGTCAGAGTGTCCCCAGTTCTCTTGCACTTCATACCACTGGACCCTGATCCTCATCTGTCAAGCCCCGTGTGATGGCTGCCATGCATCAGCCTCTCCACGTTAAGCAAAGTCGTGCACAGGCGTTCTCCATTAAGGGAATAACCCCTTAGGAGAACATTATACTTCACACAAGTGATTGCACAATCATTTCAGAATTTAATTGTGTTCACTGTTAAATATTTGACGTACAATTTTTAAAAGCTAAATGAAACTCACAGTATTTTTCAAATTCACTCATGAAGCTTCATCTTTGTTTGGAACAATATCCAGTTTTTCAGAAGACTCTTGAACAGACATCTTATACGATAGCAACACACACAAAATGCTAGAGGAACTCTGCAGGCCAGGCAGCAATCTATGGAAAAGAGTAAACAGTCAACATTTCAGGCCGAGACCCTTCATCTTGTACGGTAATATGGTCTACCCCAATGTGATCTTGCCCTTTATCGTTTACCTGCACAGCATGTATGCTGCTTGGCCTGCTGCGTTCATCAGCAACTTTGATGTATGTTGCTTGAATTTCCAGCATCTGCAGAATTCCTGTTGTCAGCACGTTTTTTGGTAGTTTTTACGTTTATTCTGCATTGTTATAGCTTAACTCACTGTGCAATGAATTGGTCTGGATGAATGGGATGCAAGACAACATATTCACTGTAAACACAAGAAATTTTGCAGCTGCTGGAAATCTGGAGCAACACACACAAAATGCGGGAGGTAGCAGGAGAGATTTAACAGTCAACGGTCTTGGTCATGACCCTTCCTCAGGACTCCTTTTCACTGTATTTTGGCACATGTAACAATAATTAACCAATCACAGTGGGATCTAGCTACCAGAATCTCATTGTGGGACGATGCCCACCAACATCTTTTCAGAAAGGGCCCCTAAGGCTTTTGCACGGTACTGTATTTGTCAACGTGGAGCGGAGAGGGAGTTTGTAAATCTGGTGGGAACAAGGGATGTTGGAAATGGCGAGCAGGGAACACCGTGGCAGGGGTGTGGGGCAGGTGGCAGAGAAACAGTGCCAGACATGGGGGCTGGCGTAGATAGCACCCAGCCCTGAGACTCTTGGCAAGGTTATTTGATTCCAAATAATTGGTTTATTGATCATTACAGAATGTCTTTCTTGTGCTTTTCCCAACCATGATATCCCTCTCCTTGCCTCGTTCCCACTCCCAGACCACAATAGAGACCCATATCAGCATCGGATTTATCATCACTCACATATATCATGAAATTTTCCTCCATATTCCAAAGATGTATGGATTTGTGTTAGCAAGTCATGGAAATGATATGTTGGTGCTGATAACATGACGAGTCTTGCAAACTGCCCCGAGTGTATCTTGTACTGTGCTAGTCATTAACGTAAATGAAGCATTTGTATGGCTTAACGTTCAATGCACATGTGACAATTGAAACTAATCTTTAAATATTCCTGTTTCTCTCACCCAGAACCAGATCTCCTTTCTGGATGCATCACGACTTGTTATGGCAACTGCTAAGATTGTGAGACCGTGCAGAGTTCTGAATGCAGCCTGATACATGATGCAAACCAACCTCTGATCAACGGCAACACCCACAAAATAAACAGGTTGGGAGAGGGGAACGAGGATAGCTAGAAGGTGAAAGATGAAGCCATGTGGGTGGGAAAGGTAAAGGGCCAAAGAGGAAGGAATTTGACAGGATTGGAGAATGCACCACAGGAGAAAGGGAAGGAGGGGGTGTTATGTTTTGTAGCTTCAGAATATTAAACTAATTCAAATGAAGATATGAGAGTCTGAAACATGGCTTGAGGCATGCAAATATCATGTGGATCATGATGACATACATAGCTAATTCATTTTTAATATAACCTGTAATTAATCATTTAAACAAGAATAATTAACCAAGATATATACTCATTATAACTCAAATATAACTGAAGTAGTAAATATACAACAGAAGGGACCCGGGGGAGGTGATAGGTAGGAGACAAAAGTGAGAAACAGCAGAAGAGGGAAAGGGGAAGGGGAAAAATTGTTTTACCGGAAGGAGAAATCGATATCCGTGCCATCAGGTTGGAGACTACCCAGACGGAATACAAGATGTTTATGATGCAAACCAGCTTCAGCTCTTTTGACTCTGTTTACACTTTCCGCTACCTTGGAAAAGCAGCCAACATAATCATCACTCCCTCTTTTCCCATCTCCCATACAAAAAAAAAGACAAATGTACAAATAGACTAAGGGACAGCTTCTCTTGTACTGTTATCAGAAATCTCATTCACTAAAGGTGAACTCTTGGTCTCCCAGTCTAGTGGCCCTTACACACTATTGGTTACCTGTGCCACATTTTCACTGTAGCTGCAACAATTTATTCTGTGTTCTCCAACCTGTTTCTTTTTACTACCTCAATGGAGTGGTGGGGTGGAGATATGTCTCTGCCAAAGGAGGTGCTCCTTTCCTCCGCTAGCCTGCTGTTCACCCTTGGGCAAGTTGTAGCACCTGCTTAGCCCCCCTGGTCAGGGTCATGTGAAGCCATGGGAGCAGGTGGTGGATGGTTGTATGAGCAGCTGGTATGTATCACAAATCCTAGTTATGCAACCATTGACCCCCAAGCAGACAATCTCTGAAGAGATTTGATAATGATTGGGGTCATCCGTCTTGTAAAGACACTGCCCAGAAGAAGGCAATGGCTAGCCACTTCTGTAGAAAAATTTGCCAAGAAAAGTCATGGTCATGGAAAAAGACCGTGATCACAACTGCCATACGACACAGCATGTAACAAATGAACGAGTGTCCCTAATATGACAAGTTCTGCCTGTTTGACACAAAGAAAAGTTTATTTTATTTTATTTTTTATTTAGAAATGCAACACCTAGCAGGTCCTTCCGATCCAATGAGCCCACTCGACTAATGACCCACATGTGACCAATTAACCTACTAACCCATATGTCCTTGTAATGTGGGAGAAAACGGAAGCACCAGCTTTCACAGAGAGAACATGCAAAGTCCTTACAGACAGTGGTGGGAATTGAACTCTGATCTGTGATTATTGACGATAGTAAACATTCTGTACATGTGATAACAATAAACAAATTTATCGATTTTCCAGTCAGTGTCAGGAAACATAGCAGAGCCTTGACCCAAAGGCAAGGCATCTGAGACGACTCTGTGATGAACAATAACTTTAATAACAGACTGCAAAATAACAAGCTATGAGGGGCCTCGAAACGAGAGAGAAACGAAACTAAATATAACAGGCACCTAGGTAAACTTTAGGGAGGGAGATAGCTAGGAGCCACTGGTGAGGCTGGCTGGTTCAATGAGCGAACAAGAATGGTGAATGAGAACGGGGGTTAAATAGGCTGCAGGTGACGAGTTTGGAATGAGCAGCAGGTGAATCGTATTAGACAGGTGGAGACTGAGAAGTTCCTATATGTACAGTCTGAGAGAAGTCAGTGGGAGCAGGCCATACAGGAACTCCTCCTCCAACCCCGCCCCCCCCGACCCCCACCGTGGCCTGTACCTGATAGCCTAGGATGATCTGAATGGGTCTGGAGAAACTCATCAATGAACGATAGATCCAAGATGTAACTGGACGGCACCCAATGCCACTTCCCTGGGCTATACTCTTCCCAGTTGACCAGGTACTGCACACCCTATCCACGCTAAAGTGAATCCATTAACTAGTGAGCCGTGTATACTGGATCACCTTCCACTATCCTACGTTCCAGAGGTGCAGGCTCAGCTGGATTGAGTGGTCCATGGACAATGGGCTTGACGCAGGACATGTGGAAGGTAGGTATGATCCTGAGGGATGGTGGCAGCTGTAAATGGTAAGTGACTGGACTAATGCAATGGGTGAGCTTAAAGGGTTGAATGAACTGGGGTCAGTTCTTGGGTGCAGAGTGGCACATGGCCCCTGGGCTGGAGTAATCTGGCCAGGCACTGACTGGGGTTGGCCTGACGGCAGTAGGTGCAGTTGCGGCTAGGATAACCGTCTGTGCCCTCCTCCAAGCATTCTGGCAATGGCACACCAGGGCCCTGGCAGGCAGGATCTCCACTGTGGGCTCTTCTGCAGGGAGCAATGGGGGTTGCTAACCGTGAAGCTCCTCAGATGGTAACTTACCCATGGCATTGGATGTGTGCACTTTGTGGGACAGCTCAGCCCAGAGCAAATACTCCGGAAAGAGGAGAAGATGGCAGCGTGACGACAGCGCACGCGGCCTCTCCAGTGAATGATACCTGTTATCTGTTAAGTAGGGGATCATGCACAATTCTGATTTGATGGAGGCGGATGTGAGAGTACAGAGGAACATCTGGAAAACTTCTGAAATGCCCGCTTCGCTGCCACTGCTAACTGTGTGGTAACCGGAATCTCCGGAGCAGAAGGCCCCAAAATCCTCGGCTTTGCTTGTTTCAGCGGTCGGGGCGAGGTCGAAGGTGCTCGGCAGAGGATGGTGCTCGGGAGGCTGTATCAGAGGGGCTGGTCGGAGGCTCAAAGTTTTCGGACGGATGAACTCAGTGTCAGCTGTGGTCGGCTGCTTCCAAGGCATCGGCAAGTTGATGGTGCCTGGAGGTTTATGGCAGGGAGTTTCTCCCTTTTGCTGCCTGCTGTCAGGGACTCGGAAGTCGATCGACTTGGGGACTTTTGAGAATTTTTTTGCTGTGCCCATGGTTTGTTCTTCATCAAATTATGGTATTGCTTTGCACTGCTGTAACTATATGTTAGAATTATGTGTTTTTGTTAGTGTTAGTCTTTGGTTTGTCCTGTTTTCTGTGATATCACTCTGGAGAAATATTGTATCATTTCTTAATGCATGTATGCATTTCTAAATGACAATAAAAGAGGACTGAGTGTTCTCATAATCTACACACGTTTGTAAATACTTCTTCCATGTTGACGGGTTAGAGGTAGTGAAGAATTGCAGAAACTTCTCCACTTGCTGATTGGCTCTTTCTGACTGACCATTGGTCTGCAGGTGATAGCCAGAGGGCAAACTCAGTGCTGTGCAGAGGAGGAAACAAAAGGTTTGCCAGAAATGCAAGACAAATTGTGGACCCCGGACCAATACAATCTCCTGAGGGAAGCTGTTGAGGCAAATTATATTTTGGAGAACCAGGTCCACCATCTAGGAGAGGGTGATGAAATGGGTCACCTTGGAGTAGCGGTCCATACTGTCTGGCGCCGTGGCCCCATCAGAGGTGAAAAACCCATGATGAAGTCCATGGCGATGTTGGACCATGGGTGTCAAAGGACCGGTAGGGGACACAGGAACCCAGAAGGTTGCTCTTTGGAAGAATTCAACCAGGAGCATCAGGCAGCAACAAACCAATAAACATGGTGGGCCACCAGAACTGGCATCGCGGAAAATCCAAAATCCATCGTGCTCCTGGGTGGCCGGTGAGTGGTGAGGAGTTGGCTCACTGGAGGGCATCAGAGTACACGTCTGCCGAGACGTACGTGTGATTATCAGGTGTGTTGGCCAAAGCAGGCTTGTGCTGTGGGGCCTGGTGGATCTGGCTCTCACAGTCCCGACCATCTGGATCTGAGAGGATGGAATGATGGACCAGGAGTTGGTCTCCTTCTCAGCTGGGCAAAACTTTCCTGACAAGGTGTCCATTTCTGTGCTCTTGGAACTGGGTCAGTAGGTGATGTTGAAGATGAATTGTTCAAAAAAGAGAGACCAGCAAGCATGATGTGGATTGAGTTGGTGGGTCTGATGTATGGATATGAGATTCTAGTGGTCACCTCAGATCAGGAACGGCTTGATGCTTCGTGTCAACCAATGTCTCTATTCCTCCAAGGTCCATTTAATAGTGAGCAGTTCCCTGCCTCCTGCTCGATAACGGCACTATTTTGGGTTGAACTTGCACAAGAAGAAGGCACAAAGGTGTGTCTTCCTATCCAATCCTTGCTGGGTGAGGATGGCCTTGAGGCCCACATCATATGCGTCCACCTGTACCACGAAATGTCTAGAGGTGTTTGGATGGCGGAGGACGGGAGCGGTGGTGAAGCATCGCTTGAGTTCCTTGGAAGTGTGACCCGTGGCAACAAACCATGTTGTCCGCAGGGTTGCTGACTTGGTGGTGGAGGTGAGAGGAGTGGTGATTTGGCACTAGTTCCTGATGAAATGGCAGAAGAAGCTGCAGAAGCACAAGAAGTACTGTGGCTGATGAAGGTGAGCGGTGGCCAGAGTTAACAAAGTTAATGTGGAGATTTTTAGCATAAATTCATTGCTGTTAATCTCTGGATAATCTTTAACAGAGGCACCTGCATATCTGGACCCCTAGGTTCCGTATCAGAGTGGAAACTGATAAAACCTAGCTCTGAAGAGGACTGAATTAGAATAAACAACCCTCTCTGCCGTTTGTCCTATAGTTTATCTAGAATATCATTTGCTTCATCATAAACCTATTATCCATTTTGTTGATAAGAAGTTTGGTAGTATATTTCTTTTTATTTCCCTATAGGTAGATCGAACAAAATTTCAGGATACGATCTCCTCTATTTCACATTTACAGTGACAGCCTGTTTCCCATAATGCAATGCTACTGAGATGCCAGCAAATTCATGTTGTCTGTGTGGATTTTTCCCCTAGCTGATATAATCCAATAACATTGAAATATTATCAGAAATATTTTACACCTTTTATTCTTGTCTTTAATAAACATCATGGGTATTTCATAATCTCACTCTACAGTTTATCAAGTGATTAAAAAGTTGTCCATGAAAATCCAAATAACTGCAGATGCCGGAAGTCTGAAATAAAAACAGAAAATGCTGGAAACACTGAGCATGTTGGACATGTCTATGAAATTGGAATTGCTTTATTATTGCTAGGTATGCTGGCATACAGTAAAAACCTTTAAGGGTTATGGGGAAAAGGCAGGTAGGTGGAGATGAGTCCTTGGCCAGATCAGCCATGATCTTATTGAATGGTAGAGCAGGCTCGACGGGCCTGATGGCCTACTCCTGCTCCTATTACTTACGTTCCTAAGCTTGTCTTTCATACTGTTCATTCAGATCAATTCGCTGGATAGTTCAAGGTAAAACGATAGCAATGTAGAATAAATTGTAACAGCTACAGGGAAAGTGCAAGTGCACGTAGACAATAAGGTGCAAGGTCATAACAAAGTAGATTGTGAGGCCAGTAGTCCATCCTATCGTACTAGGAAACCTCTTAGTTGTCTTCAATCACTGGGATAACAGCTGTCCTTTTGCTTGACAGTATGTACTTTCTGGGTTTTGTAACTTCTGCCTGATGGGAGAGGAGAGAAGAGAGAATGTCCGGGGTTAATGGGGTGTTTGATTATCCTGGCTGCTTTATTGAGGCAGTGAGTATAGGCAGAGTGCATAGAGGGGAGGGTAGTTCCTATGTTGTGCTGAACAGTGTTCACACCTCTACAATTTCTTGCAATCATGTGCAGAGCAGTTGCCATAGCAAGCCATTTTAGTACATCCAGACAGACGTGTGCCTTCTTTACCGTGTTACCTACCTGTAGACTGTTGATGCTCAGACAAGTCCTTGCATTCCTCAGGGGCAGAAGCTGTTCTTGAAACTGGTGGTATGTGATTCATGCACTTGTATCTTCTGCCCAAGGGAGAGAGGAAATACAATAGCCTGAAAGCACTTACCAGCATGTTCAGGGACATCTTCTACCTAACTGTTGTATTTTTTCTTGTATTAAAGGGGAGAAGAGCAAATGTCTGAAAAAATAAAGAAACGGAGTTGATATTTCGGGTCTCTAATCCTTTGCCAGAACCAGTTAAAAAGATAAATAAACTGGTTTTAAGTTATTATCATATTGGTTTTGTGTTAGATTGCGTTCAGTGATCATAACACATGGACAAATTCTACAGAGTTGCATGCTGAGACACTAAACTAGATCATATTCTGTTTTGAAGAATCTCTTGTATTTGCCTTTTTTATCATTTCTAATTGACTCAGTTTATCAACATGGTAATTTCTTTTTGTCAAAATGCTTTTACCATTTATTTTTCAGTGATTTTATTTGCAGAAAGATCAATAAAAGCCTAAATATGGATGTGCTGCAGATTTTAATGTGACCTGTCACCTACAGCATGAACTCCTCCCCTGTTCCTCACCTTCTGCCCCCAACCTTTCCAGTCCTAGTGAATGGTCTTGGCCCGAAATCTCTCCATAGATGCTGTCTAATCTGCATTTTGTGTGTGTTCCTCTGGATTTCTAGCATCTGCTAAATTTCTTGCTTTTATGCACAGTGCCTAAAAATATAACATTTTGTTGCACTCCGTAGATTAAACAGCCTAGTCTCTGTACAGTTGACAGTTGATCAAGTTTCTTGATTTAGCTCATAGCTGGAGAAGAACTTTTGGCCCGCAAAGTGGTTAAACATTTGAACATTGCATTTACAATTCAGTTTAGTGTAGAGGTTCGTTACTATCTGTGTTCCTTTCAGTGTGGCCTAACTGAAATGATGAAATTTATCAGAAGGATAATGGAAACTATCCTGAGCCTGTTAGACACAGCCAAGAAATAAATTGAGAATAATAATTCAAGTTTTTTTTTTCTCTTTTATGACTATCATCACTGTGGCCTTTCTGCCCCAGAGTTATCGTGGATATTATTGAGTTTTCTAAATTCACCATTGCGCATTTTTCACAGCTTTACAATGACTTTAGATTCATATTCAGACTTATTTATCATGTGCTGGTGGATTGAAACACACAGTAAAATCTGATGTTTGCTTTAACAAACAATACAACTTAGGGGTGTGCTGGGGTAGCCAGCAAGTGTTGCCGCACATTCTGGCATCAGCATAGCATGCCCACAGTGCTCAGCAGAACAACACAGAACACGACAAGCAACAAAACATGACCCTGTCCTCTGTCCCACCCACCCACCCATACAGTGCTCCAGCTCCAGGTCAAGCCTGCAGCCTCCTGTCCCCAGCTTTTAGGCATCGCTGGAGAAAATTTAGTTTCTGTTCTCATAAAGTATTTATTTTTAGTTTTATTTTATTCAGAGTGTTACGTACCCCGTAACTGGGTTGCCAAACCAGCAGAAATGGATCACTCAGTTGGAGTCTGGAGTACTAGAACTAAGAAAGTTTTATTAAAGAAACAAGCAACACAGTAATCGAAAGGATAATAAATGCAACAATTCAACAATGATAACCACACATGTGCACAGAATTAAGATAACAGCATCAATCAAGCTCTATCGTTGTCTAGGGGTAAATGACCAATTTCAAAATGACTCAAAGTTCAGTCCAGTTTGTAGTTCAGTTCGCAGTAATCGTTGCCATGGCGATGGACAAGGTGGGGGAAGAGAGACAGAATAGGAACAACTGATCATTCAGAACACTGCTTCACTCACAGACCAGCGGGATGGCTCACAGACCAGCGAGATGGCTCACAAACAGCATTTGGGCGGGTCCTTGGTGATGTCACCTGAGGTCACCGACTGTGACCCCTCCTCCAGATGCGGTCGATCCTCTGCAGTGAACCCGGCACCCAGGCAAGGGCGGACACACACCGGGTTCCCGCTGATCGTACCTTTCCACCCTTGTCGTTGTCCGGTACTTCTCACCCACTCGTGAGAAGCGCACCGCTTCCAGGGTCTCGTTACCTCGGGTGGCGTGTGTGTCTGTCTTAGCGAACCTGTCCCTTTTTATCCCCCTGCTGGGGTATCGCCTGTCCATCACTTCAAACAGTTCAGGGTTCAAAGGGGGGAGCCGCTCCAGACAGCTCTTCCTCCCACATCCCTTCATTACACATCTCCAGACGCTGCTCCATTGTTCCTTATCTCTCCTTCCCCTGAGGGCAGGTGGCAGACCAACTGCTGATGCCACTGATGCTAGCCCAGGCCAGCAAACATCTTAATTTTATGTGTATTCTCGTAACAAGAGATACACAGGGTATCAGGCCCTTCTGGCACGACCAGTCTGCACTGTCCAATTACGTGCACGTGACTAATTATCCTACCAACCCATACGTCTTTGGACTGTAGGTAGAAACCAGAGCACCCGGAGGAAACCGATGAAGTCAAGCGGAGAATGTACAAACTCCTCACAGACAGCAGGGCAAACTGAACTCAGGTTGCTGGCTGTGATACCACTGTGCTACTGTGTAGCCTCTATGTCCTATTTTTCTAAAGTTAATCAAAATAAATCCAACTCAAGGGCATTTATGTAAATTTATACTGAAAGATTAAAACAAGTGTTACATCTCAATTATATTTTAAAGACCATGCTTACATTAAAATATTTCCTTGAGCAATGCATTGTAGTGCAGAATGCTGGAATTTTGATTACTTAACCAGTAATGAAATATAATTTCATCTTGAGAGACGGGCTGGACAATTTTATCCCTGCATCAGTCTTGCCTTTGAGGTGACCTCTCATATAATTGGTTACTGCATAATTTTAAGCTAGGAGACAGACACTGCAGTGGGAAGCATACAAAAGAGAGACAGCTTTCAATTTTGCACTTGCAATCTTATTTAAGCAGTAATCTCTTTGCTCTTAAGTACCACTCCACAATTCTACATCAATGCATGCTGACAATATTCATCAAAATTACTCGTGGCTTTACGGCTGGTCCTGCACATTGCCTGAGAATATGTGCTGTATAACTCAATCATGTATCAAGAAATTAGCTGTGGTAGTGCATCATGCTTAGTTTCACTTCTGTTTCTTAGGGCAATACAAGTTAATAATTTGTTTAGCATGATCTTCTGCATCTGATGCAAATAACTTTGCTGATTGCCTTTCCTTTGTCACCATCATCAAAATTATTTTGAACCTGAGGTTCTTTCAGATGACATGTGCCAAAGCACTTCACTGAAGATCCCAGCTAGACAGTTTTGATAAAAGGATACTTTCAGAGTCAGATTCATTTATCATGTATGCCTTGAAACATTCTGTGACATGTGTCATTTGCATTAACAACCAACACACACAAGGATTTACTAGGGGCAGCCTGCAAGTATCACCACACATTCTGGTGCTACCATACACTGTGGCCACTTTATTAGGTACACCTGTACACCTGCTCGTTAATGCAAATATATAATCAGCCAATCATGTGGCAGCAACTCAATGCTTAAAAGCATGCAGACATGGTCAAGAGGTTCAGCTGTTGTTCAGACCAAACATCAGAATGGGGAAGAAATATGATCTAAGTGACTTTGACTGTGGTGTGATTGCTGGTGTTAGATAGAGTGGTTTGAGTATCTCAGAAACTGCTGATTTCCTGGGATTTAATGCACAAATCTCTAGAGTTTACAGAGAATGGTGCAAAAAACATTCAGTGTGTGGTATTTCTGTGAATGAAAATGCCTTGTTAATGAGAGACATAATGAGTCGACAATGCACACCACATTTAGCAGAACAACACAGAGCAAAATAGGCAAAAAAACAACAACAGCAAGCCTTTTTCCTCCCTCTGACACACACACATACACACACACACACACACATAGACACACAGACACACACACACACACTCAGACATACACACACACACAGAGACACACACACACATACACACACAGACAGACAGACACACACACATATACACACACACACACACACTCATACTCTCTCTCTCTCTCTCACACACACACACACACACACACACTCTCTCTCACACACACACACTCACTCACACTCTCTCTCTCACACACTCACAACACACACACTCACAACACACACACACACACACACACACTCTCTCTCTCTCACACACACACACACACACTCACTCACACTCTCTCTCTCTCACACACACACACACACACACACACTATTCCAACACTAGGACAGGCCTCTGCACTTCCAGTCTCTAGGCTTTAACATCTGGACATCTGATCAACAATCGGGCTCCAATCTTTGCTGTCAACCCCTGGACTAGCCAATGAAGGAACCATAATCTCCAGACGTGCAGACCGACCAGCAACAGTGCCTCCTTGCACTTCCTGCTTACACGGATTCTGATCCTAGCTGGCCTTTGAGCACAAAGTGGTAATGAGTCTGGATGTCCTTTGTCCCATGTCCACAGCGTGAAGCTGAGGCATGCACACCTGACGCCCTTCACGATCTGTCGCTGACCTCTGAACCAGCAGTGCAGAGTGGAGTTCTGACGTTGGTAAGGTCAGGGCTCTGCTTCTATAATTCCTCCACATCATTGTCCCTAACCTGACTCCTAACACCCTTCTCTGGACCCAAACTTATCTCAACAAATTTTTTAAAAACTATGCCTGATCCATAATGTCAATGGTGATCTTACATGCATTGCTCTTATATGTGCAATATGGAATTGCACTGTACTGTTGCCACAAAACAAAACTAATTTCATGATAACATATGTAAGTGATGATAAACCTGTTTCTGATATGGGTCTTTATTGTGGAAGGGAGCAGGGCAAGGTTGGGAAAAGGGGAAGGGGGAGGGGAGGGAGCAGGAAGCACCAGAGAGACATTCTGTAATGATCAATAAACCAATTGTTTGAAATCAAATGACCTTGCCTGGTGTCTCAGGGCTGGGTGTGTCTGACCTGAGCCAATCCCCACTCAATCCACTGGAACTCCTTCTCTGCCACCTGTCCTAAACCCCTCCCATGGCACTTCATGATCACCATTCCCAGCATCCCTTGCTGTCGCCAGATTTACAAACTTGCTCTCCAGTCCTGATTGGCAAATACACTATTGTGCAAAAGTCTTAGGCACCCTAGTTATATATATGTATGCCTAAGACTTTTACACAGTACTGTATATATTTATAATAACAATAAAATAACAACAGAATAAAATGTAACAGCTACAGGGAAAGTTTAGTGCCAGTAAAAAATAGGATGCACGATGCTGGAGGAACTCAGCAGATCAGGCAGCATCTATGGAGAAGAATAAACAGTCATCATTTCTGGCTGAGATGTTGTGACACCATGTCACTAGGCTCTCCATGCCGCTAATTGTTTAGATCAGCAATGAAATTTCATTACTGTTTCCATTACAATTTATTTTGACCAGTCAGGGGTATTAGCCCTGAGCTGAACTCCCGAACCTGGAAGACCTGTAGACCACTCTTAATTTGGCCACTACCCTTTGACCTGTTTGACATGAGGTGATCATATCAAGAGCCAAAGCACAAGGCCCTGGCTCCACCAACATAGGTGTCCACGTTATCGAGGCATGCAAGCCTCCAAACCCTATGACAAGACCGTGGTCATCTTGTGGTGTATGGGAAATACAAAATGATTCTGAGGATGCAAGCTTATGGCGCAGCAGGATGTTTAGAATAATTGTGGTAACTACTGTCAAAGTCCTGCTTTCTTTTTTGTCGTTAGCGGTTACTGAGAAACATGCACAAAATGCTGGAGAAACCCAACAAGTCAAGTGGCATCTATGGAGAGGAATGAACGGTAGATATTCATTGGGTTTGGCCAAAATGTTGACTGTCTATTCCTCTCCATAGATGCCGCCTGATCTGCTGAGTTCCTCCAGCATTTAGTGTGTGTTACTCTGGATTTCCAGCATCTGCAGAATCTTGCGTGTTTATGATTTACTGGGAAACTTGTGCTTCTTATTTTTCATTAACTTTATTTTCCAATCTGTTCATTACTTTATTTTTAAAATTGTAGCAGTCTAATTTGAATTATATAATGTTGAAGCTGTAAATTGCTCAGATGAACTCCCAACCAAAGTGTCAGTGGACAGGAAAATGGCAGGAATAGAAGTCTAAGTTTTGTATCTTGATGAGGAGCCCCAAAGCAGAGTGTTGACTCTTTATTCCTCTCCAAAGATGCTGCCTGATCTGTTAATTTCCTCCAGCATCTTTGTTTGTGTTACTCTGGACTTGCATCATCTGCTGAATCTCTTGTGTTTATTCTAAGTTTTATATTCTAATTTCAAGCATATTATTTTTCCCATTTTGTTGCAATGGTGAAAGTGAGGAGTATTGAATGCATGCTGATGCCAGGTACTTTGGCCCCAGTTTGCAGAATCATACACAGCATACAGTACTACAGTGAAAAACTCGAACAGTGGAGTGGAATATGCTGCTGTAATTATGTGGCTAAAGAATGCAAAATTTTATAAAATTGGGCAATCACCTTCCCAATAACATTGAAAAATATTGCAATATAGTGATTACATTTTTTGTCTTAATTCTGTAAATAAATTCTTACAACAATCCATATTCTGGTAACGCTTCAATCATTTGTGGTATAGACATTGAAAATGTAACATCTTCTTTATTGAAAGATCAGCTTGAAACAATTCTGTTTATATAGTGTAAGTGAGAATTTATTGGAGAGAAGTAAAATTGGTTGGAGTGCAGATAATAAAAACATTAAGATTACCTACCCACAATTGAAGAGTGTCTGTTCGGTGTGCCAGATAAATTGCTTTGACATGCAAACTATATAAGTCTTCAAATGATCCAATCTGCCTCTCCAAAGATTTTGTTGTTATCAAATCGTGTTGATATGAAGCTATTTGATTTTAGCTATGAGAAGTGACATTTATTCATTCACTGTTCTAATTCTTTTTGATGCAAAACAATCTTCTATATTTCGATTCAGCAATAAACCATTCACTGAAACTCATGGGAATGCTCTATTCAAATCGGATAACTTCACATGCAAAGTTAGTTACTAACTGTTATGCAGCTGGTGTTTAGGGCAGCAATGAAGGGCTTCCATCTCTGTCTGTCCTTGGGCATCCTCTCTTTTGTTCCCCTGGTGTGGTTTAGGGTGCTCATTTCTGCCTCCACAGTGTGATGCCAAGTTACCTTTGGTCTCCACTTTTCCTTTGCCCTTCAGGGGCCTAATGAAGTGAAGTTTTCATGATGGAGTTGGCTTTTCTTCTCATCATGTGCCCAATCAATCTCCATTATTTCCTCATGATGATTGTGGTCATGTCCTTTTGATGACAGCGAAGGAGAAGGGTGTGGCTGGAGATTTTTCTTGGCCAGAAAATATGGACAGATTTCCAGAGACTCATGTTCTGCAATGATGACTGCTCGGCAAGGCCGTTCTCTGTCCTGCGTCAGCGTTCTTACCCATATATCAGTATGGACAGAACACAGCTCTGGTACAGCTTCACCTTGGTGTGGACACTATACTTGGTTGATCCCCATATGTTGTTCATTGATCTGAAGACATTACTCGCTTTGCTGAATCTGCACTGGATGTTGTCTTTGGTCCCACCATCCTACCAAATGATGCAGCCCAAGTAGGGTTTGATATGTTATGGTCTCAGTCTTTGTCTGGCTGTCTCTGAGTCCAACCTGTCCATAATGATACACAGGTGCTAAGTTTTCTCTTGCATGTGCTGATATACATGTGATAGGCATATGGATCAAGGCAACACACTAAAAACTGGGGAACTCAGCAGAGCAGACAGCAACAGAGAGGAATAAACAGTCAATGTTTTGGGCCAAGACTGGAAAGCTTCCTTGGAGCTCCTTCCTCTCCAAGTCCAAGTTTCAGTGAGAGATCCACTCAGCAGAGATCATTGCCTGTCACTACTAATATTAGAAGAGCCATTCATCACCACAGCAAAGAAAAGAGCTGGAAGAATTGCTGCTGACCCACCCACCCTAGCCATCACCTATTCAGCAAATTGCCTTCAGGAAGATGCTGCAAGCCCATCACCACTAGGACTACACCTCATCTCTGCAGCTTCTTTCCTGTAGCTATCCAGCTTTTCAACAAAACTCACTCAGGTGTAATACCATAACTAACCCTGCACAACATCCTTTAAATGGTATTTCCTGCTCTCCTTGTCCTGTTGATAATTATTGAGTCTAATATTCTCATCTATTTAAATTTGATTATTGATCTTTGTGCAAGTGGCTGTTCTGCTAGTTGTTGATTGCTCATGACTGCTGGAACTATTGTCTTGTAAGTTGTTTGGTTGCTGTTGTGTTGAGTGTTCTAGTATTGTCCTGTGTTTTATGCTTGGGCACCTAACCATTCATTATCAATTCTGGTATGTTTCATTACTGGCAATAAAGTGACTCTGATTCTGATTCTGAATAAGAAGGGGAGGGGAATGAGGACAAATTGACAGCAGATGGGTGAGACCAACAATTCCTCGATCTCCACTCCATCACCAAAGCAGCTTGAGTTGCTGAGTTCTTCCAGCAAGTTGTTTGCTGTTTCTTAACATTACCCTTCTGATCAATATTCTCCCACGTTGCTGCTGGGAGGGGATATCCGGAAAGTCAAAGGACTAGAGAGACATTTCCAAAGCAGGATGAAAATAAAATGAAATGCTGAGATTTACGTACCCTACGTATCATCTGGTAACCAAGACAGATAAGTTTATTTACTGAATCATCTCTTGATTCAATGTGATGATCATTGTTCCCTCTAAGCTGTGCTAGTGTGTGGCCGTGCACTAACTGAAATGCCCCCATGCACATAGCCTTTGCTGCCGCACAGCAGTAATACGACGCTGCAAGGAAAAGTTTACAAAACATGAAAGATTTTCTTGGTTGTACTGTATTTCATTATACCCTTCAATTAATAAATAAAATCAAAAGTTTGTGATTTTTCACTTTCCTTCTGAATATTCATAGTATACTGATTACACTTATTGTACTTATTTTACGCTCAGTATTCAGGTTGTGCAAAAATTTCCTGCTCAGGGGAATGGTTGGTCCACGCAGCTGTAGAAAAATAATTAGAGGGAATGTTGGTGACGACGTATGAAGCTCACCGTCTGAAAGGATGGTGGAAGCAAACGTCCTCGCATCATGGAATTAAGGAGGTATACAGAAGTGAGATAGATAGAGTAGTGTTGCAACAACAACTCTGCACTCAGCTTAAGCAAGAACAAGGAATTGATTTTGGACTTCAGGATTGAGAAGCTGGGAGAACAGACACCAATCGACATTGAAGGGTCAGTAGCGGAAAGGGTGAACAGTTTCAAGTTTCTGGGTGCAAACATCTCAGGGGATATTGTATATCATGGGTCTAAACTATTGATACAACCATGATGAAGAGATGCCAGTGCTGTATTTCATTAGGAGCCTGAGCAGATTTGATATTTCTCCAAAAGCTCTTGCAATTTACTACAGATGTACAGTGGAGATCATCCTGAATGATTGCATCACCACCTGGTGTGGTGAGACCAATACATAGGATCAGATGAGGCTGAAAAATGTTGTAACGAATTCCATCAAGGCCCAACTCTCCCCACCAATGAGCACATATTCAAAAGTAAATACCTCAAGAATACATCAATTCTATCCATCATTAAATACCCTCAGCATCTGGGACATCTACTCCTCTCAATGCCCTGGTGGTGGAGGAACAGAAGCCTGAAGACCTACACTCAATAATGTAGGAACAGCTTCTTCCTCTCTGCCATTAGATTTCTAAACATCCCATGAACCAATGAATGCTAACTTGCCATTTCTCTTTTCAAAGGTTCAAAGGATCATTTATTATCAAAGTATTCAACTCTTCTGGAGATTCTTCTTCTCCAGATAGCCATGAAACTAAGAAAAAAAAAGAATGGCAACATGATCAACACCCCCCCCCAAAGCCCCACTCCCCTGCACATTCAAGAAAAAAAAGATGTAAAATGCAAAAAAAAAGAAGTGAAATAAATAGTTTTGTGGTCTATCCAGAAGATGTCAACCGTTTTGCACTATTTGTTTGTTTATTTATTTATTTATTTATTAATAATATATATGTAACCCTCAGGCTCGGCCAGCACGTGTTCGTCTAGGGGAAAATAGCTTCTGGCCCTGCCAAACTGAGAAATCTCGCTTGTGTGGATGTTGCGTCATGAGTTGCTCGGTTACAAATCCGCACCTCAAAATATCAGACAGTACACCATATCACTGATACCGCTATTCATCGACCTCCTCCGAGCGTCGCTGACCTCCAAGCGTAGCCGGCCCTTGGACCCTCACTCCTCAGTCCACTCTGTTCGATGGTCTTCCGACTCTCTCCATTCGTGTCCTCTCTCTCCATCCCACCCTGACGAAAGACTGCGAAAAACCTGGCTCCCAGACACACAAGAAAGAACAAAATTTCTCCCATTGGATAACAAACATTCCAAAGTCCCGTTATCTCTGGTCATAACCCAAACATTGCTACTACAGAGAAACCATTACCTTTACAGTGGAACATTACATAGAAGCCATTACATTAGCCTTAGCAGTGAGACCTTACAGTGTGTTACATATAGATATTTTTATGTTTTGTACTCTAGATTTGTAGATTCTTACTTTCCTAAGTTATTGTATGTTATGTGTACTACTGTCCTTCACACCTGGGTCCAGAGAAATGTCTCATTTAACGGAATACATGTATATAGTTAAATGACAATAAACTTGACTTGACTTGTATTGCCACCACAAAACAATTAATTCCATGGAACAACTCTCAAGGATCAAGATAGGATTATATGAAAGTAAAGTTTGAAGTACAGATATGGAATAAAATGTGCACAAATGCATAAATGCCTTCACGTATTTACAATGACATATGTCAGTGATAATAAACGTGATTGGGAATCTGATTGCCTTTGTGGGAGTACTTCAGTGAACAGTTGCAGAGCAATGGGCTCTGTGAGATTGGAATTTTGACTATCAGAAAGTACATTTTTGTCCAGCAGTGATTTAATGGGGAGAATGGCATACTAGTGTGCCATTAATTTCCATGGTCTTTGTATTCAGTATTGTGTGATTTGGAGGGAAGCCGAGCGGAGCTGATGGCACAGATTTGAGAAATGACGCCAGAGTAGATTTGGCAAGTAACTGCAGTGTGTCGTGAGGATGGTATGTGGATGCAATTCATCCTGAGAACACTTTTGTCTGTAGATGCTCAAGTAGTCTATGGAACAGCTGTTCCAATTGGGAAGCACATCATCAGGTAGTTGTAAGAAGTACTTTGCAAGTTTAGACCATAACACATAGGAGTAGAATGAGGCCACTCCACCCACTGAGTCTGCTTCACTGTTCCAACACGGCTGATTTATTATTGCTCTCAATCCTATTCTCCTGCCTTCTCCCCATAACTTTTGATACAATGACTAATCAAGAACCTATCAATTTCCACTTCAAATATACCCAAATGACGGAGTCCACAGCTATCCGTGGCAATGAATTCCATGGATTCACCACCTTCTGGCTAAAGAAATTCCTCCTTATCTCAGTTCTAAATGGACATCCCTCCATTCTGAGGCTATGCCCTCTGGTGCTAAGCTCCCCCACTCCAGATCCACTCCTGTTACTAAGTACAGTGTTGTCGTGTCTGAACTGAATGCTCAGGCTATGCAAAGTAGTCAAGCTGGTTTTTATTTATGATACAACTCAACTGATTGCCTGATTATTTCAGATTATCATTGAGAGACCCGGCCGGTGGTGTAGTGGCATTAGCGTCGGACTTTGGGACGAAAGGTCCTGGGTTCGAATCCAGCCAGCCGGCTCCAATGCACAGAGGTGTGAAGGGAAATCATCCACTAACTGGAGAAACTCCGGATGCAAAGTACCTTTCCTTTTCCTATCATTAAGAGCCAATTACACTGCCTTATGTCTGGAGGTTTACAAAGGCCACTTACTGCAGGGACATCAGATCTCTTCCACTGAAGACAGTGCAAAGGAGGTTCACCAGGTTGATTCCAGGGATGAAGGGGCTAACCTATGAGGCAAGATTGAGTCGCCTGGGACTATACTCTCTGGAGTTCAGAAGAATGAGAGGGGATCTTATAGAAACATACAAAATTTTGAAAGGGATAGATAAGATAGAGGTAGGAAAGTTGTTTCCATTGGTAGAACTAGAGGACATTGCCTCAAGGTTCAGGGGAGAAGTTTTAGGACGGAGATGAGGAGAAACTGTTTTTCCCAGAGAGTGGTGAATCTGTGGAATTCTCCGCCCAGGGAAGCAGTTGAGGCTTCCTCACTAAATATATTTAAGAAACAGTTCGATAGATTTTTACATAGTAAGGGAATTAAGGGCTATGGGGAAAAGGCAGGTAGATGGAGTTGAGTTTATGGACAGATCAGCCATGATCTTATTGAATTGCAGGGCAGGTTCGATGGGCCGGATGGCCTACTCCTGCTCCTATTTCTTATGTTCTTATGTTCTTATACAAAAGAACCAGGTGGATTATGTAACACAGCCCAGGGGCTTCATGGGTACAATCACTAGGACTAGCTTCTGCTGTAAATTCCTGATTATTTAATTAACTTAAAGCAAATTTGGGTGGCACAGTGGTGTAGCGATTAGCGCAACACTATTACAGAGCTAGCGACCCAGGCTCAATTCCTCCACTGTGCTGTATCCCTAAATAAATAAATATTCTAAGATTAATTTAATCCTTCCTCCACATACACATAGCCTTCACTTTTCCTTCATCCATGTGCCTATCTAAGAGCATCTTAAATGTCCCTAATGCATCTGCCTCTACTGGCACCCTTGCCAGATGGCTGTTGAGGTCAAATCATTGGGCATATTTAAAGCGGAGGTTGATAAGTAAAACCATCAAAGATTACAGGGAGAAGCTCGGAGCTTTGAGATGGATAATAAATCAGCCATGATGGAATGGCACTTGATGGACTAAATGGCCTAATTTTGCTCCTATATCTTATGGTCCTATAAACTGCCAACACAAGTGGTGCACATGTTTTTTCAAAGTTTAATCAAACTACATGACTGATAGGGACATAGGAGGCTGTGGACCCAGTGCAGATCAATGGAAGTGGGCAGTTTAAATGGTTCAGTACATATTAGATGGGCCAAATAGCCTGTATATGCGCTGTACTTTTCTGTGGCTCTATGACAGTATGTCCACATAGTGACTGTGAGCTGCACATTTCTTCCAATGCAACCAGGCCTGCAAATGTTTAATTGGTTCTGAACAACAGCTGACCCTCTTGACCATGTCTGCATACTTTTATGCATTGAGTTGCTGCCACATGATTGGCTGATTAGTTATTTGCATTACAAGCAGGTGTACAGGTGTACCTAATAAAGTGGTCACTGAGCTTATTTGTGATCTTGAAGAACCATTTGGGAGTGGAACCGTAGATATGCAAGGCTTTATTCAGACATCCATGGTAACAGCTTCTTTCCAACTGTGATAAGACTGCTGAACGGATCGTGACCCGGATCTGGGCCGTACCCTCCAAATATCCGGACCTGCCTCTCGATTTTTTTCCACTACCTTGCTTCCCATTTTTCTATTTTCTATTTATGATTTATAATTTAAATTTTTAATATTTACTAACTTTAACTATTTTTAGTATTTTTAATATTTTATCTTTATAATCCAGGGAGTGTGAAGCGCAGAATCAAATATCGCTGTGATGATTGTATGTTCTAGTACCAATTGTTTGGCGACAATGAAGTATGAAGTATATACAAGGTAGATCTGGTGAAAAAATTTCCCTGACAACCAAATAATAGATTTGCATACTTTGTAGTTACAATGATAATACAATACAGGTGATTGACAGACCATCAAATATTGCCATGACCACCTTAGTGAGCTTAGGTAGCTATAGAGTATTGTGTACTGTTCTGGTCACCAACCCATGAAAATGATATCAATAAGATTGAAAGAGCGCAGAGAAAATTTACAACAATGTTGTTGGGACTTGAGGACTTGAGTATTAGAGAAAGTTCAAATTTATTTACCTATTTATTATCACCATATATGACATTGAGATTCGTTTTCTTGCAGGCTTTTACAGGAAAGACAAATAAATACAATAGAATTTATTAAAAGCTATATATAACAAGGACTGATGGACAACCAATGTGCAAAAGAAGACAAATCTTGCAAATAATTTTTTTTAAAAAGCAAAAGGATCTCTTGTGTTCACGGTGATCAATGTGGTCAAAGTGTTGCTAAACTGTAGTGATTAGAGTTGTGTGATTAGCTTTTCAGCTTAAACAGGTGTCTAATTGCTATTGCAACGCATGCAAAACGCTGGAGGAACGCAGCAGCCCAGGCGGCATCTAAGGAAAAAGAGTAAACAGTCGGCATTTTGGGCTGAGAACCTTCATCAAGACATGAGTCCTTCTGAAAAGTTTCAGCCTGAAACGTTAACTGTTTATTCATTTCCATAGATGCTGCCTGAGCTGTGGGTTCCTCCAGCATTTTGTGTGTGTTGCTTTGGATCTCCAGTATCTGCAGATTTTCTCTTGTTGGAGGAGTGTGTGTGTGTGTGTGTGTGTGTGTGTGTGTGTGTGTGAGTGGCTGTTAGCGAGGCAGGGATGAATGGGGTTTGTTTCTCAGTTGTTTTTTTTTGGCTGTATGCTCTGTCTGTGTTGTCTGCCGAACATTTTGGGGCATGCTGTTGGCACCAGAATATGTGGCAACACTTGTGGGCTGCCCCCACCACATCCTTAGGTTGTGTTGGTTGTTGATGCAAACAATGAATTTCATCGTATGTTTTGATGTACTGTACATGTGATAAATAAATGTATCTGATTCTGAATCTGAATCTAAATGCCAAAGACAAGTTTCACAACAATTTATAGCTAGTATGTTCCAACCAACAAAAGAAATATCACTTGTTTTCCACTGTTCTATTGTTATGGAACTGAATCTGAATCAGGTTTAATACCACCGGCACAGGGTCGTGAAATTTGTTAGCTTCACCACAGCAGCACAGTGCAATACATGGTAACAGAGAGGAAAGGAACTTTTAATTACAGTAAGTATATGTTTTTCTATTAAATAGCTAAATAAGTAGTTCAAAAAAACTAGGGCATAAAAAAGGAGAGAGGTAATGTTCATGGGATAACTGTCCATTTAAAACTCAGATGTCAGAGGGGAAGAAGATATTCCTGAATCATTGATTTTTCAACAGAAGTGTTTTTCAAATAAACTTCCCAAGTGAGCTCAGGACAACAGTTCTACTGTTTTATTAATTTGATAGGATTTGGAAAAAAGTTTTAAAATCAAGTTATTATGTGATTACAAAGTTGACAAACAAGGTCTGAATAAACCTAAAACACATTTATTAGAAACTTGTATGTGTAATCTTTAAATCAGCTTTGAATAAGAAAGCTTGCATTTTATTATTTTCTTTGACAGGAACCAATTTGTGGATTCTCACTGCTTTTGGAAGAAAGCCCAGAATGTTAACAAGTGCCCAACATTAAAAAGTGTGGCAGACAGGAAGGCTCTACAATAGTTAACAAAAACTGTGCAATGCATCACCGGTACCAAACATCCCATCAACAAGGACATGCATACAGATAAGTTCCAGAAAAGGACCAATAACATCATGAAGGATGCCACATACCCTGATCATGGATTGCTTGTCCCACTCCCATCAGGGAGGAGGCTACGCCGGGACAACCAGACTAAAAAACAGTTACTTTCCTCAAGTAGTAAGGCTGATCAACACTTCCACCCACTAACCCACCCCTCCACACCCCCAACCACCACTACGTTGTCATTTTCTGTCAATCACCTAGAGTAAAGACACTCCTATGCATAGCATCACTTTATTGTCATGCAACCAATCTACGTATATAAGCGCAAACAACAGGAATTCTGCAGATGCTGGAAATTCAAGCAACACACATCAAAGTTGCTGGTGAACGCAGCAGGCCAAGCAGCATCTATAGGAAGAGGCGCAGTCGACGTTTCAGGCCGAGACCCTTCGTCAGGACTAACTGAAGGAAGAGTGAGTAAGGGATTTGAAAGCTGGAGGGGGAGGGGGAGATGCAAAATGATAGGAGAAGACAGGAGGGGGAGGGATAGAGCCAAGAGCTGGACAGGTGATAGGCAAAAGGGGATACGAGAGGATCATGGGACAGGAGGTCCGGGAAGAAAGACGGGGGGGGGGGGGTGACCCAGAGGATGGGCAAGAGGTATATTCAGAGGGACAGAGGGAGAAAAAGGAGAGTGAGAGAAAGAATGTGTGCATAAAAATGAGTAACAGATGGGGTACGAGGGGGAGGTGGGGCCTAGCGGAAGTTAGAGAAGTCAATGTTCATGCCATCAGGTTGGAGGCTACCCAGACGGAATATAAGGTGTTGTTCCTCCAACCTGAGTGTGGCTTCATCTTTACAGTAGAGGAGGCCGTGGATAGACATGTCAGAATGGGAATGGGATGTGGAATTAAAATGTGTAACTTCCGCCACCTCCAACGGGATCCCACCACTAAGCACATCTTTCCCTACCCCCCTCTCTCTGCATTCCGCAGGGATCGCTCCCTACACAACTCCCTTGTCCATTCGTCCCCCCCATCCCTCCCCACTGATCTCCCTCCTGGCACTTATCCGTGTAAGCGGAACAAGTGCTACACATGCCCTTACACTTCCTCCCTTACCACCATTCAGGGCCCCAAACAGTCCTTCCAGGTGAGGCATCACTTCACCTGTGAGTCGACTGGGGTGATATACTGCGTCCGGTGCTCCCGATGTTGCCTTTTATATATTGGTGAGACCCGACGCAGACTGGGAGACCGCTTTGCTGAACATCTACGCTCTGTCCGCCAGAGAAAGCAGGATCTCCCAGTGGCCACACATTTTAATTCCACATCCCATTCCCATTCTGACATGTCTATCCACGGCCTCCTCTACTGTAAAGATGAAGCCACACTCAGGTTGGAGGAACAACACCTTATATTCTGTCTGGGTAGCCTCCAACCTGATGGCATAAACATTGACTTCTCTAACTTCCGCTAGGCCCTACCTCCCCCTCGTACCCCATCTGTTACTCATTTTTATGCACACATTCTTTCTCTCACTCTCCTTTTTCTCCCTCTGTCCCTCTGAATATACCTCTTGCCCATCCTCTGAGTCACCCCTCCCCTTGTCTTTCTTCCCGGACCTCCTGTCCCATGATCCTCTCGTATCCCCTTTTGCCTATCACCTGTCCAGCTCTCGGCTCCATCCCTCCCCCTCCTGTCTTCTCCTATCATTTTGCATCTCCCCCTCCCCCTCCAGCTTTCAAATCCCTTACTCACTCTTCCTTCAGTTAGTCCTGACGAAGGGTCTCGGCCTGAAACGTCGACTGCGCCTCTTCCTATAGATGCTGCTTGGCCTGCTGCGTTCACCAGCAACTTTGATGTGTGTTCCGTATATAAGCTATTTTATGTATCTATATTTATTGTGTTTTATTATTATTGTGTTCCTTATCTTTTGTGCATTTTTTGTGCTGCATCAGATCTGGAATAACAATTATTTAAGCAACACACATAAATTGCTGGAGGAACTCAAAGGCCAGGCAGCACCTGTGGAAAAGAGTATAGTCGACGTTTCGGGCCAAGCCCCTTCATCAGGACTACAATTATCTAATTCTCCTTTATACTTGCTAACTGAAACTGACACCAAACAACAATGAATCTTGAATCTTGAACATAATTTACCGGCAATTACTGTTGTGAGTCAGAAAGCTCAAAGTGAAATGCACGAGAAATGAAGAGCAATCAATGTAATTTTATCTCATATTAATTCATGAATAAATGACTGGGAAAGTGATGTTACTTTAGTCTAATTAACCCATCACACTTTAGCGTTTTATTCATCAGTTTGATTTCATTATCTTCCAATTACAGTAACTACAATAGGATGTAAATGAAATAAGATTAAAACAGAATAAAGAAAAATAGGTCAAGCAGCCAAGGTCATCATCACACAGACTAAAATATTACCAAAATTAAAAATAATATTAAATAAATAAATTATTTATAACACACTCATTACTTACTGCCAATTCTGCTTCTGCCACTGGTGTTTGGGGCAGCATTGAAGGTCCTCCATCGCTGGTGGTGTTCATGGCTTCCTTCATCATGTCAGTAGCTTCCTCCTTGTTTTCACTACTGTCAGTCATGCAAGTACCAGGTGGAGACTGCAGAATACACTCACACTCAGATGTAGAAGGATTCTTCATTAGTGTTTCTGTAAAGGTTTTGTTTTTACCAGTCAGGGTTGTTAGCTCTGAGTTGAATCTCTGAACCTGGAGGACAAGTGGACCACTCTTAGTCTGACCTCTACCCTTTGACCTGTTTAGCATGGGTGACCCTACCAAGAGCCAAAGCATAAAGCCCCGACTTTATGGGTCAACATAGCTGTCTGGGTCATTGAGACACACAAGCCTCCAAACCATGGCGAGTTTGTGGTCCTCTTGGAAGGTAACACGCTCAGGGGGCACTTTATTAGCTACACCTGTACACCTGCTTGTTAATGCAAATGTCTAATCAGCCAATCATGTGACAGCAATTAAAGCAGACTTGTCCAGAGGCTCAGTTGTTTGTTCAGACCAAACATCAGAATGGGGAAGGGAGCAGGGAGAGGGGAATCATGGTGATCTAACTGACCTTAGCCATGGAATGATTGCTGATAGCAGATGGGGTGGTTTGTGTATTTCAGAAGCTGCTGATCTCCTCAGATTTTCACACACAACAGTTTACAGAGAATGGTATGAAAACAAAAAATACATCCAGTGAGCTGCGATTCTGTGAGTGAAAATGACATGTTAATGAGAAAGACCAGAGGAGAATGGTCAGACTGGTTTAAACTGACAGGAAGGTGACAGTAACTCAAAAAAAATGCATTACAGCAGTGGTGTGCAAAAGAGCATCTCTGAATACACAATGCGCTAAATCTTATGTGGATGGGCTACAAACATATACTCATTGGTCATTTTATTATGTACAGGAGGTATCGAATAAAATGGCCACAGAGTGTATTTAACAATGTGAACAAATAAACACAGAACAGTAGGAAAACTTTAGAAAAAACCTCAAAACTTTAAAACAAGCATTTATGTCAACATACTCTGTCTCCTTCCAGGTCTAAGTCTCTTTCATCTGCAAGGTATCCTCAGACTGAGCACCACTGTCATCATATCCTCCCAAGTATTACGTACATAAGTATATTTCTCAATGTGTCTCTTTCTTTGTTACCGTTTTCTTTTGGTTAGAGGGGAAACAACAGTGAGGGCTGGGAAGTAGTAAACAGGGATTGTGTGGTGTCCGTACAACTACATATGAAATAAATAAAGGCATGCAGTGGGAGAAGTTAGCATGTATATTCACTTTGCAGAGACAGCCGCAAATCAATGTGCATGCGTAAGTTTCAGTCAATAATTAGTACTAAAGAGAGTCATTGCACTAAAAGAAATAAATCCATACGTTACAGATTGTGCTAATGTGGTAACAGGAAACTGCAGCCAAAGCCAAGACAAGCTCTCTTCTTGCTGCTGCCATCAGGAAGAAGGTACAGGAGCCTCAGGACTCTCACCAGCAGGTTGAGAAACAGTTATTACCCCTCAACCTGTCAGGCACTTGAACCAAAGGGGATAACTTCACTCACCTTCACTTGCCCCATCGTTGAACTGCTCCCATAACTTATGAACTCACTCTTCATCTCACATTCTTGATATTTATTGCTTATTTATTATTATTATTGTTTCTTATTTTTCTGTTTGGACAGTTTATTGTCTTCTGCACTCTGACTTAATGGCCAAGTTGACTGGTTTTTCATTGATTCTATTATGGTTATTATTCTACAATGGATTTATTCAGTATGTCCACAAGAAAATGAATCTCAGGGTTGTATATTGTGGTGACATAAATGTATTTTGATAACAAATTTACTTTTAACTTTGAACATAGAGACATGGACTGCAGCAGTGATAACAGCCAAGTTTCAGGTACTTCATTACTGATGTTCTAGTGTATACACATTATTGTAATCGAAAACTGGACACATGAATAATCACACGCAAAATGCTGGTGAAACTCAGCAGGCCAGACAACATCCATAGGAAGAAACACAGTCGACGTTTCTTCCTATGGATGCTGTCTGGCTTACTGAGTTCCACCAGCATTTTGCGTATGTTGCTTGAATTTCCAGCATCTGCAGATTTCCTTGTGTTTCCATGAATCATCATATTATTCTGTCATTAGGATCTAGTCTGCTACTTAATTGTCTGCCTGTGGTCTCCATTCTGTTATCATAAGTAGTTTTACTGGTAATGTGGTCAACTGAGAATGTAAAACTTGTACCAAATTCATGTTCAGGTAGAGCTCTGACTGGTCTCCTCATGCGCATCAGATCTTCACTAATTCACCCATTATTTCCAACACCTACGCCACGTGATCTTTCAGTTTGCATCTACATTGCTTTCATTGAAAAATGCGCAATTGTCTTTTTATTGCACCATGGTTGTTGATCAGTCTATGCATAGTTCTTCATAAATTTATTTGTATTTCTTTATTTTCCTCTGAATGCCTGCAAGAACATTAATCTTATGGAAGTATATGGTGACATATACGTACTTTGATCATTTAAATTTACTTTGAGCTTTGACTTTTAGGAGAAAATCATGGAAAAAGAGAAAATCAGATACATGATTATCTCACCAAATGCTTGTTAATTTTTGTGAGAAATACTGTTTCCACTGAAACATAATGATTGTATCTGACTCCACCACTTCCTTAGGCAGTGAACTTTAGATATCATTCATACTGTGTAACAATAGTACCCCTCATATCTCAAAACTCCTGCATGTGTGAGGAGACCAGAGCTCCCAGAGGAAACCCACATGAGCACAGGGAGAACGTACAAATTCCTTAGAGATAGTAGTAGGAATTAATCAGTGAAAATTATTGTGTAAGTTGCTAAGCTAACTTGCCTTGCAATGGTTGGAATACAAAAAAAGTGGATTCTAGTTACTTGGGCTAACGATTAATTTGCGCAGCCATTTATTTGGGACAACTCTTAAAGAACAAAAGCTAAATTGAGAAAATAGCTTGGATTCCCAAGTGTTTATTTGGGACACTATACTGCATTGTGGGGACAGGAGACTGTTGCCAATCAGTTTCTAAACAGCATCAGTCAGCCATGAGCACTTGCTTGGCTGTTGGACACTATACCATGCTTAAAGTGATCTGTTTTTAAATAGCGTCAGCTGTGTGTGTTTGTGTTCAAAAAGCAGTGCTTTTTGTCACTGATAGATGACGAGAAATAAGCATTAAGACAGCTAAGAATTGTTTTGCTCACCGTGATTTCAAGCATTCAGGCTTGGAGATGACAGAAACAGTCAGAGGAGCAAGTGAACCAATTTCACTACTACAACAAGGTATGAATTACAAAGGTGTTGACAATCATTTTGAATGTTACACTGATGATGAAGATTTAGAGAACGCAACCATCTAAAACATTGTATGATGGCAGTCAATTATCTGCAACTGGGTGTCTGCGATAATTTTGTTTAATAGTCAAACAAAAGAACACAGCAGATGAATTCCTCTGTCGATGATTATTAGGAATAAATCCAGTTTTATACTCCTTTGGAGTTATTGGTAGTGTTCTAATTTGTTCTGTATTTCATTTAAGTGCATCATTTATTACTCAGTTAAATGAAAGTTTGCCTCTTTTATACCATTTAACAATCTTCATGAAATTTTGGCTAATTGGAACTGCTGCTTAAATAGGCTGAAATATACTGGTCCCCATGTGTCCCAGTGAAGTGGAATCCTCTATTGCATCTGTATACTCAATTATATGGTACTGTGCAAAAGTCTTAGGCACATATATATCGCTAGGATGTGTAAGACTTTTGCACAGTACTGTATATGTCAATGTGGAGTGGTGAGAAAGTTTGTAAATCTAGTGGGAGCAAAGAATGTTGGGAATGGCGAGGGTGGAGCACCGTGGAAGTGGGTGTGGGACAGATGACTGAGAAGGAGAGCCAGGGGTGGGGGGTGTCATGGGTGCAGACACACCAAGCCCTGAGACACCTGGCAAGGTTATTTGATTGTGAACAATTGGTTTATTGATTATTACAGAATGCCTCTCTGATGCTTTCCATTCCCATCCTTCTCCCTTCCCCTTTTCCCAACCATGACTCCCCTCTCCCTGCCCCCTTCCCACTCTCAGTCCACAGTAGAGACCCAGATCAAAACCAGGTTGATCATCACTCGCATAATGTCATGAAATCTGTTATTTTTTTGCCGCAATAGAATTACTACAGTGCTGTGCAAAAGATCTTAAGCATCTGAGCTAAGACTTTTGCACAGTACTGTACATAAACTGCCAAACTGTAAAAATTTTGTTGAACATTGTGGCTGAACTTAGAGAAGAAAAGGGAGGGATAACTAAAACAGAAGCTAACATCAATGCAGTTTTGCTCTACCTTTGTCACCTCAGTGAATTATGTCAAGTATCGAGAGTTGATGCAGAAATCCATCTGACCTACTATTTGGGATTAAAAGGTGGCTACAGAGATTTAACTCAGCCACAGCTGACGAGGATGATGGACTGTAGTTAAGTGGAGATGCAGCTGGGATGAGAGTACTGAAAGCTGTGGGGACATTTATATAAAGGTATCGAAAATAATGAGTGTTTCTGACAAGTCAAAAGACATGAATGTCACTGAAATATACATAACTTTTTGTTCGGCCTTGGCTGACCTTGAAGAGTTGGATCCTTGATGTATTTAACTGTTGATAGACAGGAGTCTGAAATTGTTGATTGAACAGAGAAGGAAATATTGCAAGCACTCAGTGGCCACTTGATTATGTATCTTAGGAGAGTTTGTACCCCCCCCCCGGGTTTCCTCCAGGCGATCCATCTTCCTCCCACATTTCAAAGACGTACAAGAGGTACCTAATAAAGTGGCCATGGAATGTAATTCCCCCCTTTAGCCCCAAACTGGACCCCCTACAATTTGCCTACCAACACAACCAATCGACAGATGATGCAATAGCCACTGCTCTACATACCGACCTTACCCATCTGGAGAAGAAGGATGCTTATGTGAGAATGCTGTTCTTGGACTACAGTTCAGCATTCAATGCCATGATTCCATCCAGGCTCGACAGGAAGCTCAGAGACCTCGGCCTTGACACTGCCTTGTGCCACTGGATCCTAGACTTCCTGTCAAATTACCAGCAGGTGGTAAGAGTGGGCTCCCTCACCTCCAACCATCTGACTCTCAACACAGGAGCCCCTCAGGGCCGTCCCTTCCTTTATTCCTTGTATACCCATGACTGTGTCGCAACCCACAGGTCGAATCTGCTAATTAAATTTGCTGACGACACTACATTGATTGGCCTAATCTCAAACAATAACGAGGTGGCCAACAGAGAAAAGTCATCTCTCTGACACAGTGGTGTCCAGAAAACAACCTCTCCCTCAATGTCGCAAAAACAAAGGAGCTGGTTGTGGATTACAGGAGGAATGGAGACGGGTTAACCCCTATTGACATCAACGGATCTGGGGCTGAGAGGGTAAACAGCTTTAAGTTCCTCGACATCCACATCACCGAGGACCTCACGTGATCTGAACACACCAGCTGTGTGGTGAAAAAGGCACAACAGCACCTCTTCCACCTCAGACGGTTGAGGAAGTTTGCTATGGGCCCCCACATCCCAAGAACTTTCTACAGGGGCACAATTGAAAACATCCTAACTGTCTACATCACTGCCTGGTATGGGAACTGTACCTCAGTTAATCATAGAATTCTGCAGAGAGTGGTGTGGACAGCCCAGTGCATCTGTAGTTATGAACTTCCCATGATTCAGGACGTTTAGAAACCCCATACTGTTAGGGGTCTAGATGGTTTAGAGTTTGTAAAATGTGTTCAGGAAAGTTTTCTAAATCAATATATAGAGGGACCAACTAGAGGGGATGCAATATTGGATCTCCTGTTAGGTAACGAATTAAGGCAAGTGACGGAAGTCTGTGTAGGGGAGCACTTTGGTTCCAGTGATCATAACACCATTAGTTTCAATTTGATCATGGACAAGGATAGATCTGGTCCTAGGTTCTGAACTGGAAGAAGGCCAAATTTGAAGAAATGAGAAAGGATCTAAAAATTGTGGATTGGGACAGGTTGTTCTCTGGCAAAGATGTGATTGGTAGGTGGGAAGCCTTCAAAGGGGAAATTTTGAGAGTGCAGAGTTTGTATGTTCCTGTCAGGATTAAGGGCAAATTGAATAGGAATAAGGAACCTTAGTTCTCAAGGGATATTGCAACTCTGATAAAGAAGAAGAGGGAGTTGTATGAAATGTATAGGAAACAGGGAGTAAATCAGGTGCTTGAGGAGTACAAGAAGTGCAAGAAAATACTTAAGAAAGAAATCAGGAGGGCTAAAAGAAGACATGAGGTTGCCTTGGCAGTCAAAGTGAAGGATAATCCAAAGAGTTTTTACAAGTATATTAAGAGCAAAAGGACTGTAAGGGATAAAATTGGTCCTCTTGAAGATCAGAGTGGTCGGCTTTGTGCGGAACCAAAGGAAATGGGGGAGATCTTAAATAGGTTTTTTGCGTCTGTATTTACTAAGGAAGCTGGCATGAAATCTACGGAATTGAGGGAATCAAGTAGTGAGACCATGGAAACTGTACAGATTAAAAAGGAGGAGGTGCTTGCTGTCTTGAGGAAAATTAAAGTGGATAAATCCCCAGGACCTGACAGAGTGTTCCCTCGGACCTTGAAGGAGACTAGTGTTGAAATTGCGGGGACCCTGGCAGAAATATTTAAAATGTCGCTGTCTACGGGTGAAGTGCCGGAGGATTGGAGAGTGGCTCATGTTGTTCCGTTGTTTAAAAAAGGATCGAAAAGTAATCTGGGAAATTATAGGCCGGTGAGTTTAACGTCAGTAGTAGGTAAGTTATTGGAGGGAGTACTAAGAGACAGAATCTACAAGCATTTGGATAGACAGTGACTTATTAGGGAGAGTCAACATGGCTTTGTGCGTGGTAGGTCATGTTTGACCAATCTGTTGGAGTTTTTCGAGGAGGTTACCAGGAAAGTGGATGAAGGGAAGGCAGTGAATATTGTCTACATGGACTTCAGTAAGGCCTTTGACAAGGTCCCACATGGGAGGTTAGTTAGGAACATTCAGTCGCTAGGTATACATGGAGAGGTGGTAAACTGGATTAGACATTGGCTCGATGGAAGAAGCCAGAGAGTGGTGGTAGAGAATTGCTTCTCTGAGTGGAGGCCTGTGACTAGTGGTGTGCCACAAGGATCAGTGCTGGGTCCATTGTTATTTGTCATCTATATCAATGATCTGGATGATAATGTGGTAAATTGGATCAGCAAGTTTGCTGATGTTACAAAGATTGGAGGTGTAGCAGACAGTGAGGAAGGTTTTCAGAGCCTGCAGAGGGACTTGGACCAGCTGGAAAAATGGGAGTATGGAATGAGCTGCCAGATTATGTGGTAAATGCGGGTTCTTTTGTAACATTTAAGAATAAATTGGACAGATACATGGATGGGAGGTGTATGGAAGGATATGGTCCGTGTGCAGGTCAGTGGGATGAGGCAGAAAATGGTTCGGCACAGCCAAGAAGGGCCAAAAGGCCTGTTTCTGTGCTGTAGTTTCTATGGTTTAAAGACAGGTGTGAGAAAAGGGCCCAAAGGAGTCACCCCAACCACAATCTATTCCAGCTGCTATCATTTGGGAAACGGTACCGCAGCATAAAAGCCAGGACCAACAGGCTCTGGGACAGCTTCTTCCACCAGGCCATCAAACAGGTTAACCCACGCTGATATAGTGCATTTCTATGCTACATTGACTGTGCTATTTAGATTAGATTAGATTATGAGGACACACAGTCCTCTTTTATTGTCATTTAGTAATGCATGCATTGAGAAATGATACAACGTTTTTCTGGAATGATATCACAGAAACACATGACAAACCGACTGAAAAACTGACAAAAACCACATAATTATAACATATAATTGCCACAGTGCAAAGCAATACCGTAATTTGATAAGAACAGACCATGGGCACGGTAAAAAGTCTCAAAGTCTCTCGAAAGTCCCATCATCTCACACAGACGGTGAACCTCCAGTGCCGTAATCTTGCCGGTGCAGCATCCTGGAAGCACCCGACCACAGTCCGACTCCAAGTCCGTCCGAAAATTCCAAGCCTCCGACCAGCTCTCCGACACCGAGCACCGAGCACCATCTCTGCCGAGCACTTCGACCCCGGCCCTGGCAACAGGCAATAGGCAAAGCCAAGGATTTGGGGCCTTCCCCTCCAGAGATTCTAGATCACACATTAACAATAGCAGTGAAGCGGGCATTTATTATAAATTATTATATATTACTATGATTGCACATTGCACATTTAGACGGAGACGCAACGTAAAGACTTTTACTCCTCATGTATGTGAAGGATGTAAGAAATAAAGTCAATTCAATTCAATTCATTGACCAACCTGTGTGAACTTGAACAGTGTAAATGATATTTCACTCTCACTGAGTCAGAGAGTCTTAAGACCAGAAGGCACAGGAGCAGAATTAGCCCATTTGGCCCGTTAAGTCTGCTCTCCTATTCCATCATAGCTGATTTATTATCCCTCAACCCCATTCCTCCGCCTGCCCCTCGAAACAATTGATGCCCTTACTAATCAAGAACTTATCAACCTCTGCTATAAATATACCCAATGACTTGGCCTCTGCAGCCATCTGTGGCAACAAATTCCACAGATTCACCACTCTCTGGCTAAAGAAATTCCTCCTCATCTCTGTTTTAAAGGGATGTCTTTCTCTTCAGAGTTGTGCCCTTTGATTTGAGACTCCCCCACTATAGGAAGCGTCCTCTCCACATCCAATCTATCTGGACCTCTCAATACTTGGTAGGTTTCGATGAGATACCCCTCTTCCTTCTAAATTCTGTCTGTAGCAACAAATTCCACAGAGTCACTTGTTCAAGTTCAAGTTTATTGTCATTCAAAAGTACAAATGTAAACAGCTAAATAAGACAACTATATATATATATACAGTTGAATTGACTTGAATTGACTTTATTTCTTACATCCTTCACATGCATGAGGAGTAAAAATCTCCATACCAATCAAGATGCTTCCTGAAATAGAACAGAATAGTTTGTTTAGCAGCAGTTCAATGAAAAACGTAATTTAGCAGAGCAAAAAAAAACAAATAAATCGATTAAGTATATTGAATAGATTTTTAAAAACATACAAAAACAGAAATACCATATATTAAAAAAAGTGAGGTAGTGTCCAAAAATTCAATGTCCATTTAGGAATCGGATGGCAGAGGGGAAGAAGCTGTTCCTGAATCACTGAGTGTGTGTCTTCAGGCTTCTGTATCTCCTACCTGATGGTAACAGTGAGAAAAGGACATGCTCTGGGTTTTGGAGGTCCTCAATAATGGACGCTGCCTTTCTAAGACACCGCTCCCTGAAGATATCCTGGGTACTTTGTAGGCTAGTACCCAAGATGGAGCTGACTAGATTTACAACCCTCTGCAGCTTCTTTCGGTCCTGTGCAGTAGCCCCACCTCCCCCATACCAGACAGTGATGCAGCCTGTCAGAATGCTCTTAACAGTACAACTACAGAAGTTTTTGAGTGTATTTGTTGACATGCCAAATCTCTTCAAACTCTTAATGAAGTATAGTCACTGTCTTGCCCTCTTTATAACTGCATTGATGGTCAGACCAGGTTTGATCTTCAGAGATCCGGACACCTCGGAACTTGAAACTGCTCACTGTCTCCACTTCTGATCCCTCTATGAGGATTGGTATGTGTTCCTTTGTCTTACCCTTCTTGAAGTCTACAATCAGCTCTTTTGTCTTACTGACGTTGAGTGCCAGGTTGTTGCTGTGGCACCGCTCCACTAGTTGGCATATCTCACTCCTGTACGCCCTCTCATCACCACCTGAGATTCTATCATCAGTAAATTTATAGGTGGCATTTGAGCTATGCCTAACTACAGTCATGTGTATGTAGAGAGTAGAGCAGTGGGCTAAGCACACACCCCTGAGGTGCGCCAGTGTTGATCGTCAGCGAGGAGGATATGTTATCACCAATCCGCACAGACTGTGGTCTTCTAGTTAGGAAGTCGAGGATCCAGTTGCAGAGGGAAGTACGGAGGTCCAGGTTCTGCAACTTCTCAATCAGGATTGTGGAAATGATGGTATTAAATGCTGAGCTGTAGTCGATGAACAGCATCCTGACAAGTGTTTGTGTTGTCCAGGTGGTCTAAGGCCATGTGAAGAACCATTGAGATTGCATCTGCCATTGACCTATTGTGGCAATAGGCAAGTTGCAATGAGTCCAGGTCCTTGTTCAGGCAGGAGCTCAGCCTAGACATGACCAGCCTCTCAAAGCATTTCATCACTGCCGATGTGAGTGCTACTGGGTGATAGCCATTAAGGCAGCCCACATTATTCTTCTTAGGCACTGGTATAATTGTTGCCCTTTTGAAGCAAGTGGGAACTTCTGCCCATAGCAGTGAGAGGCTGAAACTGTCCTTGAATACTCCCGCTAGTTGTTTGGCACAGGTTTTCAGAGCCTTACCAGGTACTCCATCGGGACCTTCCGCCTTGCGAGGTTTCACTCTGTTTAGAGGCAGCCTTACATCGTCCTCTGAGATGTAGATCACAGAGTCATCAGGTGCAGCAGGGATCTTCACAGCTGTAGTTGTATTCTCCCTTTCAAAGCGGGCATAGAAGCATTGAGTTCATCTGTTAATAAATCATCGCTGCCATTCATGCTATTGGTTTTTGCTTTGTGGGAAGTAATGTTTTGCAGACCCTCCCGGAGTTGCCATGCATCCAATGAACAAAAAACATTCCTCCTCATCTCTGTTCCAATGGAACATCCTATTCTGAGGCTGTGCCCTCCGGTCCTACACTCACTCATTGTAGTAAAATATTCATTAAGTTTCAATGAGATGCCGCCCTGCCCCCTTCATTCTTCTAAACAAGTGCAAGTGCAAGCACAGAGCCTTCAAACACTCCCCATCAATGTTCCCTTTAATTTTTAATAGTCAGTGTGCGCAAAAATGTTGTGCAAATTTTTTTCCTGTGACAAAAGTATGTGCGCACTGAATGTACACATGGCATAGTTTATGTAGGTTTACAAAATATTTGACATAAAACTACACAGAATAACAACAAAATAACGTACATATTTAAGTCACTCAGTTATTTTTTCTCTCTCCTGTCTTTGGCATTTACCCATTCTTTGTAAACTCTATCTAGACGAATAGAACTTCCATCCAATTGATAGCTTTTGATTCTCATTAACATATCCAAATGACATTCACCTAAACGGTTTCACAGTTTGCTTTTGAGTTGATTCATTAGGCTAAAACCTCTCTCACAGTCCGCACTAGATGCAAGAAAGGTTCCCCCAATGTCCATCAACTGTGCAAGGTCGCAAAACTCTTCATTTTGAAGTACAAATGCCACCATTTGAGCAAAGTTTGAAATCAGTTTGGATTTAACTTTTTCTTGCATGGAAATTTGAAATCATTAAACTGTCTAACTATTACAGTATTTTCATCTAGAAAATCATGATATTTTAGACATAAGGCATTAACTTGTTCATCGCCAAATGTGAAGTCACAATCTGCAATTGGTTAAAAATCAAAAGCTGACCATTCTTCTGCCTCATCTTCAGCAAACCTTTCTTCTAAATGAACACAAAGACTATTTATAAAAGTCAACAGCGAACTTGTATCTACTGTGACGTTTTCTTCACGTTATTGGCTTAACAAAACTTTAACTTTGTCACTCCATAAAACATTGTCTCCCAGGTACTGCTTTCTTATCTTGTTAACTTTGCCTCGCGCAAAGTGAAGTGAATTAGTCGGTGTCAGGCCACTCTTCTGCAGAATCTTGCACAGTGCAGCCAGTTCATCAAAGACATTACTTAAAATGTAAACTACTTTGTATGTGATGTTTATCAATTTCTTGTGACAGTATTTAGCCACAGGGTCATTTGACTGATCTTTTTCAATAAAAACTTAGTAAGGTATCTACAGGATTTGAAACAGATCTTTGTAAACTTTACAATATGAACACTGTCTGCCAAAGATGGCTGCCGCCGTGATGCAGCTGTACAAATGGAACAGGAAAGGTGAGGTGACGTAAATTAGTGACGTGCATAGTGGTATTTGAAAAACCGACTAACTAGTTAACAGAAACATTTAACTAAAAGATTATTTTCAATAAGTATAATGATTAATTACTACATTATTTTGGGTAACTAACCTTTCGTGGGCACATTAATTTCCTTTGTGCACTGCTTGAAAAACGTGTGTGCGTGCACACACACGCACAGCTTAGAGGGAACATAGCTCCTCATACACTAATCCTTTCATTCTTGGGATCATTCTCTGCAACACATTCAGTGTCAGAGAGTCAAGGAGTACTACTGCACAGAAACAGGCTCTTCAGCCCAAAGCTTTTATCTTCAGAGTGAAGGAGGATGAGAGGTGACTTGATAGAGATGTATAAGTTGAGAAGAGGAACAGTATAGATCAAGTGGGAAGTTGGAGACTTCTCCCAGGTAAATGAGGTTAGTCCTGACGAAGGGTCTCGGCCTGAAACGTCGACTGCACCTCTTCCTAGAGATGCAGCCTGGCCTGCTGCGTTCACCAGCAACTTTTATGTGTGGGGCATAACTTTAAGTTGTTTAGAGGAAAGTGTAGGGAGAATGTCAGAGGTAGATTTTTTACGCAGTGAGTGGTAGGCCCATGGGATGTGCTGCTGGGGGTGGTGGTAGAGGCAGATACATAAGGGACATTTAAGAGACTCTTAGATAGGCACTTGCCTCCAAGAGGACCACAACTCCAATTTAATGTCAGAGAAATGTATACAATATACATCCTGAAATGTCTTTTCTTCGCAAACATCCACAAAAACAGAGTAAGTCCCCAAAGAATGAGCAACAGTCAAACGCAAGATCCCCAAAGTACCCCCCCAGCTCCCCTCCTTCCTACGTGTAAGCAACAGCGAGCAACAATCCCCCCTCCTCCCACCAGCAAAACCAAAGCCAGCATTGGCACCACCACCAAGCACTTAGTGTGAGCAAAACAATAGCAAAGACACAGACTGGCGGTTACCCCAAACACTTCGCGTTTCACTTGGCATTCGACATCCCACAGTCTCTCTCTTTCCCTGATAAGGGAGAAAGAAGTGTCTCCATTTTCCCAGCAAGTGGGGAGACATAACAAACAACTCGCTGGTTTACAATGTTAAAAGTTCATTTAAGTTGCTTTTTCCGAGCTCTGTTCCCAAAGATCGCAAAGATCCTGGGTCTTTAGGCACACAGCAGTAGATTTCCCGACTCCTCTGACGACACACAAGTCTCCAGCCATTACACTGACCCTCGATCCGCCCATCTCCAGAGCCCCAAGATCCTAGGCTTCCAAATTCGAGCCGAAATCTAGGGCCGAACCCTTGGCATACCGAACAATGGTCAGTCCGAAAACCCCGAGAACAGATCCCATTCCTGCAAAGAACCGAAGTCAGCATGTAACTCCAGGTCAGGGTCTTCAAAAGAACCCTGAAAGGGAAAAATAAAGATATTAAAGCTGGAAATAGAGCTGTTTCTGAATATGCAAGCAAATGAGTTGCTGTTTAACGCCATCTTAACTTCACTCCACCTCCGTCGTTTGTTTGTTTGTTTGTTTTTTATTTTAATTTACTTTTTGTATTGGCACAAAAATTTGTATTTGTCATTCTCTCAACTCTTTCACATTGGTTGTTTGCTCATTTTTGCTTGTGTGTGTAGTTTTTCATTGATTCTATTGGCTTTCTGTGTTCTATTGCGAATGCCCACAAGAAAATGAATCTCGGCATATTATTTGGTGTAGTTTGATAATAAATTAACTTTGAATTTTGAACTATGATTCTGTGGACTGACTGTGTTTGTTTTTTTAGGAACTGCCTTCATTTTTTTAGAAAGTATAGAGAACTGAATTAGCAGATTCACATTTGAAATTATGAAAATTCCACTAATAGTATGCAAGGAAATCTTCTCATTTCAAGCTTATGTTCCGGCATAATTTTTAGCTTTACCATCACGCTCAGCTGTATTTACTAAGTTAATTTTGGTTGAATTCACATCACTATTCCCCTCCAAGGATTGTGTTCCCACATACTGAGTGACAAATTAGCCCGCAATTAGAGATGCAAGATCCAACTATCTTCTGGCTCCCTGACAAAAACAAAGCTCTCAAGCAATAGTTTAAGTGTCTGTTCACAGTTAAAATAACAAAATACCAAGCTTCAGCATCTGCAGTGAATCAGGTTTTCATTGCTTTATGATCAACATATTTATTATTTTTGATATTCCAATCCCTGTATTAAAGCCACATTCAACAGTGAACTGACAATATTTCAGTAACAGGGCTTCAGTCTGCCATTAAGTTTCATTTGTAACTTTTTTTTTACACTCAAAATTTGTTTTGTTTTAACTTCATTGTCTCATGATCTTTGACAGTCTTGTTGGAAAGCAGACCATCTCAGACAATTCTCACGATCTTTGACAATCTTGATGGAAAGCAGATTATATCAGACAAGGCCATAAGTCCGTAAGACATAGGAGCAGATTTGGCCAAGAGTCTGCTACGCCATTCCATCATGGCCGATCCATTTCCCTCTCAGCCTCAATCTCTTACCTTCTCCCCATATCCCTTCATGCCCTGACTAATAAAGAATCTATCAGCCTCTGCCTTAAATATACCCAACGGCTTGGCCTCCACAGCCACCTGTGTCAACAAATTCCACAAATTCAACACTCTCTGGTTAAAGAAATTCCTGCCCGTCTCCGTTCTAATTGGATGTCGCTCTATTCTGAGGCTGTGTCCTCTGGTCTTAGACTCTCCCACGATAGGAAACATCCTCTCCACACCCACTTTATTGAGGCCTTTCAACATTTGATAAGTTTCATTGAGATCCCACCCTCATTCTTCTGAATGCCAACAAGTAGAGGCCCAGAGCAGCAAACACTCCTCATATGACAAGCCTTTCAATCCTCAAATCATTTTCTTGAATTGAACACTGTCTAATGTCAGCATGCCCTTTTAGAAAAGGGACCCAAAACTGGTCACAATACTCCAAGTGAAGCCTCATCAATGTTTTCTTGTCTTTATATTCCAGTCCTCTCGAAATAAATTGTAACATTGCATTTGCCTTCCGCACCACTATTTCAACACGCAAATTAAACTTTAGGGAATCCTGTGCAAGGACTATCAAGGACCTTTCCACACTGTATTTTTAAATTTTCTCACCATTTAGAAAATAGTTTATGCTTTTATTTGCTTTACCAAAGTGCATAACCATACAATTTCCGACACTGTAATCCATCTGCCACTTCTTTGCCCATTCTCCTCATCTGTCTAAATCTTTCTGTAGCCTCTCTGCTCCTCAGAACTACCTGCCCTCCACTTGTCTTTGCATCATAAGACAATTCTTACAATCTTCCATAGTCTTCATGTAAAAACCTACTGAATATTAAACCTATCAAAATCTATTGAAATCTCATTGAAATCTATTATATTGAAAGGCCCAAATAGAGTGGATGTGGACAGAATGTTTCTAATAGTGAAGAAGTCTAGGACCAGAGGGCACAGCATCAGAATAGAAGGGCATCCATTTATAACCAGGAGGAGGAGAAATTTCTTTAGCCAGAGGGTGATAAATCTACGGAATTCTTTGCCACAGGTGGCTGTGGAGGCCGGGTCATTGGGTATATTTAAAATGAAGGCTGATAGGTTCTAAATTAGTCTGGGCATCAAAGGTTATGGGGAGCAGGTAGGGGTATGAGCTTGTGAGAGATAATAAATCAGCCATGATGGAATGGCAGAACAGATGTGATGGGCCGAATGGCCTAATCTGCTTCTCTGTCTTATGGTTTTATGGTCCGAGTCAGATCAAAGTGAATGCCTCTTCCCTGATGGCAGTGAGACAAATAGTCAATGATCAAGGTCTGTGAGTCCCCTATTTATTTATTTGTTTGTTTGCTTGTTTGTGTTTGTCTCTCTGTCTATCTATTTATTTATTCAGTGATACAGTGTGGAATAGGCCCCCCCCTGCCCCCCCAATGAGCCGCACTGACCGCACTGATTTAACCCTGGCCTAATCACAGGACAATTTACAATGACCGGTTAACTTACTCACCAGTACGTCTTTGGACTGTGGGAGGAAACCAGAGCACCCGGAGGGAAACCTAAACTCTCAGGGGAAGCATCATACAAAACGCTCACAGAGAGCATTGGAATTGAACTCAGGACTCCACAACTGTGAGCTGAAATACTGTAATAAAACTCAAGAGGTCTGGCAGAATCTGTGGGAAGGCAAACATGTATTTCAGATTTTCAGCATTTTTTTCTTCTTTTTCTATATTTTCATTAATTTAAAGCAAGTGTTCCCAACCTGGGGTCCTTGGTTAATGTTAGGGATCCATGGCATAAACAGTTTGGGAACCCCTGACTTAAAGCAATTAGCATTTTTAGCTTTTATTCATCTTCGAGAAACAGCATGGTAACAGGACCTTCTGCCCCAACAAGTCTGCCCTGCCCAATTACACCATGTGACCAATTAACCCACAAACCTGTAGGAATGTGGGAGGAAACCAGAGCACTCGGGGGAAATCTACACGGTCAAGTGGAGAATGTACAAACTCCTTACAGAGAGTAGTGGAAATTGAACCCAGGTTGCTGGCAGTTAAAGCATTAAAGCTAGGCGCAGTATCAATGTACCACCCCATGCTAATTGGCTGCTTGGAGGGGAAGAAGTTGATAGACACCTGGACCTCACTAACTCTAAGGGTGTTTGAGACACATAAAACTTTATAAAGGTTAAAGCCCAGGAGCCCAGGATATGGTATTTACATTGATAGCACTTGTCAGAAGGTATGGGTATCTGAGATCGTCCTGTGTCTCAGAAAGATGTGATTCTACCACTGCATGGCTTCAGCATGCTGTACCATTGTCAATTATTAACCGATTCACAGCAATGTGCAAATCATTTTGGGCTTGATTTGAAGATTTTAAGTCCTAAGACTTGAATGAGATTGAATGTAAAAATAACTGGTGACCCCTATCTTCTTTCTCACGAGAAAAATCTCCTAAACATTCACATAATGAGCTCGTAATGTACAAGAACAAGTATGTGAACAGGCAGGCCAGATGTGAGCATAATTGGTGAAAGATTTAATTAGGTACAGATCATCTTGAATGTGTGTCATTTCCTGCTAGAAGTAATATCTTTGCAGCTGAGAAAAAAAAAGTTCTTGAAGTTAGGCTGTAACAGTATTCCTGCTCTTTTTCTATCTAATTGGTTTTAAAAAATGTGCAAATGGAAACTTGCAAAACCATCTTAAAATTCATAGCCTAAGATTTGATTATACATCAATATTAATACCAGAAGTTGGAAATGCACAACTTTCAAATCAATGTTAATCAATTAACAGCAATGACAAACCTTTGAAGAGAGTTGATTTCTTAGATTTTTCTCAATTACAGAATTTCTTGTTAAGATCTCCCAGATATATGACAGTGCACTTTACCGGCAGTTAAATTCCATTAATTAAATAATTTAGCAGGAATTGCTACTTGACCAAGAGGGTTGCAAAGGGATTGCCCGTGGGGCTCCATGGTAGCAGTTAGCGCAAGGCCATTGCAGCTCGTGGAGCTGGAGGTTGTATTCAATTCTGACGCAGTGTGTAATAAGTTTGTATGGCCTTCCTGTAAGCACGTGGGTTTGCTCCGGGTGCTCCAGATTCCTCACACAGTCCAAAGACGTGGCAGAGAGCGGGTTATTTCATTATTGTAAATTGTCCTGTGAATAGGCTAGAGTTACATAGGTGGTTTGCTGGGTGGTGGGGCTCGCTGGGCCGGAAGGGCCTGTTCTCTGCTACATCTCCAAATAAAATAAATAATTAGAGATCAGTCTCCAGTATGCTAAACTTCAAAGAATGAACAAGTTCACTGTGAGGTCCGGAAAGTCTACAGTCTGGTGAAAGGTTTATGTGTGTCTCCCAGCACAATTTGTACAAGTACAAGCTGGGATGGCACAGTAGCACAGCCATTAGTGCATCACTGACAGCGAATCAGCTGTAAGATCCATGTTCAATTCCCTGATGTCTGTGAGGAGTTTGTGTGCCCTTCCCATGACTCTGTGTATTCCCTCCAACTACTCCAGTGTCCTCCCACATTCCAGAGACATCCGCATTAGTGGTTAGACAGCTATGGACATCCTGTGCTGGAGCCGGAAGTGGGTGACACTTGCAGGCTGCCCCCAGCACAATCCTCACTGATATGATTTGATGTACAGTGCATTTCACTGTGTGTTTTGATGTTTCAGTGAACATGTGACAAATAAAGCTCATCTTCCTTTACTGGAAAATAGTTTGCTAAACGTGAGCTAGGAGGGGCTGGATGTTATAAAATATCCTTTGTACGTACCAAGTTCCAAAGTGCAGAGATTCTCAGGCACGTGCTAAAATGTCCAGCTCTGCACATCACATCGCATGACTAGATGCTGCATGCTTCCATTCGATTCACTCGTGTGTAGGCCGTATGTGTAGAAGTCAGCCTTTATAAGCTATCTGAGATTAACTTTATCTCCTACTGAGGAGTCTGGCACTGAGGAGAGGCTTCAAACAATCTTTGTTAAAGATCCTTCCCCTCCTTACCCTCAGTAACTACCTTTGGGCTTCCCAAACACAGTTGAGTTTTGGCCTCTGACCACCCCTCCTTATCATAAGCCCAACACAGCCACGAACTGGATTCATCATGGTCTGGTATAGAGATGTGGGCACGTGGCCAAGTGATTAGGGCATTGGACTAGTGACCTGAAGGTCGTGAGTTCGAGCCCCAGCCAAGGCAGCGTGTTGTGTCCTTGAGTAAGGCACTTAGTCACACATTACTCTGTGACGACACTGGTGCCAAGCTGTATGGGTCCTAATGCCCTTCCCTTGGACAACATTGGTGTCGTGGAGAGCGGAGACTTGCAGCATGGGCAACTGCTGGTCTTCCATACAACCTTGCCCAGGCCTGCACCCTGGAGAGTGAAGACTTTCCAGGCGCAGATCCATGGTCTCACAAGACTAACGGTTGCCTTTACCTTTAGAGACACCAATGCTCAAGAATGGAAAGGCTACAGAAAATGGTAGGTACAGCCCTGAACATCACAGGCAAAGACCCTCCCATGAAGTGTTGCCATCATCAAAGAACCTCACCATCTAGCTTATGTTCTCCTCTCATTGCTGCCATTGGGCAGGAGGTTCCAAAGTCCTAGTTCCCACATTACCAGGTCGGGAACAGTTATTACCCTGCAACAGGAGTCCCCAACCTTTCTTATGCCATGAACCAATTCATCAAGCAAGGGATCCATTGACTCCAGGTTGGGAATTCCTGCCCTACAATCATTAGTCTCTTGAACTGGTGTGAGTAACTTCATTTGCAACTACACTAGATTGACTTTTCAATCCACAGGCTCACTTTCAAGGACTTCTTACAATTCATATTCTCAGTATTATATTTTATTTGCACAATTTGTCTTTTTTGCACATTGGTTATTTAACAATTGGTTGTTTTTGCATAGCTTTTTTTCATAAATTCTATTGTTTCTCTTCATATCCATGTAAATGCCTGCAAGAAAATTAATCTCAAGGTAATATATTGGAATATTTGATAATAAATTTAATTCGAACTTTGAACCAGTACATGCTCTGTTCTCACTTCTGCCATCAGGAAGAAGGTACAGGGACCTCAGGACTCACAGCAGCAGGTTCAGGAACAGTTACTACCCCTTAACCATCAGGCTCTTGAACTAGTGGGCATAATGTCACTTAACTTCAGTCGCCCATCACTAAACTGTTCCCACACCCTACGGACTCATGTTCTCGAAATATAATGCTTCTCTTTTTCCTTTTGCATTGGCACCATTTGTTGTCTTTTGCACACTGGTTGTTTGTCTGTCCTGTCAGGTGTGGTCTTTCATTGATTCTATTGTGTTTCTTGTATCTACTGTGTAAGCCTGCAAGAAAACAAGCCTCAGGGTTGTATAGGGTGACATATATGCACTTTGATAATAAATTTACTTTGAACTTTGAACTTTGAATGCTGACTCTTCAATAACTGATCATATTCATAGTCATAGTCATTGTCATACGTTATTGATCCCGAGGGAAATTGGTTTTCGTTACAGTTGCACCATAAATAATTAAATAGTAATATGTAGATTATGCCAGGAAATAAGTCCAGGACCAGCCTATTGGCTCAGGGTGTCTGACCCTCCAAGGGAGGAGTTGTAAAGTTTGATGGCCACAGGCAGGAATGACTTCCTTTGATGCTTAGTGTTGCATCTCAGTGGAATGAGTCTCTGGCTGAATGTACTCCCGTGCCCAACCAGTCCATTATGTAGTGGATGGGAGACATTGTCCAAGATGGCATGCAACTTAGACAGCATCCTCTTTTCAGACACCACCGTCAGAGGGTCCAGTTCCATCCCCACAACGTCACTGGCCTCACGAATGAGTTTGTTGATTCTGTTGGTGTCTGCTACCCTCAGCCTGCTGCCCCAGCACACAACAGCAAACATGATCGCACTGGCCACCACAGACTCGTAGAACATCCTCAGCATCGTCTGACAGATGTTAAAGGACCTCAGTCTCCTCAGGAAATAGAGACAGCTCTGACCCTTCTTATAGACAGCCTCAGTGTTCTTTGACCAGTCCAGTTTATTGTCAATTCGTACCCCCAGGTATTTGTAATCCTCCACCATGTCCACATTGACCCCCTGGATGGAAACAGGGGTCACTGGTGCCTTAGCTCTCCTCAGGTCTACCACCAGCTCCTTAGTCTTCTTCACATTAAGCTGCAGATAATTCTGCTCACACCATGTGACATCATCTCCCTCCTTTAGAGCTCCCCCCCCATTATACATATTTAGTGTACCAAGGTTGATTCACCGCCCCCCCCCCCCCCATTAAAGGATAGATGTGAGGGGTGAATCAGCCTTAGTACACTAAATATGTAAGGTCTTGTTGATGTTGCATAGTTTATTTATTTTAGTTATTTAGAGATACAGCATGGAACAGGCCTTTCTGACTCAATGAATCGTAATGTCCAGCAGCTCATCTATTTGACCCTAACCTGATCTCAAGCCAATTTATAATGACCAACCCAGCATGACTTTGAAATATTAGAAGAAACTGAAGCACTTGGAGGAAGCCCATGCATTTCATGGGAAGGAGGTGCAAACTCTTTACAGATGACAATGGAATTGAACTCCATACTCCGACTCCCTGAGCCGTAATAACTTTGTGCTGACTGCTACACTTCCATGGCTCACAGTGAATTAGACTGTGATAGAATTTCTCTGAAACAAGCAGATATTGTCCAAATATAGAATAAAGAACATAAAACATAAAACATAGAACAAGCCTTTTGTGACCCTGTGCACATACCAGGAGGACACAGTACAGTCCTATCAGTCCACAATGTTGTTCCAACCTTATAATCTACTCTAAGATCAGTGTAACCCTACTCTCCTACATAAACCTCATTTTTAAAATCATATATGTGCCTTTCTAAGAGTTTTTTTTAAATGAGAAAATTTGCAAGGATAGATTTTTTTAGATTATGAAGACACGTAGTCCTCTTTTATTGTCATTTAGTAATGCATGCATGAAGAAATGATACAATGGTAATGGCAAACCACTTCTATAGAAAAAATTACCAAGAACAATCATGGTCAAGACCATAATCGCCAACATCATATGGCACAGCACATAATGATGGTGATTCTTTGTCCACATTTCTCTTGCAAACATTAAGTTTTTGTTCTGTCAAACAATGAGCCTGAATGCAAATTCATTCCAATGTTATTGCTAACAAATTATTTAGCAGTTACACTGAGTGCTGTTTTATAGAAGTGTGCTGAAAAGAAAGGGAAGCAACTCTTTGGCAAAGCTCATTATTACACGCCTACCATCTGCTCTCAAATGTAGTTAGGATTTTAACCGAAACTAACAATATTTTGTAAATGTAAAAAAAAGCATTCTAACATTTATATCAGAATTGAAAATAGCATAATACAAACCCTCTATTGTTCTTTTTTCAATATGCCAAGAGTCTAGCTAAGGATACCTCGTGTATATCTGCCTCTAACACTGGCAGGGTGTTCCACACATAAGTCACACTCTGTATAAATAGCTTACTTCTGATATCCACCCCCCATACGTTCATGCAATCACTTAAAATTATATGCCCTTCTATTAGCTAATTGTGCCCTGGGGGAAAAAGAACTTTCTGTCAGTCTCGTATCGTGAAGCACAGACAAGCCAGCCCATCCGAAGGAATCACTGTCATGGAACAATTGTACTCATGCCATGCAGATGAAGAACAGAGGTACGTGGCCACACCGCTTCTTTCAGCTTGTACAGATGAGAAGCATTTTGCACCATTGTTGCTTTCAACATTATCGAGGCTGGATTCCTTTTCTCTTTCCAATTATTTTATAATATTGGGAGTTTAACACTTCCAGTTTACAGCTAAATACAAGCTAAACTTTAAAAATGCAACTCTGCACAGCTCTGGGATACAACCAAACCACAGAATTCTCACTGTCTGCTTCTATTATTTGGTTTACTATCTACATTGCAAACAGCACCTGGAAAATATCTTTGCAGAGGTATATAATGAGCCAGATTTAATTAGGGAGCTTAATGTAAAGGAACCCTTAGGAGACAGTGACTATAATATGATAGACTTCACACTGCAGTTTGAGAGGGATAAGATAAAGTCAGACACATCAGTGTTACAGGGGAGTAAAGAGAGTTACAGAGGCATGAGAGAGGAGCTGACCAAAGTTGATTGAAAGTGAACACGAGCAGGGTTGACAGCATGACAGCAATGGTTGGAGTTTCTGAGGGCAATTTGGAAGACGCAGTTTAGGTCCTTCTCAAAAGTGAAGTATTGTAAAAGGAGGGTGAGGCAACCATGGCTGACATGTGAAGTCAAAGACAGCAAAAAATTAAAAGAGTGGACCTATAATACAGCAAAAAAAATTAGTGGGAGGTTGGAGAATTGGGATACTTTTAAAAAACAACCATTTAAAAAAAATAAGGAGAGAAAAAAATGAAATATGAAGGTAAGCTAGCCAAAAATATCAAAAAGGATACATGGCAATATTTCAGATATATAAAGAGTAGAGAGGCAAAGGTGGGTATTGAACCGTTGGGAATGATGCTGCAGATGTAGTAATGGGGGACAAAAATGGCAGATGAACTTAATTTGTGCCACTCTTCACTGTGGAAGACACTAGCAGTATGACAGATGTTCAAGTGTGTCGGGGGCAGAAGTGTGTGCAGCAGCTATTACTAAGGAGAAATTACTTGAGGAGCTGAAAGGTCAAAATGTAGATAAGTCACCTGGACCCGATAGACCAGACTCAAGGTTCTAAAAGAGGTAGCCGAAGTGAATGTGGACACATTAGTAACGACCTTTTAAAAATCTGTAGATTCTGGAATGGTTCCGGAGGACTAGAAAATTGCAAATGTCTCTCCACTATTTAAGAAGGAAAGGAGGCAGAAGAAATGTAATTATAGGCCAGTTAGCATGACTACAGTGGTTGGAAACATGTTGGAGTTCATTATTAAGGATGAGGTTTCAGAGTGCTTGGAGGTGCATGATAAAGTAGGCCAAGCTCAGCATGGTTTCCTTCAGGGGAAACCTTGTCTGACAATTCTGTTGGAAGTCTTTGAGGAATTAACAGGCAGGAGAAAGAAAGGAGAGTCAGGGGATGCTGCTTACTTGGATTTTCAGAATGCCTTTGACAAGATGCCACGCATGAAGCTGCTAATAAGATAAGAGCCCATGGTATTACAGGAAAGATACCAGAATGGATATAAGGTTGGTAGGTAGAGAAGTGTTGGAATAAAGGGAACCTATTCTGGTTGGCTGCCGGTGACTAGTGGTGTTCTGTAGGGTCAGTGTTGGGACCAATTCTTTTCAGGTTATATGTCAATGATTTGGATAATGGAATTGATGGCTTTGTGGCTACGTTTGCAGATGATCTAAAGAGAGGTGGAGGGGCTGGTAATGTTGAGGAAGCAGGGAATTTGCAGAACAATATGGACAAAGAAATGGCAGGTGGAATATAATGTAGGGAAGTGTATGGAGATGCACTTTGGAAGCAAGAATAAAGATGTAGACTGTTTTCTAAATGAGCAGAAATTCCAAAAGTCTGAGGTGCGAAGGGTCTTAGGAGCCCTTGTGCAGGATTCTCTACAGGTTAATTTCCAGGCTAAGTCACTGGCAAGAAAGGCAAATTCAATGTTAGCATTCCTTTCGAGAGGTCTAGAATATAAAAGTAAGGTTGTAATGCTAAGGCACTGCTGAGGCCTCACTTGGAGTATTGAGAGCAGTTTTGGGCCCATTATCCAAGAAATATTGGAGAGGGTCCAGAGGAGGTTTACAAGAATGATTCCGGGAATGAAAGGGTTAACATAGGAGCGGCGTTGATTGTTCTCGACTTTCACTCGCTGGAGTTTAGAAGAATGACAAGGGGTGTCATTGAAATCTAATGAATATTGAAAGGCCTGGACAGAGCGGATGTGAGGAGAATGTTTCCTGTAGGACCAGAGGGCACACCTCAGAATTGAGGGATTTCAATTTAGAATTGAGATGAGAAGGAATTTCTTTAGCCAGAGGGTGGTGAAACTGTGGAATCAATTGCCATGGGTGGCTGTGGAGGCCAAGTGTATATATAAAGCAGAGGGTGATAATTTCTTTGTTAGGGCATCAAAGGATATGGAAGAAGGCAGGAAATGAAGTTGAGAGGGATAATAAATCAGCCATGATGGAACGGTAGAGCCGCCTTGATGGGCTGAATGGCCTAATTCTACTCCAATGTCTTATGGGCTTATGGCTGTCCACTCAGTCTATGCCTCTTATCATCTTGAACACATCTATCAAATGGCCTCTCATCCTCCTTTGCTCCAAAGAGAAAAGCCCCAGCTTGCCTAACCTGTCTTCATAACATATGCCTTCTACTCCAGATAAATTTCCTCTGCACCCTCTCTAATGCTTCCACATCTATATTGCAATGCATTTTCTTTATTATGTTGTGAATCAAAGGAACAGGCATTGCTTTAAAAATTAACAAAAATAGAGATGAGTAACACTATGCGGCCTTCTGAATTCTTGCTGCTTATCTTTAATCAGGGACATGTATTTCTTGTGGTAGAATGCATGCTGTGTGCCTCAACTCACCCTGTGTGCCACAAGGTGAGGTATAAGTTGCCATTCTATCACGGCCAGACCATCACAGGTAAAGCCCTCCCACCGTTGAGCATATCTACACAGAGTGTTGTCGCCGGAAGCAGCGTCCATCATCGGGAATCCCTCTATCCAGAGCACGCTCTCGTCACCATGCTGCCATCAGGAAGGAGGTACAGGAGCCTCAGGATTCACATCATCAGATTAAAGAACCCTTCAACCATCAGGCTCTTGAACTTCACTTAACTTCACTTGCCCCATTACTGAACTGTTCCCAAGGACTCTTCATCTCATGTTCTCAATATTTATTGGTGATTTATTTTTTTTTATTATTTGTACCGTTTCTTGTTTTTGTACACTGGTTGAATTCCCAAAGATCTTTCATTGATTCTATTATGGTTATTATCCCATGGATTTATTGAGTAAGCCTACAAGAAAATGAATCTGAGGGTTGTAAATGGTGACATATACAGTATGTACTTTGATAATAAATTTACTTTGAAATTTGACTTTCACAGATAAATGAGAGGCAAATGTTTTCAAGAACAATTGTGGAAATGATTTCCTGGGCAGCCATGTGGTTTGACGGCAGCTTAATTTATGAAAACAGATGTTGCCATGAAGTCAGTTGAGTTAATTATGAGGGAACAGAAGGCGATCATACAGTCTGTGCTGGCTCCCAGCAGAGTAACCCCATCAGCCCTGCTTCTCCTTAATATTCTGTGCTCCTTCTATTAATTCTGTCATGAGCCCATTTCTTCTCTATTAATTCTTTTTGAGCTCACCTACATTAAATGGGCATCTAAAGCAGACATTTAATCCATGAAAACATCTCATAGAGTCATACAGGCCTTTCAGCCCAGCCACTCAATACTAACCACAGCATCCTGCTTGCTAGTCCCAGTTGTCCGCATTTGAGAGGCCTGTGTCGGGCATTTTCATGCCTTACAAGGCGCAGGTTGGAAGTCTGTGTGGGGCGCCACTCCTCGCACAGACTAGAGCAATGTGTGATTAAGTGCCTTGCTCAAGGACACAAACACGCTGCCACAGCTAAGGCTCGAACCAGCGACCTTGAGAACACTAGACACACACCTTAACCACTTGGCCACGTGCCCAACACTGCCTCTTAAATATTGTATCTGTACCTGTACCTCGAACTTGCTGCCCCCAGCGTATCCTCAGGCATATTGGTTGTTAATGCAAACAACAATCTGTATTTCACTGTATGTTTTAATGTGCACATGATAAATAAACCTGAATCTTGAATCTTGTCTCGACCTTTTCGTCTGGCAGCTCAGTCCAGGTCTTCATTACCGTCTGTGTAGAGAAGTAACCTCTCAATTTTCTGTACATTCTCTCCCCTCTTGTGTCTGCGTCTTCCACTTTTGAACTCTCCAACCCTGGGAAAGGAACACAGACCAAATGCAGGAGGAACTCAGCAGGCCAGGCAGGCAGCACCTATGGAAAAGGTGACACCCATCATGAAGAACCCTCACCATGCAGAAAATGCTCACTTCTCACTACTACCATCAGGTAGAGGAGCCTGAAGACACAGTCTATGGTTCAGGTACAGCTTCTTTCCCTCCACCATCAGATTCCTAAACAAACCATGAACTCTACCACATTACTCCTTGTTCACACCACTGATATATTTTATCACTTGGAGTAACTTTCACGTAGTTCATTCTCCCTATAAGACAGTGATAATGAAATGATTCTGCCACATATAACTTGAGGTAATACTTTAAATAATATTAACATTGAATCCAGCTTCCTAGATTTGGATCCTTCTAGAACCCATGAAAACAATCCTATATTACGTCGAAGGAAAGGAGTGAGGGATGGGGAAGGGGCAAGGGACGGGGAAGGGGAAAGGGATGAGGATGGGATGAGGAATGAGGAAGGGGAGCGGAATGAAGATAGGGTGAGGAATAAGGAAGAGGTAAGGGATGGGGAAGGGGAGAAGGATGAAGGTGAGGGATGGGGTAGGGGTGAGGGATGGGGAAGGGGAAAGGGATGAGGATGGGATGAGGAATGAGGAAGGGAAAAGGGATGAAGATAGGGTGAGGAATGAGGAACAGTTGAGGGATGGGGAAGGGGAGAAGGATGAAGGTGAGGGATGGGGTAGGAGTGAGGGATGCGGTAGGAGTGAAGATTTATGATGATTTTCAATGAGATGAAAGTGTTCCTTTTTTCTGTGCAATTGTTTTCTGTGGCAGGAAAATTTGTTGCGGTAAGTTTGACCATGGAGAGCATTCTGACCAATTGATTCGATGCCTGGTATGGAGGGGCCATGGCACAGGATCAGAAAAAGCTGCAGAAATTTGCAAACACAGCCCCGCTCCATCAGGGGCACTGGCCTCTCCAGCATCAAGGACATCTTCAACAGCAATGCCTCACCCAGGACATGCTGAATTCTCATTCATTTCATCAGGGAGGAGGTACAGGAGCCTAAAAGCACACACTCAATATTTCAGGAACAGCGTTTTCCCCTCCGCCATTAAATTTCTGTATAGACATTGAATCCATGAACACTACCTCACAATTTTTTCCTCTGCTTTTCACTATTTATTTTATTTAATTTTTTATATATACTTACGTTAATTTATAGCATTTTATTAGGCTTTATAGTATTTTTGTTACAATATACTGCTGATGCAAAACAACACATTTTATAACATATTCCCGAGATATTAAACCTGATTCTAATTCTTCTAAATCTGAATGGACAACTGAGTCACTCGGGAAATTGTGTCTTCTCTTTAATCCATGGTGTCATTGAGTTCATGCTTAGAACAAAGGAGGTCTCCCTTGAGCCCCCCAGACAGCTGTTTCTCAAACACAGCCAGAGAAAACTCCTTGTGCAGATGTCCATGAAGTTCTTGCACAGCTGCTGTGAAGTTTTTGGCTGTAACTGTGCATCCGCCCCATATTACTCAAAGCAGGATCACTGCTCTTAGATGAAAGATGCCCATTCAAAACACATCTCATGACACACTCAGTTGTCACTTTATTAAGGACTTCCTGTACATAATTAAGTGGCTACTAAGTACATATTCATGGTCTTCTGCTGTTGTGGCCCATCAACTTCAAGGTTCTATGTGCTGTGCATTCTTCTGCACACCACTGTTGTCAGTCAGTCAGTCAGCGGGTGCCGTCCTGAATCCGGGGTTGGCAGATATGCACCTCCATCTTCTTCGGTCTTGTGACAGCATCAAGTACAGCATTTCCTCCAGTTTGTTCTCGCTAGCTGCCTTGGCACCGCCGGCCACCACCCCCGTCGAACTCGAGCCTGAGGCTGCGTTGGCCTCCAGCCGCGGCCGCTTCTTCGAGCTCGGCCCTTCCTTAGGCGGAGGCCTTGGGCAGGTCCAGGCACACGGTGCAGCGCCCAAGTTCATCATCTCTCTTCTAACTAAGTGCATAGCATACGATTCGTAGCTACGTGGTGAGGCTTTAATCTCTTCCACAGAAGATGGCTGTTGGCTCACAAGGAGCTCATCCGCCCTTTGTCAGGTCTTGTTTTTTTTAGTCCTGCTGGGTGTCCTCACACCCTCCTCACCAGACTAAGTCCAGTGGGGGAGGCAGCCCAAATCGCCGACCACTAGACCTCAGCCTTGTGACTACCGAAGAATTAAAGAATGTAAAGAAAGGCATCATGTTCTGCAGACATTTAATGTGGCTGTCTTAACTCATTTTAACTTACTGCAATCCTGTTTCATATTAAACCATTACAAGAATGTCTTTAAGTTCATTTTACTTCAACTCACTGTTGTAATGTGAGGTTATTTGAGTTATTGTTCCCTTCGTGTCACTTTGAACTGGACTGACCATTCTCCTCTGATCTCTTTCCTTAACTAGGCATTTTTGCCCTCAGAACTGCCATTGGATTTTTTTTTTTGTATAATTTTTCACACCATTCTCTGTAACTCATAGAGACTGACCTGTCTGTAAATTCCAGAAGATCAGCAGTTTCTGTGATTCTCAAACCAGCTCATCTGGCACCAAAATTTCTTCCATGGTCAAACTCAATCAGATCGCACACCTCACCCATTCTGATATTTGATCTGAACAACAACTGAACCTCTTGGCCACACCTGCATGCTTTTATGCATTGAGTTGCTGCCACATGATTGGCAGATTAGATATTTGCATTAATCAGCAGGCGTACAGGTGTACCTAATAAAGTGGCCACTGAGTGTACATGGGATATCCTAGAGGTGATTGGGATCTGCCAATAAGTATGCACTGATGAGGTCTTCAGAATTGTTGTTCTGCTCTCTGCAAGCATCAAGGAAAAATGCAGAGCAGAAACTTCTATAATTTGGAGAAGAAGGACGAGATGGGCAAACTGAAGTGAATGCTGGAAACACTATGAAATTCAGGCATCAGGGAAGGAAATTGAATCATGTTTCAGGTGGGTAACCACTATCCGAGGCTTGTTTTTGATGAGGGTTTGACCTTCTGCTTCAGTTTTTTTTTTGGTTTGGATTTTCAAGAACTGCTTCTGATTTTTATCCAAGCGTCACGAATAACGAAAGCAGAAAGCGGGAAATGCCAGAGTGTTTCAGCCGAGCCATTCCAGAGAAGATGACCTTTCAGTGTGCTGTACCCGTGACGGTGGAGCAGAGCTCATTCCTTCCTGGGAGGTCCTCATTATTTCAAGGTTGATATAGTTTCTGATGCCGATACGTGGAATGTGACTGAATAAAAAGATGGCTGGTCTTACAAAAATTAGCAAAATCAGCAAAAAGAAAAATGCCAATATCTGCAAAAAGATATCCACCGGCAAACACAATAACAGCTCCGTACTTTGTCCAGTGTGAACTTCTGGCAGCTCGATCTCTCTGCCACCAAGAGTTCTCCGCCCGTTTTTCAGGCATCACGACATACCGTTTCAAAGGTTCGAAGCTTCATTTATTATGGAAGTACACAACTCCGGAATTCTTCAATTCTCCAGGTAACCATGAAACCAAGAAAGAAAAGAAAGGCAGCACAATCATCAACCCCAAAATCCTACCTCCCTGTTAAAAAAAGGAACAAGAACCAAACAGGCACGTCAATCCCCAAATCCCTCCTCCCACACAAAACCCGAGTAAAGCAGATCAGACACATCAACGCCCAAATGCCCCGCCCTCCTCAAAAAAATAAACAAAAATGGAACAGACAGTTTGACCCCCAAATCCCTCAATCTGCACAATAAAAAAAATGAACAAAATAGATCAGGCACGTGGACCCCTCCTCCCACAAAAAAAACCCGAGAAGATCAGACAAATGAAATAAAGAATATAAAACCCAGAAGACTGAATAATAGAGTCAATAGTTCAAAGTCGAACTCCAAAACACAAAAACCTGGACAATACTCTCCGGGCCCGGGCTCAGCAGCAGGCTCTCCCCACTCTGGTACAGAGCAACTGATCAAAAGACAGGTAGCCTGCACTCACCCTTTGCACTCGCTTCGATGCTTCAATCTCCCTCATCGTTTTAACCGGCGAACCTTGGGAGCTTAAATCGGCGAAATGGAGCCAAACAACAGCTTACGCCTCATCCTACAGCCTGCCTGTCATGAGGTTCTCACACACTGCCTCTCGGATATCCTCTTGGAGAGTGCTGAGCACTGGACACCCAAATGTTCTCCAAACTTCCACACTCACCTTGATGTTTCAATTGCCTTCTTTGCTTTAAACATTGAACAATGGAAGCAATAATTGATGAAATGGGGTCAAACGCCATCCTGCAGGCTTTTTGCTATGAGGTTCACTCATGTTGCCTCTGCCTCCAGAAATCAAAATCTGCAAACAGTAAAACATGGGCTCTGGCAGCCCCAGAATCACATTAAGGACGAGAAGCAAACACAAAAGACACAAAAGAAGTGAAAAAAAAATGGTTTCATGATCTATTCAGAAGATATCGACCAAAGGAGCACTGTACGCAGGTGCCATCTTGGCCGGAAGCCATCTTTAATTACCCACAAAGTTAACTAAAGACTACACATGAATTAGAATATGAAGTACCCCACAATGTAGTTACAATAATATTACATATTGAACAGAAATATCTACCTTAAATACAATAAACAATCAGCATATACACATCCCCATTACTGTACAAATGAAGTATTCCACTGCAGAGTACAAGGCAGGAAAGGCATCAATATGCCAACTCATTATGAGAATACACAGGGGAAGACATTAAAGTGTACGCACTCAGCACAATGACAGCAGAATGACAAGGTAGTGTGAGTGCTCTTGCGTGAGTGAATGTGTTTGTGTAAATACGCATACGGAGTGCGTTTTTAATGAGCGCTCTCAGCCACAGTTTTGTGGGTCCATTCTCCTCATTGAAGCATGGATAAGACCACTTCTTCTGATATACAGTAGAGCCTAAGAATGCAAGGCCATCCCTTTAATAGCAGAAGTGGAGGAATTTCTGTAGTAGTGGATCTGTAGTGGGAGGGGAGGAGAAGATGGTGGAGCAACACAGCGCGCGCAGCCACTCCAAATGATGTTGTATTTGTGAACTAGGATGCCGTGCACAATCCTGATTTGATGGAGACAGATGTGAAGAAGCACGGAGGAACATCTGGCGAAACCTCTGAAATGCTTGCTTCGCTGTCACTGCTACTGTGCGATCGAGAATCTCCGGTGGGGAAGGCCCCAAATCCTCGGCTTTGACTATTGCCTGTTGCCGGGGCCGGGGTCGAAGCGCCCGGCAGAGATGGTCCTCTGTGCTCAGTGTCAGAGGGCTGATTGGAGGCTCGAAGTTTTTGGACGGACTCAGAGTCGGACTATGGTTGGGTGCTTTCAGGATGCTGCATCGGCAAGTTTGCGGCGCTGGAAGCTCATGGAAGGGAGTTTCTCCCTTCAGCCATCTACGTGAGATGATGGGACTTTCGAAAGACTTTGAGACTTTTTCTTACATGCCCATGGTCTGTTCTTCATCAAATTACAGTATTGTTTTGCACTTTTGTAACTATATGTTATAATTATGTGTTTTTTGTCAGTTTTTTTAGTCTTGTTTTGTCTTGTGTTTCTGTGATATCATTCTGGAGGAACAAATTGTATCATTTCTTAACGCACGCATTACTAAATGCCAAAAAAGAGGACTGAGTGTCCTCATAATCTAATCTAATCTGAGGAATTCATTTTCACAGACAGCTGTGGAGGTCAGCTCATTAGGTGTATATAAAATGGTGGGTGATAAATTGCTGAATAGTAACACTATCAGAAATTACAGGGAGAAAGCAGGAGAATAGGGTTAAGAGGGAAAATAAATCAGTCACGATGGAATGGTGGAGAAAATGCAATGGACTGACTAGCCTAATTCTGCTCCTGTCTCTTATGGCCTTCCCCATCATCACCACAAAACCATCCCCTATCTCTCGCCTTTTTATTTTAATATAAATCTGGATCATGTTTGTGAAACAGTCTTTCTGTCATATCCTGCTCTGTCCTCCTACTCTGTAGCTGTTTCAGGGGGTTGAATTCTCTTTATATCTGACCCCTCAGTTCTGTCCCAAGACATGGCTGTTGCATCGAGTGTGGCCTTTGCACAATTGATTCATCTATCAAGATTTGAGTTTATTTATCACATGTATAAAATGGGTGTGCAGGGGTGGGGGAGTTGATGTCTTTTCTTTTAACAACACCCATCGGTTTTCTGTATATGGCTATCTGGGGAAGACAAACGTCAGAGCTGTTTTGTACATGCATACTTTGACCTTTGAACCTTTGAAACATAGGGTGAAGTGCATTGTTTCTGTTAACAACCAACACACTGAGGGTGTTCTAGGGGCAGCCCACAAGTGTCGCCACACATTCCGGAAGCAATATAGCATTCCCACAATGCTCATCGGAGCATCACGGAACATAACAAAACAAAGTGCGACAGGTAATAAAATATCAACAGCAACAACATGCACGCATCACCCAGGACATGCCCCCTTCTCATTTCTACCATCAGGGAGGTGGTACAGGAGCACAAAAGCACGCATTCGATGATTTATGAACAGCTTCTTCCCCTTCACCATCAGATTGCCGAATGGTCCATTAATACATGATCACTACCTCACTACCCTTTCTCTCTTTTGCACCGCTTATTTTTTCATGTATTTGTTATTGTAACTTCAGAAATTTGATATATTGCTCTGTACTGCTGCTGCAAAACAGTAACTTTCACGCCTCTGATAATAAACCTGATTCTGATTTTAATTTTGATTCTAATTCTAAAGCTCAATGACGTTATTTTAACTAATCGATTAATTTATTGTTAACAGTTAAACAAGGCTAAATACTTCTGCATGCTTAATTGGTTGAATTGTAAAATTAGTCCGCTCCATTACGGGCACTAGCCTCTGTAGTCTCCAAGACATCTTCAAGGAACGAAGCTTCACCCAGGACATGCCCTCTTCTCATGGTCACCATCAAGGAAAAGGTACACACTCAGCAATCCAGGAGCAGCTTCTCCCCCTCTGCCATCCCATTTCTGAACGGACATTGAACCAATGAGCACCACCTCACTACTTTTTTATTTATGTTTTTGCACTATTTATTTAATTCAGCTCCTTAATCTACATATATATATACTTGCTGTAATACAGAATGTTTTCTCTGTATTTAACGCGTATTGTATTGTACTGCTGCTGCAAAGTTAACAAACTTCATAACATATGCCAGTGCTGTTAAACCTGATTCTGAATTTTTAAGTCTTTTTATTGCCAAATATCAAATACTTTTGAAGGCAGTTGAAAATGTCTTTTGAGTATTAGCTGTCACATGGCCATCAGGGTGTTCTGGAAGTAGAGTGGGTTGGGGATGGGGGATGTTCAGATCTGATACATGAGACCTGCTCCACGTCCCAGTACGAATACAACAGAAAGGTCCGCAACTATATTTATACAACAGGATTGCAAAAATGCAAAAAATCACTTGAGAGGCAGACTCTGATTGGCAGAGTGCAAGTCAGCCCAATAGTGAATGCTTTACGTTTGGATTCAAACATAGAACGTAGAACATAGCATGGTTCAGAGCCTTCAGTCCTCAATGTTGGTCGACCCTTTAACCTGCTCCAAGATCAATCTCACCCTTCCCTCATACATAATCCTCCACTTTTTTATCAACCATCTGCCTACCTAACAGTCCCTTAAATTTCCCTAATGTAGCTGCCTCTACCATCATGCCTTAAAGGGGGTTCCATGCACCCTCAACTCTCTGTGTTAAAAATGTACCTCTGATATCCTCTATAAGTTCCTCCAACACCCTAAAATTATGCCCCCTCATTTCTGCCCTGTGAAACAGACTCTGGCTGACCTCTCTATCTATGCATCTTGTCATCTTCAACACCTCTATTTAGTCTCCTCTCAAACTGCTGGACTGCACATATTGACTGGTTTTATTAGTGGCATCACCTCACCATTCATTCATGCCAGTTTCTCAGTTGTGAGAACCTGTGAGTTGTCAAGCACAATCTAGCAAAAATCACAGGATGACAATGACATGCTTTCCAGTTTTTAGAAAAAACAATAACTTTGTTGTTAATACTACTTGCAGTCCACAGTTGCCGAGGAGGACAGCTGTCACATTTGGTCTATGATAATTTGGTGGCAGTTTAAGAAGCAAATAAATTCAAGGTTATCAGAATGATCCAGTCTGGAATATCAAAGTCATGTCAAAATCGGTGGTTGATTCTAATTGCTGTGTGCTTTGCACTGAATTGTAAAGAAAATAGGCAAATTCAAAGCTATATTTAGTCTCAAGTAAAAGAGTAGCACAACAATTTTGATATTCAATCATTTCGTTTATGATCAGTTTTGCGAGAACCATAACTCAGTGTCATCTTTAATGTTATATACTGAGATACCACTGAGAATCATGAAATGATTATTATGCCAGTATTCGACTAGACTAATTAAATATAACCTAAAAATATCAGCAGTCTTTTGTCTGCTAAAACTCCAGGGTTAAAAATTAGCAAAATTATCCTTGTTAATTCCATCCCACGACTGATCTATACTTGTTTTGAACATAGAGAGAGAGAGAGAGAGAGAGAGAGAGAGAGAGAGAGGAGAGAGAGAGAGAGAGAGGAGAGAGAGAGAGAGGGAGAGAGAGGGGGAGGGAAGGAGAGAGAGAGAGAGAGGGAGCAATATTTAGATCATCTTTGGACCTGCAAGCTACTTCATGCTCTACCCTTTACATCTTGCAGACGCTTTGGGATATTTGTATTTTTCTGACTTTGATTGTGCCTTTATCTTCTTGATTCTGTACTCTTTAAGACTTCTGAAGTACAGCCCAAGCCACACGCATTGACCACTTTATTAGATACCTCCTTTGGGTACCTAATAAAGTGGCCACTGAGTGTATTTCTGCAGGTTAGTGGTCTCCTGTTCCTGTACCCATCCAATTCAAGGTTTGACGTTTTGCGCATTCAGAGAGGCTTTTCTGCATCCCACTGTTGTAACACATGCTTATTTGAGTTACTGTTGCCTTCCGGTCAGCTTGATCCAGTCTGGCCATTCTCCTCTGAGCTCTCTTAATAACAAGACATTTTCGCCCACAGAACTGCCGCTCACTGGATTTTTTTTCCTTTGTTTTTGACATCATTCTCTGTAAACTCTAGAGACTTCTTTTTATGAAAATCACAGGAGATCAACGGGTTCTGAAATACTCAAACCACCCCGTCTGGCACCAACAATCATTCCATGGTCAAAGTCACATGGATCACATTCCTTCCCCATTCTGATGTTTGGCCTGAACAACAGCTGACTCTCTTGACCATGTCTGCATGCTTTTATGCATTGAATTGCTGCTACATGATTGGCTGATTATCTATTTGCATTAATGAGCAGGAATAGCCACTGTGTATATGTTACTGCAGGAAAATTGATCACTAGACAACACAGAGAGCAATCTACAGTATTTATGAACCAAGGAAGAAGGCACAGAATTGTATTTTAAAAAGATTTAAAGCTTATCTCTATTTGTCACATGTACATAGAAACATCAACTGAATATGACCAGGAAGTATTCAAGAAAGCTTCCCGAAGGGAGGTAACGGTCTCCACGTTTTCTGAAGCTGCAACTGAAGAATGTTGGATTTGAGCTAGAGAGGAGAAGAAGCTTCTTATTTTCTTATGGAAATGGTGAGTCCTTCAGACAAACATATTGGAAAGAATTTCAACCACAGTAACACACATAAACTGCGAAAGGAACTCAGCAGCTCAGGCAGCACTTATGCACAGGAATGAAGAGCTAATGTCTTTGGCTGAGACCCTTCAACAGGACTTCTCTATAGATGCTGCCCGACCTGCTAAGTTCCTCCAGCGTTTTGTGTGTGTTGCTCTGGATTTCCAGCTTCTGCAGAATCTATTGTGTTATACAGTACTGTGCAAAAGACTTAGGCATGTATACTGTATATAGCGAGGGTGCCTAAGACCCTGGCACCGTACTGGAGTAATTTTATCTATCACAAGAAAAATTAATTTCATGATATATGTGAGTGATGATAAATCTGAGTCTGATATGGGTATCTATTTCTGGCTGAGAGTGGTAAGAGTGCTGTGAGAGTGGAATCATGGTTACGAAAAGAGAAGGGGGGGGGGAAGGGAGCAGGAAGCACCAGAGAGATATTCTGTAATAATCAATAAATCAATTGTTTGGGATCAAATGACGTTGCCAGGTGTCTCAGGGCTGGGTGTGTCCGCTCTCCCGCTCTCACGCCAAACCCGCCCCCCCACCCAGTACTCCTTCTCTACCACCTCTCCCAGATCCCTTCTGTGGCTCTCTACCCTCACCATTCCCAGCACCCTTTGCCCTTGCCAGATTTACAAACTCGCTCTCTGCTCCACATTGTCAGATACAGTACTGTGTAATGGTCTTAGGCACCCCAGCTATACCTCAGCGGGTCAGGCAGTATCTATGGAGGGGAATAAAGAGTCAATGATTCAGTCTGAGACTCTTCATCAGGACTGGAAAGGAAGGGGAAGAGAGCAGAATAAGAAGATGGGGAGAGGGGAAGGAGGACAAGCAACAGGTGATAGGTGAGACCAGGCGAGGGGGCAGGGGGGTGGGTAGAGTAATGGGGTTGAAATAAGAAACTTGGAGGAGATTAGATTAGATTATGAGGACACTCAGTCCTCGTTTATTGCCATTTAGAAATGCATGCATTAAAAAAATGATACAATGTTCCTCCAGAAAGATATCACAGAAACACAGGACAAACCAAGACTAAAACTGACAAAACCACATAATTATAACATATAGTTACAACAGTGCAAAGCAATACCATAATTTGATAAAGAGTAGACCATGGGCACGGTAAAAAAAAGTCTCGAGTCCCGATAGCCCCATCATCTCAATCAGACGGTAGAAGGGAGGAACTCTCCCTGCAATGAACCTCCAAGCACCGCAAACTTGCCGATGCATTGGAAGCACCTGACTGCAGCCGACTCTGAGTCTGTCCAAAAACTTCGAGCCTCCGACACCGAGCACCGAGCACCATCTCTGCCGAGCGCTTCGACCCCGGCCCAGCTGCTGAGCAACAGACAAAGCTGAAGACTTGGGGCCTTCCCCTCCGGAGATTCTGGATCACACAGTAGCAGCAGCAACGAAACAGGCATTTCAGAAGTTTCACCAGATGTTCCTCCGCGCTCTCACGTCTGTCTCCATCAAATCAGGATTGTGCACAGCACCCGACTTGACAGATAACAGACATCTTTCACCAGAGTGGCCACTGCAAGCTGCGTCACGCTGCCATCTTCTCCTCCCATAGGCGGATTTTCCATTCCTCATTCTGGTTCCCCGCTCAAAAATTCTCACCTGCCCATCACCTCCCTCGAGTGTCCTACCTCCTTCCCTGTCTTCCGGGAACCACTGTCCTTGCCTGTCAGATTCTTTCTTCCACACCCCTCTGTCTCTTCCACCTGATCTCTCCCAGCACCTTACATCAATCCACCAGCAGTGTTCTGAAGTAGGAACAGAGAAAGTCCATTTGTATACAGAACTTAAATAGTTAACCATACCTTGTGTATGTTCAAATTCGTTATTTGCATAATCAATCACCAATCACACCACATTAAGGCAGCACAGTAGCGTAGTGGTTAGCACAAAGCTTTAGAGTACAAGCATCGCAGGTTCAATTCCTGCCGCTGCCTGTAGAGAGTTTGTACATTTTCCCTGTGATCACATAGATTTCCTCCCAGAGTCCAAAGACATACTGATTCGTAGATTACTTGGTCATATTGTAAATTGTCCTGTGATTAGGCTAGGATTAATATCGGGGCATTGCTGGTTGACGCAGCTTGAAGGGCTGGAATAGCCTATTCCATGCTGTATCTCAATGAATAAATAAATTGATACTGTTTATCAACGCAAGAGATTTTGCAAATGTTGGAAATCCAGAGCAACACACACAAAATGCTGGAGGATCTCAGCAGGTCAGGAAGCATCCATGGAAATTAATAAGGAGTGGACGTTTCAGGCCGAGACCCTTCTTCAGGACCAAAAAGAAAGGGAGAAGGTGACAGAATGAAAAAAGTGGGTGGAGGGGATGGAGGCTGGCTGGAAGGTGAGGAAGGTAACGGGCTGGAGAGAAAGGAATCTGATGGGAGAGGAGAGTGGACAATAGGAGAAAGGGAAGTTGGAGGGGACCCATAGGGAAGTAACAGGCAGGTGGGAGGGGAGGGGACGTCGACTCAGACCATGAGAGGACTGCGTCGGGCATTTTCATGCCTTACAAGGCGCAGATTGGAAGAGGCAGGTGAGAAGAGGGAAGAGGCCAGAGTGGGGTACTAATAACCTATAGAACCTACACATTAAAGGCTAAAAATACTTCAGAATTAGTGAAGTGACTGACCAATAGCAAATGTCACCTAAAAAACGTTGTTTGCATCCTTATCTTGTTTCAGTATTCTAAATAGCTCTGGGCTACTGCTGTGCAATGGGAAACTATGCTCTTCGAAGACCTTTCTTTCCTGGACTGTTTGCACACTCTCTATAAAATATCATTACCTGGACATTATCTTAAACCTTGTCTTGTTGCAACTTTCACACCTCCTCCTGTTTCTCCTGCCATCCAGCTGCTTCAGAGGCCATTTCTAGCTGTTGGTTAACCTAACCATGTGGGCGAAAGCTGGAGTGCAATGTTGGGAAGAAGGAGGGGAGGTCTCAATTAAACCTATCGAATATTGGAAGGCCTAGATAGAGTGGATCTGGACAGAATGCTTCTGAAGATTGGGGAGTTCAGGACCAGAGGGCATAGCCTCAGAATAGAGAGTCATCCCTTTTGAATAGAAATGATAAGGAATTTCTTTTGCCAGAAACTGGTGAGTCTGTGGAATTGGTATTGAGGAGGTTGATAGGTTTTGACTGGTAAGGTTGTCAAAGGCTACTGGGAGAAGGCAGGGGAATGGCATTGAGAGGGATGATAAATCGTCTATGATGGAATGGCAGAGCAGACTCAATGGGCTAATTCTGCTCCTATCTCCTCAAAGCCCTTAAATCCTCTAGACCTTCTACAGGGGCACCGTTGAGAGCACCCTGACTGGCTGCATCACTGCCTGGTATAGAAATTGCACCAACCTTGACCAATGGGCACTGCAAGGAGTGGTACGGTTAGCCCTGCACATTTGTGTATGTGACCTTCCCTCGACTGGGGACACTTAAAGAATCAGAATCAATCAGGTTTATTATCACCGACACCTGTCATGAAATTTAACTTAGCAAATTTGTTACAGTAGCAGGTGCATAAAGAAGGCCTGGAAGACCATTGGGGATACCAGTCATCCCACCCGTAAGCTGTTCCGTCTGGCAAATAGTACCGCAGCGTTAAAGCCAGGACCAACAGGCTGCGCCATAGCTTCTTCCTACAAGCCAACGGACTTATAAATTCACAAGTCTGTTCACTGCGACAGAGTCATAACACAAAGATCTTTACCCCCCCCCATGTTGAGGGACAAAAGTAAGATTTAAATAAATAACTTATGGTCTCAGCCAGGGGAAACTCCACAAAAACAGCAGAGGAGATGAAGAATGAGCGAGGGGAGGGGAGGGAGGGAACGTCGCCACAGACCATGAGAGCCTGCGTCGGGCATTTTCATGCCTTACAAGGTGCAGATTGGAAGTCTGTGTGGGGCACCACTCCTCACACAGACACTAGAGCAATGTGTGGTTAAGTGCCTTGCTCAAGGGCACAAATACGCTGCCACAGCTGAGGCTCGAACTAGCGACCTTCAGATCACTAGACGAATGCCTTAACCACTTGGCCACGCGCCCAACACAAATGAGCGAAGGTACGCAGTACTTCTTGAGGCAGTTGGCAAAATTCCACCTTCCCCAGAACGTATTGGAGCAATTTTCCACTGCCATCATAGAGACCATTCTCACATCAGCCATTGCTTCCTGATTTGGTGCGACATCCTCCCACAATGGACTAAAACTACAGAGAACTACGCCGGTCAGCAGAAAAGGAGACCAGCTGCAGCCTATCATCACTGCAGGACTTGTCTGTGTCCAGCACAACAAAGCAGACAGGAAAAATCATTCCAGACACGACCAATCCTCAAATGGCCTTTTCCGAAAGCTCCCTTCTGGAAAGAGTTATAGGCCTATTAAAACAAAAACTTCACACTATCTTGAAAGTTTTTACCCCCAGGCAGTTAATCTGATCAACCATCCTAGTTAGCCTCCCAACCCCTGTCACTGATCATTTCATAACTCTGTTTACACTGTAAATGTATGCTGGTATTTATGTATTTATGCACATTTTATTCCATATCAGTAAAGTTATTTTTAATTTTTTTTATTATTTATATTTGTTGACCATTGTTTTTTTGTGCCCTGACCCACACACACCAGCAAATTCCTAGTACATGTAAGTGTAAATTGGAAATGAAGTTGATCCTTTGTCCGCGGAGCTCTGTGTCAGCTGCAGTATCTGTTACCATATGTCACCCATCTCTACAAACTCATGCACTCATCCAAATTCTAATTTCTAATACCCCGGCAGTGTTTCAGATACCCATGCCCTGCACTCTGGAATTCCCACAGTCTCTTTTCCTTTCCTGCTCCCTATAACCTACGTTTTGACCAGGTTTTTGGTCAGTTGTTCAAATGTACGCTCATATGCTCCGATGTAATTCAGTTTCAGACGCTGGTTGAAAGTGCACAGTGCCTGGCATGATTAATAGTTCTGGAGATCAATAGCTCCATTTAATACCAGAGAGATGTTTACAATATACATCCTGAACTTCTTGTTCTTCGCAGACATCCACAAAAACAGAAGAGTGCCCCAAAGAATGAGTGACAGTTAAAACATTAGAACACTAAAGCTTCCTCCCACCCTCCTCTCCCACATAAAAGCAGCAGTAAAGCATCGACACTCCCCACCCCCACGCACTTTCACAAAAAAGCATAGCACCCTCCAATAGCAAAGCCCCCAAGAAAGACCATAATCTGTAGTACAATGAAAAGTAGCTGTTCTTCCTGATAATTCGACATCCCACAGGCTCTCTCTCTCCCTCTCTATAATCAAGGGAAGAAGAGGTGTTCCCTTTCACAGTGAGAGGAGAGAGATAACAAAACAACTTGCAGATTTACAGTGTTAGAAGTCTGTTGTGCCACTTTTTTTTTTCCCCTGAGTTCTCTGCCCAGGGAATCAGCAACAATCTGTGAGAGAGAGAGAGAGAGAGAGAAAGAACAATTCACAGAGTACACAGACTCTGACAGCTGATCCGCTGTTCCCGATGTTCCATATTCAACCACAATGCTTCAGTCAGTGGCCACTGGCTTAGAATCAGCCCGTCCACAGGGCCGCAGAGCCTCAGAACCCTGAAGGTGTGCTCGTCTTCTTGGCTGCGTCCTTGGGGTATCAAAAAGCAGCCAGCCATGAGCCCCAGGGAGCAGGTCCCAGCACCGCAAAAAATTGCTGGTTAAACTGTTGGATAAGCTGTGGGTGTACAGGAAGCAGAGGGGTTCGCACGACGCTAGTACAGCTACGGGCCTCAGAGTTCAGAGTTCAATCCCAGCATCCTCTGCAGGGAGTCCCTGTACGTCCTTCCTGCAGAATGTGTGCGTTTTGTCCGGGTGCTCCAGTTTCCTCCCACAGTCCACAGCTGTATGGGTTAGGTTAATTGATCATTCAAAATGGTCCTGTGATTAGGTTAGGGTTAAATTGGGATTGTTAAGTGTTGCTGGGACGGCGCGGCTTAAAGGATCGGTAGGGCCTGTTCTGGGTTGTATTTCAAAATAAGTAAATAAATGCAAGTTATTGATATATGCAATAACTGATTTTGACACAGTTATTATTGAATTTACTTCCAACTCTCTCCCATACAAAGTAATTAGCTGTAATTAGGAAGTAGCTGTGGAGATTACGGAGGCATTAGCAATGATCTTTCAAAAGTCAATAGATTCTGGCATGGTTCTGGAGGACTGGAAGATTGCAAATGTCATCTCCGCTATTTAAGAAGGGGGCAAGGAAGCAAAAAGGTAATTATAGACCTGTTAGCTTGACATCGGTGGTTGGGAAGTTGTTGGAGTCGATTGTCAAGGATGAGGTTACAGAGTACCTGGAGGCATATGACAAGATAGGCAGAACTCAACATGGTTTCCTTAAAGGAAAATCCTGCCTGAGAAACCTATTGCAACTTTTTGAGGAAATTACAAGTAGGCTGGACAAGGGAGATGCAGTGGATGTTGTATATTTGGATTTTCAGAAGGCCTTTGACAAGGTGCCGCACATGAGGCTGCTAAACAAGGTAAGAGCCCATGGAATTATGGGAAAGTTACATACGTGGATAGAGCGTTGGCTGATTGGCAGGGAACAGAGAGTGGGGATAAAGGGATCCCATTCTGGTTGGCTGCCGGTTACCAGTGGTGTTCCACAGGGGTCCGTGTTGGGGCCGCTTCTTTTTACGTTGTACATCAACGATTTGGATTATGGAATAGATGGCTTTGTGGCTAAGTTTGCTGATGATACAAAGATAGGTGGAGGGGCTGGTAGTGCTGAGGAAACAGAGTCTGCAGAGAGACTTGGACAGATTGGGAGAATGGGCAAAGAAGTGGTAAATGAAATACAATGTTGGAAAGTGTATAGTTATGGACTTTGGTAGAAGAAATAAATGGGCAGACTATTATTTAAATGTGTGTTGGGCATGTGGCCAAGTGGTTAAGGTGTTTGTCCAGTTATCTCAAGGCCGTTAGTTCAAGCCTCAGCTGTGGGAGCATATTTATGCCCTTGAGCAAGGCACTTAATCACACATTGCTCTCGTCTGTGTGAGGAGTGGCGCCCCACACAGACTTCCAATCTGCGCCATGTAAGGCATGAAACTGCCTGACGCAAGCCTCTCATGGTCTGAGTCGACGTTCTCCCTCATTATTTAAATGGGGAGAGAATCCAAAGTTCTGAGATGCAACGGGACTTGGAAGTCCTCGTGCAGGATACCCTTAAGGTTAACCTCCAGGTTGAATTGGTGGTGAAGAAGGCTAATACAATGCTGGCATTCGTTTCTAGAGGAATAGAGTATAGGAGCAGGGATGTGATGTTGAGGCTCTATAAGGCACTGGTAAGACCTCACTTGGAGTACTGTGGGCAGTTTTGGGCTCCTTATTTAAGAAAGGATGTGCTGACGTTGGACAGGGTTCAGAAAAAATTCAATAGAATGATTCCGGGAATGAGAGGGTTAATGTTTGACCGCTCTCGGACTGTACTCCTGGAGTTTAGAAGACTGATGGGGGACCTCATAGAAACATTTTGAATGTTGAAAGGCATGGACAGAGTGGATGTGGCAAAGTTGTTTGCCATGATGGGGAAGTCTAGTACAAGAGGGCATGACTTAAGGATTGAAGGGCACCCATTCAGAACAGAGATGCGAATACATTTTTTTTTAGCCAAAGAGTGGTGAATCTATGGAATTTGTTACCACAGGCGGCAGTGGAGGCCAAGTCATTGCGTGTATTTAAGGCAGAGATTGATAGGTATCTCAGTAACCAGGGCATCAAAGGTTACGGTGAGAAGGCGGGAGAGTGGATCAGCTCCTGATAAAATGGCAGAGCAGACTCGATGGGCCACATGGCCGACTTCTGCTCCTTTGTCTTATGGTTAAGCAGAAGGGAAGTAACACATAGAGTTAGGAGCGGTGTGGTAGTGTTGCGATTAGCATAAAGTTTTACAGTGTCATTAATCAACAAACAATGTTCACTTCCCACCTCCATCTGTAAGGAGTTTGTACGTTCTCCCCTTGACAACAGGGGTTTCCTCCGGGTGCTCCGATTTCCTCCCATATTCCAAAAGCATATGTACAGATTAGGGTCAGTAAGTTGGCGCCGGAAGTGTGTGATGACACTTGCAAGCTGTCCCCAGAACGTCCTGGGACTGTGTTGGTCGCTGACACAAATGGCATATTTCACTGTATGTTGCAATGTTTCGTGCAACAAGTAAAACAAGGTAATCTAATCGAATCAGGACGGTCTGCTGCTGCCCCAGCTAATAAACCCAATCTCCTGGTGAGCTAACTGCCATTGTATCCTGTTCTCACATCTCTCGCACCTTCACCCAGCCAACACAGTCCCCAATGGTAGTCTGCTCTGTTGCAAAGGGATACAAGTTATTTTCTTACTAATAAGATTACGTTATTTGCTGTCAACTGTGTCTTGGTTATTATTCTCCCTGGGTCTTCAAAGAAGATACAAGGAAATGAAGAAAAGAATTATTTTAGGTTGAAGTGTACACAGAAGGGCATGCATGCGTAAAAAAAATTATTCTCTCAGATTTAATCCTATTTTGTGACAACACAATTCCTTTATTTCTGATTGAATTTGATGCAATGATAATACTCAAAGCCTTATCTTCTGAAAAAGCAATTCTGTCCTTTTTAGATATGGAAGAGTCTTTGAATAACTCAGACATTTATCTCATCCATTCCATTTGTAGGTGTGGAGAAATTCTGGATGATGGAGGCATTCATTGTACAACGTAGCACATCTTGATCATTTTCGTTTGACGGCTCTCTCCAGTAACCCGAAAAGTGCTGAATGCCATTCCCAGTCTTGGTGTTTGAGTGAGGTTTCCACCTTGTTTGATGAAATTTGGTGAACCTATTCCAGATTACAGTATTTTCAGGGTTGTCACAGTAGCACAATGGTTAGCACAACGCTTGACAGTACCAACGACCCAGGCTCACCAAATACCGCTGCTGCCTCTAAGGAGTTTGTATGTTCTCCACGTGACTGTGTGGGTTTCCTCCAGGTGCTCTGGTTTCCTGCCACAGTCCAAATACGTACTGTTGGTCGGTTAGTTATAAATTGCCCCGTGGTGGGCTAGGATTAAATTGGGGTATTGCAGATAAAAGTGCTGGAAGTGCTATTCTGCACTTACATCAATAAGTAAGTCAGTTGATTGTTCTATTTATTGCAAATTATTATATATTACTATTATTAGATTTTTACTCCTCATATATGTGAAGGATATAAGAAATAAAGCCAATTCAATTCAGTTCAATTCAATAAATAAATAAATTACCCAAATGCTTAGAGAGTGCAGAGGATATTTATCAGAATGCTGCCTGGATCAGAAAGCATTTCTTATAAAGAAAGGTTAATTGAGCTAGGGCATTTCTCTTTTGAGTGAAGCAGGGTAATAGGGGTATACAAGATGATATAGATCAAGTGGACATGCAGAGACTTTTTCTAAGGGCAGAAATGGCAAGGCACTACTGCAGCTCGGGGCATTGGAGTTCAAAGTTCAGTTCTGATGTCATCTGTAAGGATTGTAACCTTCAGTTTCGGCTGGCACGTGTTCGTCTAGGGAAGACAGTCTCCAGCCCCACCAAACGTGTGAAATCTCATTTGTGTGGATGCAGCGTGATGTGCTACCTTGTTACAAATCAGTACCATGACATATCAGACAGTACACCATATGCAATTAAATGATTGAGATTTATAATTCTTAATTTGACTATAGGGTTAGTAAAGAAAAAGGGCCTATTTTAATGAAACAGACTAAAGTGCACGTTGGCGCTCACTGTTTTCCGTCTGTTAGTCCTCCATCAATTTCCTCCGCGCGTCATCGTCTCCTGGACCCTCACTTCAAGTCCACTCTGTCCTGCGTTCTACGAGCGCTCTCTTCTCGCATCTTCTGTCTTCATCTCTTGCCGACCAAAGATAGCGAATACCTTGCTCTCGGGCATGGAAGAAAGGAGAAAACACTTTCCTCATTGGATGGGGCACATTCCAAAGCCTACTCCCGCACTGTATGTACAGTTAAATTTTGACTGGCCTACTGATTAACTTGGTGAGAGGTGAAGCATCTTAATGACCAAATTTGAACTGGAAGTGGTGCATTATTATCATATGTACCGAGATACAGTGAAAAACTTGTTTATATATCGTCCATATGGAGCAAATCATTACTCAGTGTATTGAGCTAGAATGAGGTAAAACAATAACAAAGCAGAATAAAGGATAAGAGTTACAGAGAGAGTTCAGGGTATTGATTACAAATGAAAACAACATGAGTGGATCAGGATTTTAGGAACCAGATTCATTTTTCCCTTCGGCTTCAATTACTCCTGTAACACATTCTCAAACTCAAGCATACCAGCATTCTTAGATAGTGTTTTCCTTACTCCCCAGCCTGCACATTGCATGATAGCAAGCTGAAGTCCCGTAGTTTGGCAATTCGTTGTCCCCCGAGTGTAAGTTACAAAGATAGCATACGCAATGGAACAGGGAGGGGTAGCACCTCTGGTGAAGGGGCTTGTCGTGGCCATTCTGGGGCAGCTCACTCACCTTTGGTCACCCCTGGACACCCAGCTCTCACTTGTGGCTCCAAGTAGTTGTTTGCATGCAACAGAGGCTACACCCCGGCACACCGCTATGACAGGCGAGCTAAACCGGGTGACGGCCTCACACCCTGGTGAGATAGGAACATGCATGTCCTAGCATGTGAAGCCAGTTCTGGCAAACTTGACAGATGAGACAGATGAGTCCTGACGAAGGGTCTCGGCCTGAAACGTCGACTGCGCCTCTTCCTATAGATGCTGCTTGGCCTGCTGCGTTCACCAGCAACTTTGATGTATGTTGCTTGAATTTCCAGCATCTGCAGAATTCCTGTTGTTTGAGATGAGATATACAGTGGGATTCAAAAGCCAGGAAAGCAGTTCTGCAAAGCTTTGTGGAGAGCAAAGGGTGTGACAAGGCACAGAAGACGCCATAACCATCCACTGCAACCAATGAAGACCCCAGGCTGTGATGCTTGAACCTGGATGTCTGAGGTTGAGAGAGTGAACTGCTCCAGTGCAATGACTTTTCCAGTTTAAAAACTCTCCAATCCAGGTTTCCTGTCATTGTCTGACATGATGGGCAACCACCCTACAGATGGAACGTTTGGCTCATTATATCTAAACTTTCATGAAATCATTGTGCACAGATGCAGACGTTAGCATGACAACACAAGAGAAATTAATGAAAGAAATAAACAGCTTGAATTTTGCACAGAGCACACTACAAAATAAATACGTTGTTCTCTTAATGGATGAAAACATTGGGAAAAAAGCATACCTTTATCCTGAACACATCAGAATCCGTAAAAGCTGGAATTCTTGAGGGGCACAATGTTGGAAGAACTGAGTAGGTCAGGCAACATCCATGGAGGGGAATAAACAGTCGAAATGTTTGGGCTGAGAACCTTTATCTTTCCCTTCCATGCTCTGACAGTTCCAAAAACACATTTATTGTGATGAATGTGGGTAAGGGTGTGTGTGTGTGTGTATGTGTGTGTGTGTGTGTGTGTGTGTGTGTGTGTGTGTGTGTGTGTGTGTGTATACATTTGCACTGTATGGAACACTAGACACCATATTCAGAAGGACATCAGGTTAACATTGCTATGGGTTTTTCACTGACCAGCCTCTGTCATGCCTGGGTCCAAGAGGAACAAAAATATGAGCATGTGAATGAGTGGAAGGTGCTATCAGTCAGAATGTTATGGTAAATGAAAATTATTTAAAAAGCATCTGCAGATATGGGAAACCTAAAATAAAGACAGCGGTGGAATTAAACCTAGGTTGCTGGTGGTGTAGTAGGTCCGGCTCTCAACTCTCCACCGCTTACCCTACCCAGTCTCTACCCAGCACAGCACATCACATCGCCCGTTCACTATCCGCTGCCATTTCTTCCCAACTGCAGCTCTGTCCCTTCATCAGGACTGGAGAAAAAGGGCAAAGAAGACAAACTAAGAAGGTGGGCGGAGGGGAAAGAGTACAAGCTAGAAGGTTACAGATGAGACCACGTGAAGGAGAAAGTGAGTGGATGGGTGGTTGGGAGGGGAGGGATGTAATAAGAAGCTGCGATGTGATAGGTGGAAAAGGCAAAGGGCTGAAGAAGGATGAATCTGATACGAAAGGACGGCGGACCGTGGGAGAAATGAAAAGAGGAGGTGCAACAAAGAGAGGTGATATGCAAGAGAAGGATCTTATCTTCTTCTTCTTTCCTTTCCAGTCCTGATGAAGGATCTTGACCTGAAATTTTGCCTGTTTATTCCTCTCCTTAAATGCTGCCTGAGCTGCTGAGTTCCTCCAGCATTTTGTGTATGTTCTCGTCTGTTTTGTTGTGTAATCCTTCCCCACCCCCATTCCAACACTGCTTTAATAGAGAGTTCCAACTCTTTCTTTGTGTTAATAATATTGATACAGTTGTAATGGGAATTGTATGACTGATCAAATAACATTCACCACGCGCAGATATAAATTGGATTGGTACAGGAGTTTGAAATTAAAATTACATTGATCAAGAAACATTGTAATTTGACTTCAGGAACTGAGTGAAACTACGAGATCTATAAACATTTTAATTTATTTCCTTTTCTCTTTTTTATTTGAATTGTGTTCAGGTGAAATCCATTTTATTTCCAAATAATATAAAATGGGAAAAAGACTCAGTATACAAATAAATGGGTTAAGACATTCATTTGACTAGGCTAGAAAATGTGAGGTGGAATCATAATGTAACCATAAGACATGGGAGCAGAATTAGGCCATTCAGTCCATCGCGTCTGCTCTGCCATTCCATCATGGCTGACTTATTATCCCTTTCAGCTCTATTCTCTTGCCTTCTCCCCATAACCTTTGACAGTATAACTAATCAAGAATCTATCCACCTCTGCTTTAAATATATTCAATGAATTGACCTCCATAGCCATCTGTTGTAAAAAATTCCACAGATTCACCACCCTCTGGATAAAGAAATGGCTCCTCTTCTCTGTTTTAAAGTGATGTCCTTCTATTCTAAGGCTGTGCCCTCTGGTCCTAGGCTTCCCCATTATTACAATGCAAGTTACATTTGAAATTTAAGCAAACATCTTATTATAATGATTCAGATCAGGTTCAGATTTATTTACCATATGTACATTGAAAAATACGTACATAGGTAGGCACATGGATGATAGAAAAATGGAGGGCCACATTGGATGGAAAGGCTGGATTGATCTTAGAGTAGATTAAAATGTTGGCACAACATGGTGGGCCAAAGGGCTTGTACTGAGCTGTAACGTTCGATGTTTGATGTCCAATGATAGGCATCATTTGTGTTAACAACCAAAGATATGTTGGGGGTAGCCCACAAGTGTGGCCATACATTTTGGTGCCAACATAACATGTACAGAACACAAATAGCATCAAAAACAAGAATCTGACAGCAAAGTAAGCCTCTTTCCTATCCTCCCAGTGACCCAGCTCCTCATGCACACAGATAGACGTGCCTCTAAACCCAGGGCAGGCCACTACCGGCCCTTCAGTCCTTGGCCCTGGATTCACAGGTAACAAACAAGCAACAGATCTGAGGGAGTGCTGGGGGTAGCCCACAAATGTGGGCACACATTTCTATTTATGTCTCTTCATAGCAGTCTGTTGTTCCTCTGCAACTGGATTCATTCATTGCTGGCGCTCACAGTGACACACACACACACCTCCTCACGCACACAGATAGTCCTTGGGCCCAGACTAGCAAACGTCAGACCTCCAAAGTCCTGTCACTGGCCCAGGCTCACAGAATGCCCTTCGTTTAATGCAGGGGTCCCCAACCTTTTTTGCACCATGGACCGGTTTAATATTGACAATATTCTTGCTGGCCAGCCGACCGGGGGCGGGGGGGGGACGCGGGGTGGTGGGCAGTGTTCAAGTAGGGTTGCCAACTTTCTCACTCCCAAATAAGGGACAAAGTGGCAGTCAAATACTGAACACTTGTGTTTATCCCGGGAAAGACTACCATGACCATGAAGCCTTGCGCGGGCACCTGTGTGCGCACGCATGTACATGCTGGCTTTTTGTACAAATCGGTTTTGGCTTAATCTTCCCAGTTCTGTTAAGTGAAACTACACTGTGCATACATCATATCATTCCTGCTTTTACTATATGTTAGTATTATTTTAGGTTTTATGTGTTGTTTGGTATGATTTTGTAGGCTATTTTTTGGGTCTGGGAACACTCAAAAATTTTTCCCATATAAATTAATGGTAATTGCTTCTTCGCTTTACGCCATTTCGGCTTACAAACGGTTTCATAGGAACGCTGTACCTTAGCAGGGCAAATATGGGACAAGGGCGGACCCATATGGGACAAACTAATTTAGCCCAATATGCGGGATGTCCCGGCAAATACGGGACAGTTGGCGACCCTATGTTCAAGTTCAACAGTGCGTGACAGGGAACGAGGAAAGGTGCAGCTGACTCACTTTGTTTCCTCACGGCCCGGTAGCACATGTTTTGCAGCCCGGTGGTTGGGGACCACTGGTTTAAAGTACAGTATGAAGCACCAAACTCTATAGCAGGTGTAGCAGTGCAGATTTTTTTGTCGATTTGAATGGGTCATGGTAATAATGATTTGTGGTAAAGTTGACGCCGAAATGATGGGAAAGAGTAAGTAATAAGGTGGGTTTATTAATGCATTATCAAGGTCAAAGTAAATTTACTATCAAACTGCACACATGCCACCATATACTTCCTTGAGATTTATTTTCTTGTGGGCATTTACAGGAAGGAAATACAATAGAATTTATAAAACTATAAGAGATAGGAGCAGAATTAGGCCATTTGGGCCATAGAGTCTGCTCTGCCATTTCATCATGGCTGATTTATTAACCCTCTCAACCCCATTCTCCTGCTTTCTCCCTGTAACCCTTGATTCCCTGACTAATCAAGAAGCTATCAACCTCTGCTTTAACTATACATAATGATGTGGCCTCCACAACTGTCTGTGGCAATGAATTCCACAGATTCAACAGATGAAACACGACACACAAACAAAGACTGACAAGTGATCAGCGTGCAAAAGAAGACAAATAGAACATAGAACATAGAACATAGAATAGTACAGCACAGTACAGGCCCTTCGGCCCACAATGTTGTGCTGACCCTCAAACCCTGCCTCCCATATAACCCCCCACCTTAGATTCCTCCATATACCTGTCTAGTAGTCTCTTAAACTTCACTAGTGTATCTGCCTCCACCACTGACTCAGGCAGTGCATTCCACGCACCAACCACTCTCTGAGTAAAAAACCTTCCTCTAATACCCCCTTGAACTTCCCACCCCTTACCTTAAAGCCATGTCCTCTTGTATTGAGCAGTGGTGTCCTGGGGAAGGGGCGCTGGCTATCCACTCTATCTATTCCTCTTAGTATCTTGTACACCTCTATCATGTCTCCTCTCGTTCTCCTTCTCTCCAAAGAGTAAAGCCCTAGCTCCCTTAATCTCTGATCATAATCCATACTTTCTAAACCAGGCAGCATCCTGGTAAATCTCCTCTGTACCCTTTCCAATGCTTCCACATCCTTCCTATAGTGAGGTGACCAGAACTGGACACAATACTCCAAGTGTGGCCTAACCAGAGCTTTATAGAGCTGCATCATTACATCGCAACTCTTAAACTCTATCCCTCGACTTATGAAAGCTAACACCCCATAAGCTTTCTTAACTACCCTATCCACCTGTGAGGCAACTTTCAGGGATCTGTGGACATGTACCCCGCGATCCCTCTGCTCCTCCACACTACCAAGTATCCTGCCATTTACCTTGTACTCTGCCTTGGAGTTTGTTCTTCCAAAGTGTACCACCTCACACTTCTTCGGGTTGAACTCCATCTGCAACTTCTCAGCCCACTTCTGCAACCTATCAATGTCTCTCTGCAATCCTTGACAATCCTCTACAGTATCTACAACACCACCAACCTTTGTGTCATCTGCAAACTTGCCAACCCACCCTTCTACCCCCACATCCAGGTCATTAATAAAAATCACGAAAAGTGGAGGTCCCAGAACAGATCTTTGTGGGACACCACTAGTCACAATCCTCCAATCTGAATGTACTCCCTCCACCACCACTCTCTGCCTTCTGCAGGCAAGCCAATTCTGAATCCACCTGGCCAAACTTCCCTGGATCCCATGCCTTCTCACTTTCTGAATAAGCCTACCATGTGGAACCTTGTCAAATGCCTTACTAAAATTCATATAGATCACATCCATTGCACTACCCTCATCTATATGCCTGGTCACCTCCTCAAAGAACTCTATCAGGCTTGTTAGACATGATCTGCCCTTCACAAAGCCATGCTGACTGTCCCTGATCAGACCATGATTCTCTAAATGCCTATAGATCCTATCTCTAAGAATCTTTTCCAACAGCTTTCCCACCACAAACATAAGGCTCACTGGTCTATAATTACCCGGACTATCCCTACTACCTTTTTTGAACAAGGGAACAACATTCGCCTCCCTCCAATCCTCCAGTACCATTCCCGTGGACAACGAGGACATAAAGATCCTAGCCAGAGGCTCAGCAATCTCTTCTCTCGCCTCGTGGAGCAGCCTGGGGAATATTCTTTCAGGCCCTGGGGACTTACCTGTCCTAATGTATTTTAACAACTCCAACACCTCCTCTCCCTTAATATCAGCATGCTCCAGAACATCAACCTCACTCATATTGTCCTCACCATCATCAAGTTCCCTCTCATTGGTGAATATCGAAGAGAAGTATTCATTGAGGACATCACTCACTTCCACAGCCTCCAGGCACATCTTCTCACCTTTATCTCTAATTGGTCCTACCCTCACTCCTGTCATCCTTTTTTTCTTGACATAATTGAATCATGCAAATAATAAAATTTGTGGATTTATTTTCTCCCATGAAGGTATACAGACATTGCCAGCAGGTTAGCATGAAAATTATCATTATTTGTTACATGTACAGTACGTCAAAACATACAGTGAATTGCATCGCTTGTGTTAACAACCAACAGGGTTTGAGGATATGCTGTGGCATCCCGTAAGTATTGTCACGCTCCCGAATCCAACATAGCATGTCCACAATGTACTAATCCTAACACATACATCTTTGGAATGTGGGAGGAAACTGGAGCAGCTGAAGGAAACCCATGTAGAACACGAGGGGGATCGTGCAAACTCCTTACAGACAGCAGTGGGAATTGAACCCTGATCTTACAGCTGACGTAGTGCCATTGTACCTGTGGTGAGATTACTCCCTCTAAGCTTTCAGGCAAGAAAATGCAGTCTCCTAATTTACTGAGTATTGTAAAATAGGGCTATATTTGCAAGTCAGAGCACTGTGTGACTTAAAAAGGCTCTTGCATAGGTGCCCCAGGCAATTCTTCTGTCTTCCCAATAGTGATCAATCAGGGCTTTTCCTGATGCTGTTGAAGAAAGGCAAAGTCAAAGAAAAAATTATCAAAGTACGTACACTCTGTTGCCACTTTATTAAGTACCTCCTGTACAACGTGAAGTTCATGCTCTTCTGCTGCTGTAGCCCATCCACTTCAGGTTTCAACATGTTGTGCATTCACAGATGCTCTTCTGCACACCACTCTTCTAATGTGTGGTGATTTGAGTTGCACTTACCTTCTTGTCAGCTTGAACCAGTCTGGGAATTCTCCCCTGACCTCTCTCATTAACACAGAGAGCTATAATTCAGTGGATTTTTTTTTTTGTCTTTCACACCATTCTCTGTAAACTCTAGAGAATATCATTTGTGAAAATCACAGCAGTTTCTGAGATACTCAAACCACCCCATTTGGCACCAACGATCATTCCACAGTCAAAGTCACTTAGATCACATTTATTTCCCAGTCTGATGTTTGGTCTGAACAACAATTGAATCTCTTGACCATGTCTGCATGCTTTTATGTATTGAGATACTGCCACATGATTGGCCGATTAGATATTTGGGTTAATGAACAGGTGTACAGGCATACCTAAAAAAGCAGCCACTGAGTGTATATGCTACCATATACCGCCTTGAGATTAATTTTCTTGCGGGCATTTACAGGAAAATAAAGAAATACAATAGAATTTATGAAAAACTGTACAGTACACAAACAAAGATTGGCAAACAAATAATGTCAGAAGATAAATTTGAGGTTCACAAACATGACTCTGAGAATGAAAGAGTTATCATACAAGGAAAGTTTGATAGCTCTGGGTCTGTACTCACTGGGATTTAGAAGAATGAGCTGGGATCTCATTGAAACCTTTCGAATGTTGAAAGGCCTAGACAGAGTAGATGTGGAAAGGATGGTTCCCATGGTGGGGGAGTCTAGAACAACAGGACACAGCCTCAGGATAGAGGGGAGTCAATTTAAAACAGAGATTGGAGAAATTCCTTTAGCCAGAGGGTGGTGAATTTTTTGAATTAGTTACCACAGGCAGCTGTGGAGGCCAGCTCTTTGGATGTATTTAAGGCAGAACTTGATAAGTTCTTGATTGGACACGGCAGCCAAGCTTATGGGAAGAAGGCCAGGGAATGGGGCTGAGGGGGGAAGAAATGGATCAACCATGATTGAATGATGGAGCAGACTCAATGGGTCAAATGGCCTAATTCTGTTCCTATGCCTTATGGCCTTATAAATTGTGCAAATGAAAATGATACTGAGAATATGTGCCCTAAAATTCCTTGGAAGTTATTATTGTCACACTATCCAAGACAGTGAAAAGCTTGTCTTGCATACTGTTCATATTGATCAAATCATTAGACGGTGCATTGAGGTGGAACAGGGTAAAACAGTAATGATGCAGAATCATAAACACAAGTGACTCTGCAGATGCTGGAGATTTTGAAATTGTGGAGGAACTCCAGAAAAATAGACGGCTATGGGTAACCCTAAGTAATTTCTCAGGTTGGGACATTTTCGGCACAGCTTTGTGGGCCGAAGGGCCTGTATTGTGCTGTAGGTTTTCCATGTTTCTATGTAACTCAGCAAGTTAGGCAGCATCTGTAGAGGGGAATAAAGAGTGTACTGGTGCAGTGTTATTTTACTGGAAATTAAATTTATTTTCAAAGTACATGTCAACATATACTACTTTGAGATTCATATTTTTGCAGGTGTTTAAAGAACTACAACAGAATTTGTGAATAATCATGCATAAACAAAGAATGACAAACAACAATGTGCATAAGAAGACAGATTTTCCATGTAATAAGTTAATACCACTGAGAACATGAGTTGTAGACTCCTTGAAGGTGAATCTGTAGGCTGTGAGATCGGTTCAGAGTTGAGGGGGTTGAAGTTATTCACACTGGTCCAGGAGCCCGATGGTCAACGGGTAATAACTGCTCCCGAACATGGTGATGTGGGACATAAGGCTCTTGTACCTCCTGACTGATGGCAGTCGTGAGAAGAGAGCTTGATCTGGACAGTGGTGGTCCTTGACGATGTACGCTGCTTTCTTGTGGCAGCTCAATATAAATGTGTTCAATGGTGGGGAGCGATTTGCAAAGGTAGACTGGCCTGGATCCATCACTTTCTGTGAACTGGGAAGGAGTCACCCATGAGGTCGGTCTTGCATCTTCTACCTTGTGTACTATTCAGTACTCATTGCCCTGATTCGAAAATGTCCGCCAGTAGTACCTAGTGGGTACAATGCCTCAGCAAAATCTCATATCCTTCAATGCTATCTCCATAAGCAATGCATAAGTATACTATACATTTAAAAATGAGTGCAAGGATTATAAGGAAGTGTTCATAGGATCATGGACCATTCATAAATCTGGTGGTGGAGGGGAAGAAGTTACTCTTAGAAGATTGGGTGTGCTCTTTAGCCTCCTGTGCTTTCTCCCTGGTGGTAGTAATGAGAAGGGGGCATGTCCTGGGTGGTGGAGGTCTTTGATGATGGATGCTGCCTTTTTGTGACATTGCCTTTTGAAGATGTCCTTGATTGTGAGGAGGCTATTGCCCACAATGGAGCTGACTGACTTTACAAGCCTCCTGTAGCTTTTTCCAATCCTGTGTAGTGGCCGCTCCATACCAGACAGTGATGTAACCAAGTAGATTGTAGCACGTAGGGCCTGACACCCCTCCCCTATGACCAAGACCATAATAGGATAGTGGGGCAGGTGAATCAAGCTTAGTGAATTAAATGTGTAAGGCCTTGTTGATTTTGCACAGTGAATTGGACTGTGATGGACTTTCTCTAAAACAAGCTAAATATAGAACATAAAACATAGAACAACCTTCTATAACTTTTTCCGATCATGTGCCCTTGCCCCTATGTACCAGATAAACACAGAACGTAGAACACTACAGCATGATACTGGCCATTTGGCCCACAATGTTGTGCCAATTTTATAACCTACATTAAGATCAATCTAACCCTTACCTCCTACATAGCCCCCCATTTTTCTTTCACCCATGTGCCTACCCAAGAATCTCTTAAATGCCCCCAATGTATCTGTCTCTACCACCAGCCCTGGCACGGCATTCCACACATCCACCACTCTGTGAAAATGAGCCTAACTCAACGATTCCCTACACTATGCTCCAATCCACCTTAAAATTATAGCCCATGTTATTCACTATTTCCACCCTGGGATAAGGTCTCTGGCTGCATACTTGAACTATGCCTTTTACCTTCGTGTACATCTGGTGTTCAATGTATAGAAATGGGAGATCATGCCCGGTGCAGCTAAGCTGTAGTAAAGTTTAGAATGTTGGCTGAAAGGATGGACATGAAAGCCTAAGACTCTGTCACAACACACATACAAAAATGAAGCACTCTTTATTGCTAATGTTCTTCTACAAGCAGAGGATCACATTGAAAATGCTGTTTTAAGAGACCATAAGAAGACTAGAGACAAATGGCAGCACAGTGGCACAGAGGTTAGCTCAACGCTTTACAGTATAGACGACCTGGGTTCAATTCCCGCCGGTGCCTGTAAGGAGTTTGTGTGTTCTCCCTACGACTGCATGGGTTTCCTTCGGGCGCTCCAGTTTCCTCCCTCAATCCAAAGACATACCAGTTGGTCATTGTAAGTTGTCCCGTGATTAGGCTAGGGTTAAATCGGGGAATTGCTGGGCGGCATGGATCAAAGGGCCTATTCCACTTGTACCTCAATAAATAAATAATGTTGGTTCAGAGACATATTGTACACTTTCTGAACTGGTAACTGTTCCAGGATGAAGTAAAGAAACTGGAGGAATATTTGCAAGAGAAGGAAGTCACTTGTCTGGAAAAAGGAATCTCTTGTGTTTATTAAAGAACGGAGAAACAGTTGGTGAATCCGTCATTGCATGAAATGATTTATAAATCTGGTGATTTTTTAAGCCATGTTTTGTAGTAATTCCTTTCCTCCCACAGATGCTGCTTGACCTGTTGAGCTCCTCTGAGCAGGTTGTTTGTTGCAGCAGACTCCAGCATCTGCAGTCTCTTGTGTCTCCATCACGACATAGATCTGCGTGGGGCTTAAGTGATGGATAGACGCTGTCAAGATTGTTAAGAGTGTGGAATCTCACCACTTGATCTGACTTTTAAAATAAAACCTTAATAGAAATGGCAACAAAAAAAAAATACCAGTGTATTTCATCTATCACTAGGTGTAAACTGGACTGTACTTTACAGTCACAGACTCAATTGATTCTGCAGATGCTGGAAACCCAAAAAAGACATGCGCAAAATGCTGAAGGAACTTGGCAGGCCAGGTAGCATCTATGGAAATCAATACATAGTCAATTTTTTAGGCCAAATCCCTTCATCAGTTCGTGGTCTGAAACATCAGCTGTTTATTCCGCTCCATTGATGGCTTCCTGACCTGATCCGTTCCTCCCATATTTTGTGTGTAGTTTATGGTCAGAATCTCCAAGAGGACCACAACCTTATCGTGGTTTGGAGGCTTGCATTCCTTAATGACACAGAGAGCTCTGTTGGCTGGAGTCAGGGCTTTGCGCTTTGACAGCGTCACCCATGCCAAAGAGGTCAAAGGTAGAGTCCAGACTAAGAGTGGTCCACCAGTCTTCCAGGTTCAGGGGTTAAGGGTTCAGCTCAGAGCTAACAACCCTGACTGATTAAAACAAAATTGTTACAGAAACGGCAATGAAGAATCCTTCTACATCTGATTGCAACAATATTCCAAGACTCTACCAAGGACTTGCATGGCTGACAGTAATGGAGAGATAAAGGAAGCCCTGAATACTGCTGGAGATGGAGGAGCCCCATTGCTGTCCTAAATGCCAAAACCATAACAACCATTAGAGATATAGAAGGCAGCAATGAAAACTCGATTCTTGCATCTTGGACAGTATTACGTGGGTGAATCTGGCATGAATTCCTATTCTAGATGCAGTACATCTGTGGACTGTGGGTGGAAACTAGAGCACCTGGAGAAAACCCATGTGCACACGGGAAGGAACATACAAACTTCGTAGAGAGGACACGGAGTTGAACTCCAAACTCTGAAGCCCGGGCTGTAATAACATTGCACTAACCATTAAACTGCCATGGCATTTCTGCATTTGGAAACCATGGGTATGTTACCCATGAGAGTGATTCACAGACAGCAGATATTGTCTGGTTGGGAATACAGAAAAGACGTCTACATTCAGGTACAGTACAACTTTCCATCTACCAAAACCAGAACTTATGGTGGCCAAACATTTTAATTCCAATTCCCATTCCCACTCAACATAACAGTCCATGGCCTCTTCTTGTGCAACGACGAGACTACCCTCAGGGTGGAGGAGAAACACTTTATATTCCATCTGGGTAGCCTCCAACCTGACAGCATGAATATCGATTTCTACTTTTACATATTTTATGTATTGTACTGTACTACTGCCACAAACAAAAACAAATTTCTTGACATATGTGAGTGATGATAAACCTGATTCTGATATGAGTCTCTATTGTGGACTGAGAGTGAGAAGTGGGCAGGGAGAGGGGAATCATGGTTGGAAAAAGGGGAAAGAAGAGGAGAGGGAGCAGGGAGTACCGGAGAGATATTCTGTAATGATCAATAAACCAGTCTTTTGGAATCAAATGACCTTGCCTGGAGTCTCAGGGCTGGCTGTGTCTGCACTCATCCCAATCCTGTCCCTGGCACTTCTTCTCTGCCACCTATCCCACAACCAGTGGCGCTGTACCTTCACCATTTCCAATATCTTTTGCTCCTGCCACATTTACAAACTCGCTCTCTGCTCCACATTGACAAATACAGTACTGTGCAGAAGTCTTAGGAACACTAACTATATATACGTGCCTCAGACCTTTGACCAGTACTGTACCTATGATCAAAGATAATGAGATCAATAAAATGACAATACACAGGAGTTGAGAAACTCTGTCATGGATGATCCCAAGCCCAGCAGTGAAAGGAGGACGGTTGGGTATGCGGCTAGCAACCCCATCCCGTAAAAACCTATGAAACAGAAACACCAACCAAATCTCTAAAGACGTCACCCCTGGGAGAGGAAGGATACACAGAGAAGGTAGACTACACCTGGAAACAACATTAAAGAATAGTCTGAGACTGAGGACTCTGGTGAGCTACTGTCAGCAGCCTATGCCCCAGTAGTGGTGATGGGCTTAAGAAGACAGGACTTGCGACTTAAGATGGAGTTTGCAATCATTCTGATACTTCCCTCATTTCTATTCTGGTAGGAATTCTGTTCTTTTCCTTTACAGTTGCAAGCAGAATTCTATTTGAGGTTATCTCTGCAACATTGTCAATAAGTAACTAAAAAACTGTTCTAACATGTGATATCTATTTTACTGTCCAATAGTGCATAGAAATAACAACTAAAACAGTGCACTGAAGCAGTATTAGGATGACGTATTGAAATTCTTCACATTGTTCTTAACCTTTCGCTCTTACTTCACTCTAATCAGTGGAAGCCAAGAAGAAAAACATGAAATAGTACAGCTCTTTTGAAGCAATTTGTACATTTTGATGACTACGGTGACTTTTCTTTGGAAGATACATGTGTATTTGGGTTTCAGAACTGGTAAACTGGAGGTTACAATTTTATTGCAATTAAAAAATGAAATTGTTGTGGAGCAAATGTTTCAGAAAGTACTCCTTTAGCCAGAGGGTGGTGAATCTGTGGAATTCATTGCTGCAGACGGCTATGGAGGCAAGTCATTGGATGTATGGGAACGTACGGACGGTGAAGGTGGATCGATCAGGGTTCTCTTCACTGACTACAGCTTGGCATTCAATGCAACGATTCCCTCAAAGCTAAGCTCCAAGACCTGGGCTGCAGTACCTCCACGTGCAATGAACCCTCGATTTCCTGACTAGCTGACCCCAGTCAGCTCTAACTGGCAACAACATCTCCACAATCACCATCAGCACAGGTACACTGCAATTCTGTGTGCTTAGTTCCCTGCCTACTCACTTTACGTTTATGACTGTGTGGCTCTGCACAGCTCCAGTGCCATATTCAGGTTTGCTGTTATAAGTTAAATCAAAACACTGGGGGTTGAGTGAAGCCATAACAACGATCTGTCACTCAATGCCAGCTAGACTACGGAGCGGATTATTGATCTCAGGAGAAGTAAATCAGAGGTCCATGAGCCAGTCTTCATCAGGTTTGAGAGGGGAAGAATGTCGCCAACTTTAAATTCCTCAGAATTATCATTTCAGAGGATCTGCCCTGAGTCCAGCACACAGGTGCTATTACAAAGAAAGCATGGAAGTACCTCTACTTTCTTAGAAGTTTGAAATGATTTGGCATGTCATCTAAATCTTTGACAAACTTCTATAGATGTGCAGGAGAGTGTATATTGACTAGTCATATCATGGAAACACCAATTCACTTGAATGGAAGAGCCTACAAAAGGTAATGGATTCAGCCCAGTCTATCACAGGTAAGGCTTTCCCCACCATTGAGCACATCTACGTGGAGCGCTGACACATCAAAGCAGCATCCATCATCAGAGAACTCCACCATTTAAGCCATGCTTCCTTTCGCTATTGTCACCAGGAATGAGGTACACGAACCTCAGTTACTATCCCTGAACTTTGAATCAGAGGGGATAACTTCACTCAATTTCACTTAGCCCAACACTGAACTGGTTCCACAACCTATGGACTCACTTTCAAGGACTATACAACTCATGTTCGCGATATTTATTGCTTATTTATTATTATTATTATTATTATTTAATTTTTTCTCTGTTCATGCTGGTAAAACCTGAGGTACAGGCATAGCCAAGGATCCTCATTTGCAAATTGCTAGGAGGTTTCAGACTATTCTAATGGTGTTTAGTATTGTGGCTTTCTGGAGATTTACATAGATATTACTGCATAGCCCTAGTTGATAATGCCATTGTGTAGTGCCTTTGGGATGGCACCAGCAGATATTACTATCGGGACAATGTTTAACTTGTTCATGTTCCTAAGTCTTTCAATTTCCTCTGTTAATTCAGCATATTTCTGGTGTTTTTCATTTATTGATTCCTGTAAGTTATGTGGGGTGTTTGGAATATCTATATCTATTAAATAAGTTGTTCTTGCTTGTTTATCCTGTATTATCATATCTGGACACTTATTATGGATTGTCCTATCTGAAATAACTAATTGGTCATAATATAATTTGTGGGATTCTGACTCCAAAACAGGATCAGGCTTGTATTTATAGTAAGGTGTGATTTCATTTATGAATTTCTATTTTAAAGCAAGATTTTGTTGAATAATGTTTGCTACTTGATTTTGCCTGTGTCAGCAAGCAGTTTGAGTTATACCATTACAGGATCCTGTAATGTGTTGGATTGTTTCTGGCTTTTTTCCAGCATTTTCTACATTTATCCTCTTGAATTTGGTGGTCTTTTATTATGTATTTTCGACATTTTTTGTGTTAACCACCTGATCCTGTATTGCCACAAGGAATTATTATTATTATTATATTTTTATTTTTTTCTCATCTAAAGCTGATAAAACTGGAGGCATGGGGATGGCCAAGCACACTAATTTCTCGATTACGAGGAACTTCCGGCCTATTCTGATGTTTCATATTGTGGCTTTCTGAAGATTTACATAAATATTGCTGTGTAAGCTTAATTGTTTAATGCTATTGTGCCATGACTTTGGGATGATACCAGTTGTAGATATTACTATTGGAACAATGTATATTCTATACATGTTCCATAGTCTTTCAATTTCCTCTTTTAAGATGGCTTATTTCTGGTGTTTTTCACTTCTTGATTACTGTATGCTATACGTGTTTGAAATGGCTATACCTATTAAATAAGTTGTTCTTGCTTATTTATCCTGTAGTATTCTATCCAAATGATTACTTTGGATTGAATAGGTTAAGACTTTATTCCTTTGAACGTAGAAGATTCAGAGGAGATTTGGTATAGTTACACAAAATTATGAGGAGTGTAGATAGCGTAAATGCAAGCAGGCCTTTTCCACAGAGGTTGGGTGGGACTATAACTAGAGGTTATGGGTTAAGGGAGAAATGTGAAAAGTTTAAGTGGAGCATAAGGGGAAACCTCTTCACTCAGAGGGTCGTGTGGAATGATCTGTCAGCAAAAGTGGAGCATATGAGCTCAATTTCAGCGTTGCAGAGAAGATTGGAGAGGTACATGGATGATAGGGTTATGGTAGGTTATGGTCCCAGTTCCGTTCGATGGGAGTAGGCAGTTTAAATAGTTCAGCATGGACTAGTTGTGCTGAATGGCCTATTTCTGTGCTGTAGCTTTCTATGACTATGACTGTACCCCTAATCTTGGGGACATCCATAAATTAGCTGATCCAGTTAACCACATTATCATCCAGATCACTGATATAGATGACAAACAACAATAGTTACAGCAATGATCCCTGTGGCACTCCACAAGTCACAAGCCTCCAGTCAGACAGGCAACCATCTACTTCCACTCTCTGGCTTCTCCCACAAAACCAATGTCTAATCTAATTTACTACCTCATCTTGAATGCCGAGTGACTGAACCTTCTTGACCAACCTTCCATGTGGACCTTGTCAAATGTAATGCTAAAGTCTATGTAGACAACATCCACTGCCTTGCCTTCATCCACCTTCCTGGTAACTTCCTCAAAAAACTCTTTAAGATTGGTTAGACATGACCTATCACACTCAAAGTCATGCTGACTATCCTTAATCAAACCTTGTCTATCCAAATCCTCATACGTCGGTTCCCTTAGAATACCATCCAATAACTTTTCCACTACTAATGTAAGGCTCATTGGCCTATAATTTCCTGGGTTATTTTTAGAGCCTTGCTTAAACAGCGGAACAATACTGGCTATCTTCCAGCACTCTAGTACCTCTCCCTGTCAGAGAAACATAGAAAACCTACAGCACAATACAGGCCCTTCACCCCACAAAGCTGTGCTGAACATGTCCCTACCTGAGAACTACCTAGGCTATACCCATAGCCCTCTATTTTTCTAAGCTCCATGTAGCCAACCGGGAGTCTCTTAAAAGACTCTATCGTTTCCGCCTCCACCACCGCTGCCGGCTGCCCATTCCACGCACTCACCACTCTCTGCGTAAAAAAAAATTTACCCCTGACATCTCCGCTGTACCTACTTCCAAGCACCTTAAAACTTAGCCCTCTCGTGCTAGCAATTTCATCCCTGGGGTAAAGCCTCTGACTATCCACATGATCAATGCCTCTCATTATCTTGTACACCTCTATCAGGTCACCTCTCATCCTCTGTCGCTCCAAGGAGAAAAGGCCAAGCTCACTCAACCTGTTCTCAAAAGGCATGTTCCCCAATCCAGGCAACATCCTTGTAAATCTCCTCTGTACCCTTTCTATGGTTTCCACGTCCTTCCTGTAGTGAGGCAACCAGAACTGAGCAGAGTACTCCAAGTGGGATCTGACCAGGGTCCTATATAGCTGCAACATTACCTCTCGGCTCTTAAACTCAATCCCACCATTGATGAAGGCCAATGCACCGTATGCCTTCTTAACCACAGAGTCAACCTGCGCAGCAGCTTTGAGTGTCCTATGGACTCAGACCCCAAGATCCCTCTGATCTTCCACACTGCCAGGTCTTACCATTAATGCTATATTCTGCCATCATAATTTACCTACCAAAATGAACCACCTCACAATTATCTGAGTTGATCTGCCACTTCTCAGCCAATTTTGCATCAAATCAATGTCCTGTTGTAACCCCTGATAGCCCTCTACACTATCCACAACACCCCCAACTTTTGTGTCATCAGCAAATTTACTAACCCATCCCTCCACTTCCTCATCCAGGTCATTTATAAAAATCACGAAGAGTAGGGGTCCCAGAACAGATACCTAAGGTACACCACTGGTCACCGGCCTCCATGCAGAATATGACCCGTCTACAACCACCTTTGCCTTCTGTGGGTAAGCCAGTTCTGGATCCACAAAACAATGTCCCCTTGGATCCCATGCCTCCTTACTTTCTCAATAAGCCTCGCATGGGGTACCTTATCAAATGCCTTGCTAAAATCCATATACACTACATCTACGGCTCTACCTTCATTAATATGTTTAGTCACATCCTCAAAAAATTCAATCAGGCTCGTAAGGCATGACTTGCCTTTGACAAAGCCATGCTGACTATTCCTAATCATATTATGCCTCTCCGAATGTTCATAAATCCTGCCTCTCAGGATCTTCTCCATCAACTTACCAGCCACTGAAGTAAGACTCACTGGCCTATAATTTCCTGGGCTATCCCTACTCCCTTTCTTGAATAAGGGAATAACATCCGCAACCCTCCAATCCTCCGGAACCTCTCCCATGCTCATTGATGATGCAAATATCATTGCCAGAGGCTCAGCATTCTCCTCACTGGCTTCCCACAGTCACCTGGGAGTACATCCTGTCTGATCCCAGTGACTTATCCAACTTGATGCTTTCCAAAAGCTCCAGCGTATCCTCTTCCTTAATATCTACTTTTTCAAGTTTTTCAGTCCACTGCAAGTCATCCCTACAATTGCCAAGATCCTTTTCTGTAGTGAATACTGAAACAAAGTATTCATTAAATACCTCTGCTATTTCCTCCGGTTGCATCCACACTTTTCCATTGTCACACTTGATTGGTCCTATTCTCTCACGTCTTATCCTCTTGCTCTTCACATACTTGTAGAATGCCTTGGGGTTTTCCTTAATCCTGTCTGCTAATGCCTTCTCATGGCCCCTTCTGGCTCTCTTAATTTCATTCTTAAACTCCTTCCTGCCAGCCTTATAATTTTCTAGATCTCTATCATTACCCGGTTTTTTGAACCTTTTGTAAGCTCTTCTTTTCTTCTTGACCAAATTTACAACAGCCTTTGTGCACTATGGATCTTGTACCCAACCATCCTTTCCATGTTTCATTGGAACATAAGCTACTCAGAACCCCACACAAATATCCCCTGAACATTTGCCACATTTCCTCCGTATGTTTCCCTGAGAACATCTGTTTCCAATTTATGCTTCCAAGTTCCTGCCTGATAGCCTTATATTTTCCCTTACTCCAATTAAACGTTTCCCTAACTTGTCTGTTCCTATCCCTCTCCAATGCTATGGTAAAGGAGATAGAATTGCGATCTCTATCTCCAAAATGCTCTCCCACTGAGAGACCTGACACCTGACCAGGTTCATTTCCAGAACAAGTACAGTCTCTCCTCTTGTAGGTTTATCTACATGTTGCATCAAGAAACCTTCCTGAGCACACCTAACAAACTCTACCCCATCTAAACCCCTCACTCTAGGGAGATGTCAATCGATATTTGGGAAATTAAAATTTCCCACCACAAGAACCCTGTTATTGTTACTCCCTTCCAGAAACTGTCTCCCTATCTGCTCCTTGATGTCCCTGTTACTATTGGGTGGTCTAAAAAACACCCAGTAGAGTTATTGACCCCTTCCTATTCCTAACATCCACCCACAGAGACTCCGTAGACAACCTCTCCATGACTTCCTCCTTTTCTGTAGCCGTGACGCTATCCCTGATGAACAGTGCCACGCCCCCACCTCTTTTGCCTCCCTCCTTATCCTTTCTGAAACATCTAAAGTCTGGCACTTGAAGGAGCCATTCCTGCCCCTGCATCATCCAAGTCTCTGAAATGGCCACAACATCATAGCTCCAAGTGCTGATCCACGCTCTAAGCTCATCCGCTTTATTCATGATACACCTCGCATTAAAATAGACACATCTCAAACCAATAGACTGAGTGCGTCCCTGCTCTATCACCTGCCTATCCTCCCTTTCGCACTGTCTCCAAGCTTTCTCTATTTGTGAGCCAACCTTCCTTTCCTCCATCACTTCAGTTCAATTCCCACCCCCCAGCAATTCTAGTTTAAACTGTCCCCAGTAGCCTTAGCAAACCTTTCAGCCAGGATATTCGTCCCCCTCGGATTCAAGTGCAACCCATCCTTTTTTGTACAGGTCACGCCTGCCCCAGAAGAGGTCCCAATGATCCAGGAATCTGAATCCCTGTCCCCTGCTCCAATCCCTCAGCCACGCATTTATCCTCCACCTCATTCTATTCCCATACTCATTGTCATGTGGCACAGGCAGTAATCCCGAGATTACTACCTTTGAAGTCCTGCTTCTCAACTTCTTTCCTAATTCTCTGTAGTCTGTTTTCAGGACCTTCTCCGTTTCCCTACCTATGTCATTGATACCAATATGTATCACGACCTCTGGCTGTTCTCCTTCCCACTTCAGGATATCGTGGATGTGCTCAGAAACATCCCGGACCCTGGCACCGGGGAGGCAAACTACCATCTGTGTTTCTTTCTTGTCTGACCCCCTAACTATAGAGTCCCCTATCACTGCTGCCATCCTCTTCCTTTCCCTACCCTTCTGTTGCACGGCCACTGTTGCTTCCCCCAGGTAGGCCATCCCCCCCAACAGTACTCAAACAGGAGTACCAATTGTTAAGCGGGACAGCCACTGGGGTACTCTCTAGCACCAGCTTCTTGCCCTTCCTTCTCCTGACTGTTACCCACTTCTGTCTCCTGTGACTCCGGGGTGACTACCTGCCTATAGCTCCTCTCTATCACCTCCTCACTCTCCCTGACCAGATGAAGGTCATCGAGCGGCATCTCTATTTCCCTAACGTGGTCTCTGAGGAGCTGCAGCTCGACGCACCTGGCGCAGATGTGTGTCAAGGATAATTTAAATATCTCTGCTACAGCCCCGACAATTTCTGCACTCACTTCTCACTGGGTCTGAGGGAACACCTTGTCAAAGTACATACACTGTATGTAGTGACCCATATGTAATTTGATAATAAATTTACTTTAACCTTTGTACTTTGATATTTAATACAGAGTTCGGTAAGTTCTTAATTATTCAGGACATGAAAGCTAATGGTACAAGGCAAGAGAATGGGGTTAAGAGAGATAATAAATCAGCCATGATCGAATGGTGGAGCAGAACCAATGGACCAAAAAGCTTAATTCTACTCTTATCGTTTGTCCATGGCCTTTAGTATATTTGAAATATTAAGGATTAATCAAAAGCTACTTTGCCTTCTTCTTCTTCTGGATGCTACCCTCTTCCTTTCCAATTCTGATGAAGGGTATTGCCTGAAATGTTGACTGTTTAATCTCCTCCATAGATGCTGCCTGACTTGTTGAGTTCCTCCAACATTTTGTGTGTGTTGCTCTGGATTTCCAGCATCTGTTTAAAAAGTACACTCCAACTCAATGCCATTATTCCTTTCTGTCATAGCTCTCTGTATATTTGATGTAGAGCAGCAAATAGTTTTATTTATTCACCATTGCATTCTGATGCATTTCGTAGTTGGGTTAGAGGTCTACTGGCATTTATGGTCCAACTTACTGAATGCTCGTTCATGCCTCTCCTGCCCAAAGTCACTGTAGATCAACTATACTGGTCAACCTAGGATGTACAGCTGCAGCTGATGTTATCCTCATCAAATGCCCAACTAGCTTGAAAAACACATACATTAATCCAAAATTGAACTTGTGGAATATGTCCTGTTAATTGTTTTTATTCGAACTGCTGATAATCTCATTGTCTGGTGTCTCTTGATATGTGGCATGCTGTCAGTAACATATTTAGATTTTCACTTGCTCTGCAATATGAACAATTTGTGGGCTCAGTGGAATCTGCAGATTCACTGGATATTCCTCCTCATTTTGTTCTAAAGGGATGCCCTTGTGTTCAGAGGCTGTGCCCTCCGGTCTTAGACTCTCCCGCTGTAGGAAACATCCGCACAACATCTACTCTATCTAAGCCTTTCAATATTCAATGTTTCAGTAAGATCTCTCCACATTCCTCTCAAGTTTAGTGAGTACAGGCCCAGAGCAATTATACACTCCTCACACATTAACCCTTTAATTCCTTGGATCATTTTTGTGACCCTCTCCAATGCCATCACATCTTTTCTTAGATAAGGGGCCCAGAACTGTTTACAATACTCCAAACGCGGTCAGACAAATGCCTTATAACACCTCATCATTACATCTTTGCTTTCAAACAAGGGATGTACAGTACAGTTTATTCAAAGACCATCTTTTGAACTTTCTATACATAATGTTGCAGCCCAGAGTGCAGTTTGCCACATGACAGCTTGCAGCTTGGATTATTTTTCACAATCAAAGATACAACAAGGAATCCATTACTATATAATGCAGATCAAAGGAGGTTTGGATTTTCAGAGGCTGAGCCTTTCAGATGAATGGCTATGACAAATGCATATCTGCCTGTTGACACGGACTAATCCTCCTGTTTAATGAAGCTATGTTGTGGAACTCTCTGGAGAAGACATTGGAATTCCTGAGACGTCTTGTGTAAAACATCTCCCTCAACTATCTCCATCAGAAGCGAGTTATCTGTTCAGCCCAGAATGTTGTGCTGACCTTTTAACCTATTTTAAAATCAATCTAATCCTTTCCTCCTACATAGTCCTCAATTTTTCTATCATCTGTTTGCTTATCAAAGAGTCTCTTAAATATCCCTAATATACCTGTCACTACCACCACACCTGAGGGCACGTTCCACACACCCACCACTCAATCTGTAAAAAGCCTACCTCTGACATCTCCCCTAAACTTTCTGCCATTCAGCTAAAAACAATGATTTCCCCCCACCCCATCCTCAGGGAATCAGGGCATTTCCACCATCTGGAAAGAAAGTCTTGAGCTGTCCACTTGACCTGTGCTTCTTGTCGTCCTGTAACCCTCTATCAAGCCCTGCACAATTCTTCTTTTTGGTAAGAGTTGAGATGTGGCAACACAGCTAGAAACATTAAGAAAATATTGAGGAAGGATGTTGCCTCATTAGATGGGAGTTTAGTTGCTAAGCCTTTCCATGCTGGATTTCTGCATTTTTTTGCCACATTTGATAGCCTATGGTACTTGATTATGTGAAAATATACAATTATATATGCATATTACATCAGAATTTGAATAGATAAATGTTCAATTAAACATCACCATTATCCACTTATAATAACACAATAACGCATGCCTATTAGGGGAGACATGCTTTGTAAAGCCATTATTTTTCAGCTTGGCTAGATCAGATAATCCTGTGGCAGCAAATGTTATTACCAGATCCCTTTTCAAGTGCTACTTATTTTGTTAAATTATATATGTCTTTTAATTATTCTGACTTGCATGACCACTGACAGTTTTACATTAAGATCTCTGCAGAGATATTATTCTATAAATTACATTTTACAAATGGGACTCTTCAGATTCAGATTTATTTATCATGTGTACATCAAAACGTACAGTGAAATGCATCATTCGCGCGAACAACCAACACACCCGAGGCTGTGCTGTGGGCAGCCCGCTGGTGTCACCACGCATCAACCGAGCATACCCCCATGCTTGGTAGAGCAACACAGAACACAACAAAGAACATACCAAGTGGCAAAACAACAGCGGTAAGACAAACCCGTTCTTCTCAATGCACATACTCAGTCCTCGAATGCCAGCGTAGGCATCTTCTTCAGCCACCAGCCTCTAGTGATCTCCTGGATTAACAGGAAGTCCAATCAACCTTCAGATATTGATATAGAGTTCTGATCAATCGTCAAGATTTGATCTTGACTTCTAATCGAACTTTAGGCTTTGATCTCGACTTCTGATCAAACTTCAGGCTTGATCTGGACTTCCGATTAACCTTTGGGCTTCAATCTAGACTTCCAAGAAAACTCCATGCTTTGACCTGGACTTCTGATTGACCTTCAGGCTTTGACCTGGACTTCTGATCAAATTTCGGGCTTCATTCTTCGATCTTTAAATAACAATATAATCATATAAACATATTAGACCAGAATTTATCCTCTTTAGTGTTCTAATGAGTAACTAACTCAATGCTCAATTTGGATATTTCTTTACAACGTAGGAGGAGACTAGTGGATGTCTATGTGTGCTCGACCTGACTCACTACTCCGGCAAACCATGGCGCCCACCCTCCCAGATTACGTTTTCTGTATGCTTTTAGTCTGCCTGGGTTGGCGGGAGGAGATACATCTCTACCAAAGGAAGTGGTCACCCTTGTGCAAGGTGTAGAACCTGCTTAGTACCCCCCCCCCACCACCCGATCAGGGTCGCATGAAGTTATGAGAGCAGCTGGTGGATGGTCATATCAGCAGCTGGTACAAGTACATATCACAAGCCCTGGTTATGCGTGGGTACATGGAATGCACTGCCAGCGAAGGTCTTAGAGGCGAATACAATAGGGTTTTTTTTAAGAGACTCTTAGATGGGTACATGGAGCTTAGAAAAATAGAGGGCTATGCAGTAGGGAAATTCTAGGCAACTTCTAGAGTAGGTTATGTGGTCGTCTCAGCATGGTGGGCCAAAGGACCCGTAATCTGCTGCAGATTTTCTATGTTTTTATGTTTCACTGACGCCAGGTAGACAATCTCTGAAGAGCATTGATAATGGCTGTGATCCACCGACTTGTAAAAACACTGCTCAAAAGAAGGCAATGGCAAACCACTTCTGTAGAAAAATTTGCCAAGGACATCATGCTCATGGAAAGACCATGATCAGCCACTTCATACAACATGTCACATAATGGGCGGATGATAATGTCCTCTTCAGAAGCTGCTTTCTGGAATACAGAGTGAGTTCCAAGCAGTAAATTGATCTCAGGCAGTGAATGATAAAGAACATCTCTCAGGTCTTCCCAATAGCCTTGACAATTTACCATGATCATTCATTATTGACAATTCTTAAACGAGTCCAATAATCAATTGAAGACATTAAAATGACACGTATACTTTTCTACACTTAAATGTTCCCATTGAGCCGTTAACTCCTTTAAATGAGTGAAGTGACTGAACTGATTCCACAATTTATGGACTTACTATATAGAACTCTACAACTCCCATGTTCACAGCAATTTTTTTTTGCACAATTTGTCTTCTTTTGCACATTGTTTGATTGTCAATCTTTGTTTATGGATTTTCAGCTTAAGAAGGCACTGGTGAGGCTTGGTGATTACTAGTCTCTGGCACACAAACTAAAGAAAATTACTAATCACTTTACTAATCACACTTCTCTGGTAAATGATCACCACAATCAATAGCCTGTAACTTCCCTTTCAGAGTTGAATTTTAAAGCTGCCTGTACGGACTGACACTTTTGTGGAGTGAACTGAAGCCTCAAAGGAGCAGGATGGTTGCAGTTTGACAGGTATGGCGGAGCAGACTCGATGGGCCAAATGGCCGACTTCTGCTCCTTTGTCTTATGGTCTTGTCTTATGGTATGGGCTAAATCAAGGCAGCTTGGCCCAGGTATGAGAGCGAGGAATGAGCCTATATTTGGCCATGTTTGAAGTGGACTTGGAGGAGATTTGATGCAGCAGAACTGAGGCGAGGCAGAGATGAGGCGGAGCCAGGGCCTGAGAGTGAGGAAAGACCTGAAGTTTGATCGATTTGACCGCCAGGCTGAAATGGAAAGGTCAGGTATGGGCCAAATCAGGGCGGCAGTCCCAGGTCCAAAAGCGTATCGAAACGGCAGCGCCTGGGCCTGAGAGCAAGAAACTGAAGAGACTTTGACGATTAATGTGGCAGGCCAGATTGAAAAGGTCGTTGTTTCCAGGCAGGAGGTGAAGGACAGGTCGGGTCTGCTCGTTGCTCCACAAGGTTTACTCATCTCTGCACTGAACTGAGGTTGTGGCCTGCAACCAACAGGGTCCTGAATCGGCTGTGGCTAACTTGGTGTCTGTGGACTCACTTTCGGGATCTTCAATTCTGAATGCTATTTGCTTATTTCATTGCTTGTGCAATTTGATTTTCTGCACATTTGAGTGTTTGACAGTCTTCTTTTAATGGATTCTATTGGGTTTCTTTGTTTGTGGCTGCCTGTAAGGAGATGAATCTCACGATTGTAAATAGTGTACATACTTTGATAATAATTGTGCTTTGAACTTTGAACATCAATGCATTTTTTCATTTTCCTGTAAATGCCTGTAAGAAAACTAATCTCAGGGTAGTATATGGTGATATACACGCACTTTGATAATAAATTATTTTGAACTTTGACTTTGAATCCCGGCTCTTGTGTAGGAAGACTGAGGAGCCAGATGGGAAATGGCCCCAGCCCTCTCCATCAAATTAGTGCTTAATTGCAGGCCTCAATAGTTGGTCCAGCTGTAGACCGAGAGGTTTAGTGTCCAACATCTCAACTGCAGCTAATCTGAGATATCTGCATTGGGATAAGCACGTCTGGGAGTTTAAGATGTGCTTAAGCTGGAATGTTTTTCAGCTAGAAGTTCCTTACAAGACAATTAGCTCAGTCTGCTCCATTATATCTCGTATCTTGTAGTGAGAACAGCGGGCCCACTGTGACATCAAATGATGATGACGACGTCGACTCAGGCCTGAGAGGCCAGCGTCGGGCATTTTCATGCGTTACAAGGCGCAGTTCGAAAGGCTGTGTGGGGCGACACTCCTCGCACAGACATTTCACGGTATTATTTTACGAGGCCGAGTTGCGAGCTCGACATCAACCTGGCGTGGATGGAGAGTGCGCTCGGGGGCGGCCTGTCACTGGATCGAACTCGAGAACCTCCGTTCTCGAGCCTGGTGCTGATCTCACTGCGCCACCAGCTGACATCAAAACTCATACAAAATAGTCACCAATAATGGCAAGCTATATTACCTGGCCTGTCTCTTTAAACAGTCGATCATTTCAAGTTCAAGTTTATTGTTATCTGACTATACATACATACAGTACAACCAAATGAAACAAAACTCCCCTGGACCACTGTGTTCCCACAAAGCACATCATACACAGCAGATAACCAAAATATTATCACAAATAAGTTAATAAAATACTATTCAAAATGCATGTAGTGTATTCGTTAGTCTTGCGAGACCATGGATTTGCACCTGGAAAGTCTTCACTCTCCAGGGCGCAGGCCTGGGCAAGGTTGTTTGGAAGACCAGCAGTTGCCCATGCTGCAAGTCTCCCCTCTCCCTTCTCCAAGGGAAGGGCATTAGGACCCATACAGCTCGGCACCAGTGTCGTCGCACAGCAATGTGTGATTAGGTGCCTTGCTCAAGGACACAACACGTTCCCTCGCTGGGGCTCGAACTCACAACCTCCAGGTAGCTAGTCCAGTGCCTTAACCACTTGGCCACGTGCCCACGTGCATGTAGTGCACAGCACAGGTAAACAGTAGAGTAAACAGTGAACGGCTTGCTGTCCTGCTGATGAAACCTCAGTTGTGGCATGGTATTCATTAGTCTCACAGCCCGAGGGAAGACACTGTTATCCAGTCTGGAAGGCCAAGTCCTGCTGCTTCTTCACCTCCTTTCTGATGGTAATGGGTCAGGGAGATGGTGGAATAGGTGGTACTGTACGGATGGAGGATGGAATAGCTGCTGGCATTAATGCACATTTTATTTCATATCCATACTTCAACTTTAGTTTTATACATCTCCAATCATTGAATGGCTCTGTGGACAACCCAGTTCCTTGCAGATTTCGCTCACTGAAATGTTGTGAAAGACTGAAACATCGAGACTGGAACACCGAGATAGCAGGCACTGTGTCCGCTAATCACCGGCTGCTGTTGGAGAAAGGCCGCTGTACTCGAGCAATCCGTCTCTCTCTCTCTCTCTCTCTTTCTCGTCCAGTCAGGGTGCTTGGAGAAACGACGTGGAAGATTGTAACATTGGAACAGTGAGCTGCCGGTCTTCGCTCTTGGATTGACCTCACTCCCTTGCTGGACAGAGAGAGGTGAAGTGCTTTCTTTTTTTTTGGCGTGTGCCTGCGTGCATGCGAGTCTGTGCATCTGCGTCTGCATGTGGGTGCGCGCCTGTGCGTGCGTGTCTGCGTGTGCGTGCGTGCGTGTCTGTGAGTGTGCGTCTGTGCGTGCATGCGTCCGTGATGATGTCTTTTTCATGGCTTTATTTTACAAGGTGCAGAGCGAGAGAGAGAATGCATGGCCTGCCACTCCTCACACAGTCATTTTCACTGTATTTTTCCCTTTATTTTGCGAGGTCGAGTTGCGATCTCGACACTCAACCCGGCACAGATGGAAAGCGTACTTGGGAGTGGACCCGACTGGTTTCGAACCCGGGAACCTCCACTCCTGGGTCCGGCACCAATGAGATTGCGTCACCAGCTGGCCCGTGAAGTGCTTTCTTGTGAACTGTAGTATCATTGTCTCTGGATCAATGGCTCTTTGCTGCTTCTGCTGGTGTGGGCAGGGGAGGAAGGGGTGGGGTTTGATGCATTTTGCCTCTGGGGCTTCAGGTCTTTCATGTTTCAATTGTTCTATGGGTTTCTTTGTTTCCTGAACCTGTGAAGAGGATGAGTTTCAGGTTGTATACTGTGTACATACTCTGATATTAAATGCACTTTGAGACTTGAATCTTCAATATTGTTTTTTGTTATATGTCATGCCCTGACTAGCACACACAGCAAATTCTTAACACATGTAAATGTATATGGTGAATAAGGTTGATCCTTGATCCTTAGATCGGCTGTTTATTCCTCTCCACAGATGCTGCTTGACCTGCCTAGTTTCTCCAGCAATTTGTGTGAATTGCTCTGGATTTCCAGCATTTGCAGAATCTCTCGTGTTTATGATCCTTGATCTGTGAGGCATCTTCAATGAGTCTATTATCAGCTACAGGTCAAGAGGAAGGCTTCCATTTGACTATGCTCCAGTGATCCTTAGTGGGAATTGTTTTATGCTGCTGAAAGCAACCTCTTTGAAGCTTCCTGAAATATGAATGCATAGCTTTTCCCGTTGAGAAGTCACAACTTTGTCAGCTCGTGGAAACTTAGAGATTCAAGACTGAAGGTTATTTAATGTCATTTCCAAAACACAAGTGTAGAGGAGAATGAAATAATTGGATCCAATGCAGCACAAAGACAAACACAATAAAATAAAGAACACAATAATAAAAAAGACAATAAAATAATACTTAATGTAGCTTTGCAAACACAAGGAAATCTGCAGATGCTGGAAATTCAAGCAACACACACAAAAATGCTGGTGAACGCAGCAGGTCAGGCAGCATCTATAGGAAGAGGTACAGTCGACATTTCGGGCTGAGACCCTTCATCAGGACTAACTGAAAGAAGAGCTAGTAAGAGATTTGAAAGTGGGAGGGGGAGATCCGAAATGATAGGAGAAGACAGGAGGGGGAGAGATGGAGCTAAGAGCTGGAAAGTTGATTGGCAAAAGGGATACGAGGCTGGAGAAGGGAGAGGATCATGGGACGGGAGGCTTAGGGAGAAAGAAAGGCGGGGAAGTCCAGAGGATGGGCAAGGAGTTATAGTGAGAGGGAGAAAAACAAAGAGGAAAAAGGCGGGGGGGCGGGGAGAGAAGAGATAAATAAATAAATAACAGATGGGGTACGAAGGGGAGGTGGGGCATTAACGGAAGTTAGAGAAGTCAATATTCATGTCATCAGGTTAATGTAGCTTATATAGATAGATTGATTGCATGTCCATGAAGTGACTCTAGGCATCGGAATGTCTGTACTTAAAGTGACTCTGACAGGAAACGATAGAGTAGTGGTAGTGGGCGTGTGAGTTAGTGGCTGGACATGTTGATCTGCCTCACTGCTTGGGGAGTGTACCTGTTTTGAGCTTTGGAAAAGTATCTGAACGAGTAAACACATGTTTATGACATAAAAAGCTTAAAGATTTATCCCAGCTTACAATATGACATTTAATATTTTACTCTGTCTGCATTTTGGCTCAAAAATAAAGCTGATTGACATAATCACATCACCTTTTTTTTCACGAAACCTAAACTTATTTCCCTTCAGATTATAGTCAATGTAATCGCCTTTCAAGAGTCATAACTTTGCACTATCACAGCGGAGTGACTTTCAAAATGCAGAGCATTCAAGATAAAATGAAAAGATTGCAATGTGTCATTTCTTAGAACAGATGGAGAAGTACACTCAATAGCCAGTCTTTTGTTTAATCATGAAGACACTCTGAGTTCAGCACTGCTTGTTTGGGGGTGAAGAAGTGATAATTACACTCAGAGCTCACTAGATTGGGTAGAGCTATATACCTGCACGTTAAAGCAAGTACCTAATCAGCCAATCATGTAGCCACAACTCAATACATAAAAGCAAGCAGATATCGTCAAGAGGTTCAGTTGTTGTTCAGACAAAACACCAGAATGGGAAAGAAATGTGACCTAGGTGACTTCCACTGTGGAATGATCATTGGTGCCAAACAGGGTGGTTTGAGTATCTTAGAAACTGCTGATATACTGGGATTTTCACACACAATAGTCTCTAGAGTTTACAGAGAATGGTGTGTAAAACAAAAAAATCATCCAGTTCTGTGGGTGAAAATGCCTTATTAATGAGAGAGGTCAGAGGACAATGGCCAAACTGGTTCAAGGTGACAGGAACTCACACAACCATGCACTACAACACTGGTGTGCAGAACAGCATCACTGAATGCACAACATGTCAAACTTTACAATACTTTATACTTTATTGTCGCCAAACAATTGATACTAGAACATACAATCATCATAGCGATATTTGATTCTGCGCTTCCCGCTCCCTGGATTACAAATATTAAATATTAAAAATAGTAAAAACTAGTCAATATTTAAAAAAATTATAAATCATAAATAGAAAATAGAAAAATGGAAAGTAAGGTAGTGCAAAAAAACCGAGAGGCAGGTCCGGATATTCGGAGGGTACGGCCCAGATCCGGGTCAGGATCCGTTCAGCAGTCTTATCACAGTTGGAAAGAAGCTGTTCCCAAAATCTGGCCGCACGAGTCTTCAAGCTCCTGAGCCTTCTCCCAGAGGGAAGAGGGACGAAAAGTGTGTTGGCTGTATGGATTGTGTCCTTGATTATCCTGGCAGCACTGCTCCGACAGCGTGCAGTGTAAACCTTGAAGTGGATGGGCTACAGCAGCAGAAGATCATGAGCATACACGCAGTGGCCTCTTTATTTGATATAGAAGATATCTAATAAAGTGGTCACTGAATGTAATTTGAGGTTACTAATCATAACCTTGTAGTTCCCTACTATTTTGTATTATTCTACATTTGCTTGCCTCAAAAGGAAACTGTGAGGATATGTTATAACAGATGTGAATTATTCACTAGCATTGGTGCAGGTAGCATCAGCAAAATACTGTAATGATGATACATTGTCTGTGTGAATTATAGGTTTGATTTAGTTGTATTCTAAGTCCATACGATGAATATTCTCAGCAATGAGTGCTTAAGCTTCACAACAGATGGTTATGGACCTATTATTCAGTCCAGTCACTGCACTGGATGCTGTCAACCATGTAGGATCGTTGGAATTTGTGCCATTTTTGGAATCAGTTTCATAATTTGAATGGCATCTTTGTTGATAAATAAAACTATGTATTAAAAAGTTTCAATTAATTTGCACTTAATATTCCACCAAGATTTCTCCCTGTGAGCATTTCAGTCAATGTTCAGAATCAGTTATGAAATGGCACTGGTTATAAAACTTAATTTACTAAATTGAAGAAGTTTCCACTGACTGCACAGTTTTGAGAATCTTTTAAATGAAGACGAGTGCAGGTATTTTATCCAAGAAAACAGGAGTTATTGTAGTCATTTTTTAATTTTTTTAAATTTAAATTAAATTCCCAGTGAAATTAACTGTGAAGTATCACAAGTCAAAGTCTAAATAACTTTATTATTGAAGTACATAAATGCTATCTCGAAATTCATTTTCTTGCAGTCATTTACAGGAAAATAAAGAAATACAATAAAATTTATTTAAAAACTATGCATAAACAAGTATTGACAAATAACCAAAGTGCAAAAGAAGACAAACTGCAAATAAAATAAATATTACTGAGAATGTGAATGTAAAAAGTCTTTTCAAGTGTGTCTGTAGGTTATAGAACCAGTTTTAAGTTGAGGTGAGTGAAGTTATCCACTCTAGTTCTGGAGCCTGATGGTTGTAGGATAATAACTGTTCCCGAACTTGGTTGTGTAGTATCTGAGGTTCCTGTAGCTCCTGCCCAATGGTAGAAGTGAGAAAAGAGCATGGCCTGGATGGTGGGGGCCCCTGATGATGGATGCTATCTTTTTGCCACAGCGCTCCTTGTAAGTGTACTCAATGGTGGGAAGGGCTTTACCTGAGGTGGACTTTCTGTAGCCTCTTCCATTCCTGGGTATTGGTGTTTCCATACCAGACCATGTTACAATCCGATAGGATACCCTCCACTAGACATTTATAGGAGTTTGCCAATGTTCTAAGTGACATGCCAAATCTACACTAACTTCTAAGAAAGTTGAGGCACCATTCTGCCTCCTTTGTGATGGTGTTTCCATTTTAGTCCCAGAACAGATCCTCTGACATGATAACACTGGAGGATTTAAAGTCACTGACCCTCTCCACCTTCAATCCCCTAAGGAGGACTGGCTCATGGACCTCGACCTTCTTTCTCCTGTAATCAGCTCTTTGGCATTGTTCTTGATGGTCCATGATTTTGTGTACTCCTCAGCTCGAGATCAGTCAGCAACAATTCATCATTCTTGAGCATATGTGTCGATATCAAAGCACTGTTCAAGAGGTTTGATGACTGCAGTGTCAGAGCTGAATCGCGGTACTACTAGTGTCCATTTCAAGTTTCAATTTGTTCACATATTCTACGGTACTTAATAAATAATCTGTTTTATCATTATTTATGATTATGGCTCTATAATTATTGGGTAATATAACTGAATCAATCAGCATGCTTGATGAAGTAGCGTCTGTAAAGTCTACTGCATATTGAATAACCATGTTTAAGGAATCCATTAAACCAAAGCCAATACTACAGAAGATTGAATCGATTGAGAAATGGTTTACAAGACAATGAATCTCCATGAATCTCTTCTACTGCAGGATTCAACTAACTGAGGTGTAGTGTTATTCCAATGAGATGTTCCCTAAACATATTCCAGATTAAAAAGGGTGCAACATGCATTTAAATTGATAGAGTGGTTAAGAAGACAAATGGTTGGCCTTCCTTAGTCAGGAGATTGAGTTCGAGAGCCATGAGGTACTGTAACAGCTCTATAAAACCATTCCAATACGTCATTATAAATCTATATAATCCCTATAAATCACTTTCAAGAGCTCTGCAACTCATGTTCTCAGTTTTATTTACGTACGAATCTACCTATCTATCTACTTACTTAGTTTGTATTTGCATAGATTGTCTTCTTTTGCACATTGGTTGTTTGTCAGTCCTTGTGTGCAGTTTTTCTATTGAATGTCTGCAAGAAAGCAAATCTAAGGGTAGTATATGGTGTCATATATACTTTAATAATAAATTTACTTTGAAACTCTGATTACACCACACTTGGAGTATTGTGCTCAGTTTTGGTCTCCTCATTTTGGAAAGAATGTGAAAGCTTTAGAGAGAGTGCAGAGGAGATTTACAAGGATGCTGCCTGGATTAGAGAGCATACCAGGCTGAATATACTAGGGCTCTTCTCTTTGGAGTTAAGGAGGATTTGATAGAGGTATACAAGATGATAAGGGGCAAAGATAGAGTTGACAACCAGAGACTTGTTCTCAAGGCAAAAGTGCCTATTACAAGGGGGCATAATTTTAAGGTGATTGGAGGAAATTGTAGGAGGATATTAGAGGTAGTTTTTTAACACAGAGAGTGGTGGGTGCATGGAACACACTGCCGGGTGTAGTGGTAGAGGGAGACACATTAGAGACTTTTTAAGAAATTCTTAAATAGGCACATGCATGATAGAAAAATGGAGGGTTATGTAGGAGGGAAAGGTTAGATCAGAGACTCCCAACCTTTTTTATGCCATGGAGCCCTACCATTAACCCAGGTGACTGTGGACCCCAGGTTGGAAACCCCTGGGTTAAAAGGTTGTCACAACATTGTGGGGTGAAGTGCCTGCACTGTGCTGTAATGTTCTATGTTCTGCTTACTGCTGTTTCCTCTTGTGAAAGGAATAAAATTGCTGATCATCAATAATGCAATGGATCCAGGGCCTTGCTTTGCACCTGAGACAATTGCATTATTTATTTCTGCCTCTGGTCTTAAGCGACATTTGCATCTTTTAAAGGCTTCAGTGATGCATTCAAACAAAGAATGCCCTCATATAATGTAAGTCACAAATCATTGTCACCTTATCCATGAGGCGACAACTAGTGACTACACAACATGGCTTGAAACATGACAACACTCAGTTGATTAACGGCCATATGACTATATATAGACACATTGCCTAAAGACACTTCCCCACCTGGATGTAAGGACAGAAAATGCTGGAGACACTCAGCAGGTCAGCCTGTATCTGCGGAAAGTGAAAGCAATTTAACTTTTCAGATTGAAGACCATTCACTATGCGACAATTCTTTGGTTGTAATTTTAGAAAAAAAACATTTGAATTAATCTGATAACATTAGTAATATGAATGTGATACGTTTAAAATGACACTACTGAGGATGTGCGACAGTTTACTGGCAAATCATAAGGCGAGAGTTGAAGGGCAAAAGTTTAGGGGTAACATGAGGGGGAACTTCTTTACTCAGAGAGTGGTAGCTGTGTGGAACGAGCTTCCAGCAGAAGTGGTTGAGGCAGGTTCGATGTTGTCATTTAAAGTTAAATTGGATAGATATATGGACAGGAAAGGAATGGAGGGTTATGGGCTGAGTGCAGGTCGATGGGACTAGGTGAGAGTAAGAGTTCGGCATGGACTAGAAGGGCCGAGATGGCCTGTTTCCATGCTGTAATTGTTATATGGTTATCTGGTTATAAGAGATTCAACTAAAAGCAGTATTTATAACATCTTTTCTAAAATAAATTGTGGTGAACTATCACTGCAGACAATGAGGAGGCAGGTGGAAGTGAGGCTGGTTCGGGAGATGAGCTGTGCTGGGGCACTGTGAGGTGCAATGGGTTCGAACTACAGATCGCCTCTGATGATCTAACCTGGTCCCAACATATCGATGCAGTTATAAAGAAGGCCAGACAGCAACTGTACTTCATTTGGAGTTTGTAGAGATTTGTTATGTCAACAAAAATACACAAAATTTTCTCCAGTTGTACTGTAGAGGGGATTCTGACAGGCTGCATCACTGTCTGTTATGGGGGGCGGGGCTACTGCACAGAACCAAAAGAAGCTGCAGAGGGTCATAAATTTAGTCCGCTCCATCTTGGATATTAGCCTACAAAGAACCCAGGACATCTTCAAGGAGCGGTGTCTCAGGAAGGCAGCGTCTATTATTAAGGACCTCCAGCACCCAGTGCATGCCCTTTTCTCACTGTTGCCATCAGGTAGGAGGTACAGAAGCCTGAAGGCACACACTCAGCGATTCAGGAACAGCTTCTTCCCCTCTGCCATCCGATTCCTAAATGAACATTAAAGCCATGAACACTACCTCACATTTTTTATATATATTATTTCTGCTTTTGCGCAATTTTTAATCTATTCAATATACATATACTGAAATTGATTGATTTATTTTTTTTCTTCAATATTATGTATTGCATTGAACTGCTGCAGCTAAGTTAACAAATTTCACAACACATGCTGGTGATAATAAACCTGAGTTTGTATCGCTACCGGAGGTGGAGTTCGTGATTTGGGGAGGAGTCGGTATGAAAGAGTTTCGATGCCCGTCCACCTAACCAGGTGCGAGGTTGGATTGCTCCAAGCACCAAGCCAATTTGGTGAGATCATGAACAGCTTTGGGTGAGCAGGCCCAGGCGTATTGGGGTGCCAGATCCTAGAACGTGGCACTACTTGATGATTGGACAATTTAACCGTCGGCTCAGATAGACTGAAAACCCACGTGTCGAGCACAGAGGTGATAGTCAGGCTGATTTCGCTCACTCTCCCACAAATGTTCCAACATTATTTATGACTCAGTCTGGTTCAGGATGCTGATAACTTGTTTCTATTGTTTGCACAATGCGTGCTTTGTTTTCTCTCTCTTTCTCCGTGCTGTGGTTTTTGATCTTTTTTTAATCGGGTTGATCAAGTTTCCGGCTTTGTGACTGCCTATAAGCAGACAAATTTCAAGGTGTATAATTTATACATTCTTTGATAATAAATGTGCTTTGGATCTTTGAATATGTTAAGAGTTTGAGCTGTATTGGAACTGACCAAAATAGAAGGAAGCCCATTGAGACCATAAGACTGTACGGCAGAGGAACAGGGTTGATCCATTTGGCCCATCAGTTCTGCTCTGCCATTTGATCATAGCTGATCTATTTCCCTCACAAACCTATTCTCCTGTGTTCTCCCTGCAAACCTTTCATGCCCTAACTTATCAAAAATCAACCAAACTCTGTCTTACATACACCGAATGGCTTGGCCTCCGCAGCTGCCTATGGCAATGAATTCCATAAATTCACCACCCTCTGGCTAAAGAAATACCGCCTCTTTTCTGTTCTAAATGGACATCCCCCTAATCTGAGTGGCCATCCCTCTGATCCTAGACCACACCATTACAGGAAACATCCTCTCCACGTCCACTCTGTCTAGGCCTTTTAATATTTGATTCATTTAGATCAGAGATGAGGTGGAATTTGTTCATTTATTTAGAGATACATTGTAGACCAGGCCATTCTGGCCCAATAAAATGCACTGTCCAACAATCCACTGACTTAACCCTCCCCTCAGCACAGGACAATTTACAATGACCAATTAATCTAATAATCAGTATGTCTTTGGGTTGTTAGAGGAAACCAGAGCACCCAGGAGAAACCTATCCATTCATGGGAAGGACGTACAAACTTCCTACAGACAGCGTTAGAATTGAACTCCGAACTCCGATGCCCTGAGCTACAATAGCATCGTGCCACAAGCAAGAGGGTTGTGAATCTATAATTCATTGCCACAGACAGCTATGGAGGTCAAGCCATTAGGCATATTTAAAGTAGAGGTTGATAGGTTCTTGATTAGCAAGAGCATCAAAAGTTACATAAAGAAGGTACAAGAATGGGTTAAGAGAGATAATAATTCAGCCATGATAGAATGGACAAGCAGACTAGATGGGCTGAATGGCCTAACTCTGCTCCTACTATGTCTAAAGTCTTATAGTCTTAGAGCATAAAGATATCAAACCATGCACCCTGGGATGTGGAAGCTTACAAAGGGTGCAGAAGAGGTTTACCAGGATGCTGTCAGGATTAGAAAACATGTCTTATGAGGATAGGTTGACTGAGCCAGGCTTTCTGTTTAGAATGAAGGAGGATTAGAGGTGTACAAGATGATAAGAGGCATAGATATACTGACAGCTAGAGACAGACAGGTATCTTTGGTGTTGTCTTTTCAGAGAATCTGTTCTAGGTTCAGCACTGTAGTGTCATTATGAAGAAAGCATGGCAGTGCCTCTACTTCCTTGGAAGTTTGCGTAGATTCAGCATGTCATCTAAAACTTTGACAAACTTCTGCAGATGTGTGATGGAGAGTGTATTGACTGCTTGCATCATTGACTGATGTGGAAAGTGTAATGGCCTTGTATGGAAAAGCCTACAAAAACTAATGGATACAGCCCAGTCAGTCACAGGTAATGCCATCCCCTTCATTGGGCACATCTACATATAGTGCAGACACAGGAAAGCAGCATCCATCATCAAGGACCCCTGCCATCTTCTCACTGCTTCCATCAGGAAGAAGGTGGTACAGGGTCAGGAACAGTTATTACTCCTCAACCATTAGGCTCTTGAACCAGATAGGATAACTTCACTAAGCTTCACTCATCCTATCACTGAACTGGACGTATTTTCAAGGGCTCTTCATCTCATCTTCTCAATATTTATTACTATTAATTTTTTCTCTTTCTTTTTGTGTAATGCCCTGGTTCATATGTTTCATATTTTTTCTCTGTTATGCTTTTCTATTCTCTGTGTAAGCTGTTTGTTTGGGTTACTGTTGAGGATAGGAGAGAGGAGAAATGTGTGCCATCCAATTGGGGATGAACGGATTCAGGGGAGGTTTCTCTGGTGAGGGACAATAAGGTTGGGCTTGGGGTTTTTGAGAAGGGACAGAAGACACGACACCGGAGAGAAGAGGCCTGAGGAGTCCACCCGGAGTGGGGCCGGGATCTGATGAAGCCCAGGGAGATCGAAGGAGGATCGGCGAAGGGGAAACCATGAGCTCCAACTTGTGCACATTAGACGGTTTCATTTAAAATGGGCCCTTTTCTTACTTTGCTTTTTCTTTACTAGTCCTTTAGTCAGATTAAGAATTATAAAGCTAAATCTTTTAATTGTATGTGGTGTACTGTCTGTTATTCCGTGGTACAGGGTGACAAATCACACAGTATCCACTCATACGGGGGATTTGCGGGCTGGCACTTCAATTTCTCACGGAACCAGAGTATTACTTTTCTATTTGCACAGTTTGCTTCTTTTTGCACATTGTTTTTTGCCCATCCTGTTGGGTGTGGTCTTCCATTGACTCTATTGTGTTCTTTAATATTTAGCGTGATTGCCTGCGAGAAAAGGGATTTCTCAGTGCTGTATCCGGTGACATACAGGTACTTTGATAATAAACTTACTTTGGACTTTGAACTTTTGCCAGGGCTGAAATAGGGCATAACTTTAAGATGATTAAAGGGAAGTATAAGAGGGATCTCAGAGATACATTTTTTTATACAGAGAGTTGCGGGTGTGTGGAATGCCACACCAGAGGTGGTGGTGGAGGCAAATGTGTTAGGGATATTTAAGAGAATCTTCATTTGCAACACAACATTAGAATGTTACCTGTTACCTGGGTTTCGTCTCCTAAGTTACAGAGAAAGGTTGAACAAGTTGGGTCTTTATTCTTTGGAGCATAGAAGGTTGAAGGGGGACTTGATAGAGGTATTTAAAATTATGAGCGGGATAGATAGAGTTGACATGGATAGGCTTTTTTCATTGAGAGTGGGGGAGATTCAAACAAGAGGACATGAGTTGAGAGTTAAAGGGCAAAAGTTTAGGGGTAACATGAGGGGAACTTCTTTACTCAGCGAGTGGTAGCTGTGTGGAACGAGCTTCCAGCAGGTGGTTGAAGCAGGTTCGATGTTGTCATTAAAAGTTAAATTGGATAGATAAATGGACAGAAAAGGAATGGATGGTTATTGGCTGAGTGCAGGTTGATGGGACTAGGTGAGAGTAAGAGTTTGGCACGGACTAGGAGGGCCGAGATGGCCTGTTTCCATGCTGTAATTGTTAGATGGTTATATAGTTTGTTAACAACACCTCTACTTTCTTAGGAGTTTGCATGTCACCAAGAACTTTGCAAAATTCTAATGGGTTGCATCATGACCTGGTGTGGAGACACCATTGCCTAGGAACGGTAAACACAGCTCTATGGTAGTGTTATGCCATATACAAGTCTATGTAGCAGTTCGTACCATACTACTACAGCTCAGGGCGTCGGAGTTCAGAGTTCAATTCCGGCATCCTCTGTAAGAAGTTTGTACATTCTTCCTGTGTGCACATGGGCTTCCTCCGGGTGCTCCGGTTTCCTCCCACAGTCCAAAGGTTTAGCTGTTTGTAGGTTAATTGGTCATTGTAAATTGTCCTGTGATTAGGCTGGGGTTAAATCGATGGGTTCCCGGGCAATGTGGCTTGTTAGGCTGGAAACCCCTGATCCACACTGTATCTCAATATTAAATAAGATAAACATTCTAGGATTTATTTATTGAGATGCAGCATGGAGTAGGGCTTTCTGGCCGTTCAAGCCTCACCGCTAAACAATCCCCCAATTTAATCAGAACCTATTCATGTGGCAATTTACAATGACCAATTAACCTAGCAACCGGTACGTCTTTGGACTGTGGGAGGGAACCAGAGCACCCGGAGGAAATCCATGCGGTCACAGAGAGTACGTACAAATTCCTTACAGGCAGTGGCGAGAATTGAACATTGCTCACCACAGACAAAACTGAAAATGGTCGTAGATAGTATGTTAAACACAAGAGATTCTGCAGGTGCTGAAAATCCAGAGCAACACACACAAAATACCGGAGGAACTCAGCAGGTCAGGCAGCATCTATAGAAATGAATAAACAGTCGACATTTCAGTCCAAGACTCTTCATCAGGATTTACATGGTATGTCAAGCGGTTTAATACTCTTTCAAAGGATAAGGTGATTTTCTCCACATTCCCTTTGAGTTTTGCTGTCAGGATTTATGATGTCACTTGAAGCTTATGACTGTGCGTGCAAATTTATAAAGCACTCCAGGCAAGTTATTATGCTGTGAAACTCAACAAGAAAACCTGATGTATGTATGTGTAGGACATCAGGTTTGACACAATGACTAAACTGATTAGGTCTTTAATAAATGTGGCTGTTGGGTCAGAACAGGATACTTAATATGGAATGGAGGAATCAGGCAGATGCATCTACTGTGTGCTGACTTGTCACTGCCTTTCTCACCCCATTTACAGTGTGGAGTTTTATCTATTTTTGTTATATTTATTTATGTATTTGGAGATTCAGTGCATAACAGGCCCTTCAGGCCCAATGATCCACACCACCCAGCAACCCAGCTATTTAACCCCAGCCTAATCACAAGACAATTTACACTAAGCAATTGACTTGCTAACTGTCTTTGGACAGTGGCGGAAACTGGAGCACCCGAAGGAAACCCACACAAGGGGAGAATGTTCAAACTCCTTGCAGATGGCGTCAGAATTAAACTTTGAACTCTGGCACGCCTCAACCTGTAATTGTATCGTACTAACCGCTGTTCTCCTGAGGCACAGGGAAAAGCACAAAATGAGAAGAGGGAACTTGGTTCATGAATCCACTGTCTTTATCCGGTAACTTCAACCCCTAATCTGCATTGCGTAAATAACCATAAATTATAAATGGATCAAGAGTACAAAGCAAAAGGAAACATGAGGTAGCGGTTATGGGTTCATGGGCCATTCAGAAATCCGGATGCCTTGGTAGTGTAGCAGTTAGCACGATGATATTACAGCCCGGGACGTCGGGTTTCAGAGTTCAATTCTAACATCGCCTGTACGTCCTCCATGTGGAATGTTTGGGTTTTCTTCAGGTACTCTGGTTTCCTCCCACAGTCCAAAGACTGTCAGTAGATTGATCGGTCATTGTAAATTGTCCTGTGATTAGGCTAGGGTTAAATCGGGGGGATATCAGAGATTATGTGCCGATGCAGCTCAAAGGGCCAGAAGGGCCTCTTCTGTGATGTATCTCTAATAAATAAACAAATAGATAAACCATGGTAAAGGTTTGATTAGGGTGGATAACACTGTGTACTTTTCTTTGTTCAGATGTTGCCCTGAGCTGTAATCACTTTCTTTCAAGAAAAATAAAAGAGGGATTAAGTTACAGCAAACATGAGGAAATCTGCAGACGCTGGAATTTCAAGCAACACACATAAAAGTTGCTGGTGAACGCAGCAGGCCAAGCAGCATCTCTAGGAAGAGGTACAGTCGACGTTTTAATTCCATGTCCCATTCCCATTCTGATATGTCTATCCTCGGCCTCCTCTACTGTAAAGATGAAGCCACACTCAGGGTGGAAGAACAGCACCTTATATTCCGTCTGGGTAGCCTCCAACCCGATGGCATGAACATTGACTTCTCAAACTTCCGCTAATGCCCCACCTCCTCCTCGTACCCCATCCGTTATTTATTTATTTACATACACACATTCTTTTTCTCTCTCTCCTTTTTCTCCCTCTTTTCCTCTCACTATACCCCTTGCCCATCCTCTGGGCTTCCCCCCTCCCCCTTTTCTTTCTCCCTAGGCCTCCTATCCCATGATCCTCTCGTATCCCTTTTGCCAATCACCTGTCCAGCTCTTGGCTCCATCCCTCCCCCTCCTGTCTTCTCCTATCATTTTGGATCTCACCCTCCCCCTCCACCTCCCCCTCCCACCTTCAAATCTCTTACTAGCTCTTCTTTCAATTAGTCCTGATGCAGGGTCTCGGCCCGAAACGTCGACTGTACCTCTTCCTAGAGATGCAGCCTGGCCTGCTGCATTCACCAGCAGCTTTTATGTGCATTGCTTGATAAAGTTACAGATTATTTTTATTTGTTACATGTACATCGAAACATAGAGTGAAATGCATTGTTTGTGTCAAGTCAAATCAGCAATGTCTGTACAGGGGGCAACTCGTAAATAGTGCCATGCTTGTGGTACCAACACAGCATGTCCACAACTCACGAACCCTAAACCACAGGACCTGTACACCATTCATCTTGAGGGAATTGTCAGGTTTGCCAGAGATTTTAACCACACTGGCCTGCTGAGACTCCATGAATCTACTCTTATAGAACCAAGTACTAATATTAGAGATGCTAAAGGGATTAAAAGCCATTGGAATGGCTCTGGCTCTCCACTCTATCTATGTCTCTTATCATCTTGTACATCTCTAGTAAGTCACCTTTCATCTTCCTTCATTCTGTAACCGGGTGACCATCGGACCTTATTCAGTATTGTTAAAAGTGTACTTAGGCATCCATCTGGGTAATGCTAGAATAGATGTCTGTGCCTTTAAGGGGGACGGTGATGTCATTACGCACACGCGGGATAGTGGGAAGACCATTTTGTTTTCTGCTGAAGAAGCTGGTGGGGCGTTGGAATCGGGATCCTCCCAGAGTGTGCTGGGCAGGGTGAGGAAAGGTGAGCATTAATTGACAATATCCATGTGAATTCATTTATGCTTGTTGGTGGATTGAGAATATCGGTAAATTGACATGTTTTCAGACATCCCACCCTGCAAAAACTCATTTCAGGGAAGCAGCACCATCAATTTGCGGGAGACTTCCGGGAGAGGTGGGATGTCTGCAATAGAGTAGCTCCTTAGCAGCTGGCCAGCTAGTTTAAATAACGTTAGCTATGCTAATAAACGAATGACGCCTGTTAAACTCACCTCAACACGTCTTTTAAAGCCTTAACCCACCATTGGCAATAGAAAAGTCACTGTTGCAAACAGTGCAGCGAGCAACACTGTCATTATTTTTGACCCCGATTAGGCAGGGATACACTTTAGTGTAGTCTGGGGTGAAGTACGTTTTATATTTTTTTGGAACACTCTGCCATGGCGCGCTCTCGCTCTCGCTCTCTCTCTCTCTCGCACTCTCTCTTGCTTTCTCTTGCTCGCTCGTTCTCAAAAAAATTGATTTCCGTGATATTGTATATAATTTGCGGGCATCAGGGAGCCACTATTCATATGCGGGAGATTCCCGGAATTTCCGGGAGGGGTGGGATGTCTGTGTTTTACATGTGGATGCTTTAGATTTTCTGGAGTAAGTGACTCAACACTGGATCAAGTGGCTTGGGCAAAGTTCCTCACCATCCAAGTAGGTCAGTCTTCCTGTAATTTAACTACCAGGCAATACCTTGTAAAAGTTGTGCCAAAGTGTACCTGTTGTCTAACTTTATTGTATTGGGACTGATTGTGCATGTAACTGAGTAACGTGAATGTTTAGTCTCTGTTCAGAAGTTCAGCACGTGTGTACGTCTTAGATGAGATGTATTCGCTTCATTTTTCGCTGTTATGTATAAGATGCAGGGTGGGTGGGATTCTAATGTTGTTTGTATTGTGTTCCTTCAGGATTGCAACTACTGTATTAATTCTGGTATTTTTTTATACTGCATATGCAATTCTGTCCATACACAAGGGTGTGGATCGAAAGTTAAACTGAGATTGTATCGGCAAGAACTGGTTGTAAACTCATTTGTTTTGTTTCGCGACCCTCTTCTGGCACTTAAACATCGAAAACCGATAAAGGAATTAAAACCCGAAAAAGTCTTTGTTGTCCTGAGTGTGTACTTTTCCCCAGGCTACAAAATTTCTAAAGAGAATAATACCAAAAGACTATAAGACATAGGAGCAGGATTAGGCCATTTGGTCCGTCGAGTCTGCTCTACCATTCAATCATGGCTGATCCTTTTCTTCCCTCCTCAGCCCCACTTCCCGGCCTTCTCCACGTAACCTTTGACCTTCTAATCAAGAACCTATCAATCTCTGCCTTAAATACACCCAACAACCTGACCTCCACAGCTGCATCTGGCAACAAATTCCACAAATTCACCACCCTCTGACTAAAGAAATTTCTCCACATCTCTGTTTAAAATGGGCGCCCCTCTATCCTGAGGCTGTGCCCTCTTGTCCTAGGCTCTGCAACCTTGGGAAACATCCTTTCCACATCTACTCTGTCTTGTCCTTCTCTATTTCCCATTGTAATCTGAGGTGCACACCCCAGCTGCTGTTGGGAGGCCTGTCTCTAACTGCCATCAGGGTCTTTTTACCCTCGCAGTTTCTTCACACAACCTATAAAGATTCAACATCTTCCAGTCCTATGTCACATCTTTCTACTGATTTGATGCTAGTCCTTACCAGTTGAGCCATGCCATCCCCTTTGCCTACCTTCCTGTCCCTCTGGTACAACACATAACCTTGAACATTCAGCTCCCAACTACAACCATTCTTCAGTCACGATTCCGTGATGGCCACAACATCATACCTGACAATCTGTAAAAGTGCAACAAGATCATCCACCTTATTTCTTATACTCTGATATAACACTTTGAGTACCATATTTTCTATTTGTTTCTGCATCCCGAATGCACTGATACTCACTCTGCTGTCTACAATTTTGTCCTATCACCTGCCTGATCTTCCTGATAGCCTGACTGTACACTATTTTTGCTTTTTGCAAATTCATCCTATCCTGAGTCCCTTTACTCTGGTTCCCATCCCCCTGCTAAATTAGTTTAAACCCTCCCCAACAGCTCTAACAAACTTGCCCGTGAGAATATTGGTCCCTCTTAGGCTCAGGTGCAACCCGTCACTTTTGTACAGGTCATACCTCCCCCAGAAGAGACGCCAATGATCCAAGAACCTGAAGCCCTGCCTCTTGCACCAGCTTCTCAGCCACACATTAATCTGCAACCTCGTCCTGTTTCTACCCTCACTGGCACGTGGCGCAGATAGCAATCCAGAAATTACTACCCGGGAGGACCTGCTTCTCAGCTTTCTGCCTAGTTCTCTAAATTCTCTTTTCAGGACCAATTTGCTTTTCCTTCCTATGTCATTGGTATCAATATTAATCAGGACATCTGGCTACTTTCCCTCCTCTTCCAAAATGCTGAGGACTTGATCCAAGACGTCCCTGACCCTGGCACCTGGGAGGCAACGTACCATCCAGGTCTCCTGTTCACATCCACAGAATCTCCTGTCTGTTCCCCTAACTACTGGGTCCCCTATCACTACCACTCCCCTCTTCTCCCTCTTTCCCTTCTGCACCATGGTCTCATGCTCAGTGCCAGTAACTTGGTCTCCATGGTATTCCCCTGGGAGGTAATCCCCCACGACAGTATCCAAAATGGTATACTTATTATTGAGGGAAATGGCCACGGGGGTCTCTGCACTAACTGCTTATTCACATTTCAGTTTCTCCTGACAGCCACCCAGCTGCTCGCCTCCTGCAACTTTGGGGAGACTACTTGTAACTCTGATTGATTATCTCCTCACTCTCCCGTACATGCTGAAGGTCATCCAGCAGCTGTTCCAGATCCCTAACACAGCCTTCAAGGAGCTGCAGCTGGATGCAATTCATGCAGACATAGTTCCCTGGAAGACACTGGGTCTCCCAGGGCTCCAACATCTGGCATGAAGAACACAAAATGGCCATTTACAACATTAAGTACTGTAAGAGAAAAAAAGAGAAACTTACCCAGAGCCAAAATGCCTTTCAAGCCGAGGCCTCCTTTGAGCCAAAGCCTGACATTTCTACACTAACACTGGCCGTCCCGCTAGTCCCTTCTGTGAGAAACCTCGTCACTGTGGCTTGCTCCTACTGCTGATTGGGCCACTGGAGTGAGACCAGATGCCCGTGAAGGTCTCTTTTTAAACAGGCATCGCCAACCTGCGAGGAACTCATCACTGCAGCCTGCTCTTACCTCTGACTGGCCTGCTGGAATAGTCCTAACTCGCTCAACCTATCCTCATGAAGCTTACTCTCTAATACAGGCAGTGTCCTGGTAAACCTTCTCTACACCCTCCCTGAAGCTTCTAAACCCTGGTGAGTCTTGGCTCCACATCTTTGTGTTATATGACCATAAAACTTTTTAGACATGGAAACAGAATTAGGCCATTCATCCCATCAATTCTGCTCTGTCATTTCAATGGTTCAAATGGTTCCGTTTATTATGAGAGAATGTATACAGTATACAACCTGAGATACTTAGCCTTCGCAGACATCCACGAAAAACAGACAAAGCCAAAAAGAACGAGCAACTGGAAAACATTAGAACCCCAAAGCCCCCTCTCCCCGCTCCCTGTGCAAGTAGCAGCAAAGCATCAAAGTATCAACCTCCACCCTCAGTAAAAAGCGTCAGTGCCCTCCACCCACCAAGTAATAGTAAAGCACTCAATTAGACAGCATGATCTGAAGTCAATAAAAACTATTGTTCGCCCGACAGTTTGACATGCCACAGGTTCTCTCTTTCTCACTATCAATGGACAGAGAGATGCCATTCACTTGGCAGCGAAGGGGGAGACAGTTGCTGTTACAAGGTTACAGTCTGCTGCATTGCATTTTGTTCTGAGATTTCCCAACTCGAGAATCAGCAGCAAACTCTCTCTACCAGCGAGAGAAAGTGTGAGAGAGAGAACAGAGACCCCTATCTGTAGCATCCCCCGTAGCAAAATCCTGATGTTCCTTTTCCCTTGATGCCTCAGTCAGCAACACCGGCCGAAAATCGGTTGTCCACAGGGCCATGCAGGGTAGCACCCCGCAGGCGCCAACTTCCAAGCCATGCCCGGAGAATGTCAGAAAATGGCCAGCCAGAGAGCTCCAGGCAAAGGAATTTATCCGCCATGAAAAACTGCAGTTTTGAGTGTGATTACAGATCAGGGACCTCGATTGAAACCCAGCCACCTTGAAAAGGGGAAAAAACAGAGACGTTAAGGAGAGGAATTCAAGCTGTTTCTGCAGATGAGCTCAAAGCGGCAACCATCTGGTGACATCTTAACTCTACCCACTCAATGAGATTGATTATCTCTCTCAACCCATCTCTCCTGCCTTCTCCCTGTAATCTTTGACACTCTTACCAACCAAGAGCTTATCAACCCCCACCTTAAACATACTTGTCTTCCACGGCTGTCTGTGGCAATGAATTCACCAAATTCACCATTCTCCAGCTTGAGGTCCCATGGTAGCGTAACAGTCGGTACGATGCTATTACAAATCAGAGCTCAGAGTTCAATTCCGATGCTGCGCTTAAGCCGTTTTGTACATCCTTCCCGTGACCATGTGTGTTTCCTCTAGCTGTTCCAACTTCCTCGCACAGTCCAGAGACATACCAGTTAGTAGGTTAATTCTTCATTGTAAATTGCCCTGTTATTAGCCTCGGGTTAAGTAGGTGCGTTGCTGAGCAGTGTGGCTTGTTGGGCCAGAAGGGCCTGTTCTGCACTGTATTTCTAAATAAATAAAAGAAATATAAGTAAGTAGGTAAATTCCCCCCGTCTCTATTCTAAATGAAAGTCCTTCTATTTTGCTCATTTCCTATACAACCCAAGTCTAACATATCACATTCATACTTATGTGAAACCTCATCCAACTCCTCCAGTGAAACACAGAAGCCAGTCAATTAGGAATCCGTTGAAATATATTTGCCATTCACTATAATTTTTACTCTCTCCACATACAAATGTCCTTAGTTCTGGATTCACCCATCACCTTCTTGCTTGTATTCCTCCCCCCCCCCAACTTCTTAGTCTAGCTTCTTCCCCCTTCCTTTCCAGTCCTGATGAAGGGTCCCAGTCTGAAACACTGACTGTTCATTCATTTCCGTAGAAGCCGCCTGACCTGCTGAGTTCCGCCAGCATTTTGTGTGCGTTGCCCTGGAGATCCAGCATCTGCAGAATCTTCCTGTGTTTACTCCACTCATTATCTTCAGCCTGATCAAGATTGGCATCCAATGACTACCAGAACTAACATCCTGCCACTCAAATGATATCATTCTTGCAAATTCTGATACAGTTTACTGCCTTGCAGAGAACCTTTTTGAACATAATAGATATCACAGTCAACCCATGTACAAAGCACAAATTCAGCACAGCTTAAGCCAGCAGCCAAGTATGTTGTGACTTAAATCATTCACTTTATTCTGAAGTCTATCAAATTAAAGGAAAATTGTATTTTTTAACACAACCTGCCAGTCTTGCACAAACCCTTCAGCTGTGCATTGGTTGAAAGACTACACAGCTACAACAAGGGACAGACTGAAGAGAGAGGCCAAGTTATCCAGCTCATTTATTTCAGGACTTCAGTTTATTCTTGTGTTTGAGTATTATGTTACTTGAATCAATGTTTTCTCTTAATAACATTAAGGCCTAAAATTTGGCCCTGAAATGAATGGACACATTGCTCAATTCTATAGCAAAGGTACCAGTTTGATCTTTTTTTCCCCTCTCTGCATGCAGGAAGCACATTTCAAAAGATTCACTCCCTCGGTTTTCCTCGACAATTCTCACAGGACCATCTTAGTAATTGATTTATTTTTATTTGTTTTGAGATGCAGTACAGAACGGACCCTTACGGCCTAATAATCCGCAATGCTGAGAAACCCACCTATTTAACCCTAGCCTAATCGCAGGACAATTTATGATGACCAATTAATCTACTAACTGGTATGTCTTCAGACTGTGGGAGGAAACCGGAGTGCCCAAAGGAAACACACACACACGGTCACGGGGAGAACGCACAAGCTTCATACCAGTGGCGACGGAATTGAAAATCAAACTCTGGAACAATCTCACCCTTATCACTACGCTACCGTGTCACCTAATTTGAGGTATCTTTGTAGGACTTGACTAGATGTATAGTTATTTTTCTGGAGAATATGGGAAACATTTAACTCTGCAAGGTTGCTTTGTTTTAAAAAATCTTTGTCTATGATTAAAGATTAACTTTATTTATACATGTACCTTGAAACATCCTGTACTGCAGGGGTTCCCAACCTGGTGTCCATGGACCTCTTGGTTAATGGTAGAGGTCCATGGCATAGAGAGGTTGGCAATCCCTGATATAGAGTGAAATGCATCATTTGCGTCATGACCAACACAGCCCGGGGATGTGCCAGGGCAACAAAGAATACCCACAACTTATTAACCCTAATTTGTACATCTTTGGAATGTGGGAGGAAACTGGAGCACCCGGAGGAAACCTGCTCAGTCACAGGGATAACATACAAACTCTTTACGGACTGAAGTGGGAATTGAACATCGTGCGATAATTACACGTGCTGTAAAGTGATTGTGCCAGCCACTATAGACAACCCCTGGATTATCCATGGTGGGAGTAGTTTAAAATGAAAGAAGGCTCATCAGTGGAGATCAGGCATTGCAAACCATCTTTGCTGTTCATGACTAACATGCATATCTGCTGTGGAAGCACTTTGGTGTATCTTACCTCAGATCAGTAAAACCAACAAAACCAACAACACTGGCAAATGATTGGCCAAATTGTAGCCCTCTGTTGGTTGGGGTCGACTTTGGATACTTTGTTATAGTTGTCTATATTGAATGCAAGCAAGGAGAGTACAACATGGAGAACAAGCTGTTGCCCATCCAGCAGCCTCCCCCTTTCCATGCAGCTGATGAATCCAAAGGAACAGCAGTGACCTATACCATTTGGCACCAGAGGCATCACAGGAGTTGCCAGTCATGGTAAGAATGTCTTAGAGACTCCAGCTCCAGATTTTTCTTCAGTGTTTTCTCCTGAAGCCTTCCCCATGAGAGGGTAGAGCCACAACACAGCAGAGGCTTGAGATCAGAGTTTCCCTTCTCCTAGATGAGCTGCCAATCACGGTTGATGAACCCCACCTGCCCAAAGCAACTGGCATTAAGGCGCCAGTAATCCACCTTTTCCCCCTTCTCCTGTCTGTAGAAATGGCTCTGCTGGGCTTAGTAGCTAAGATACAGGTGAAGTCCAGGAGCTGGATTTGGTTGTCAGAGGCTATTTGAAACGCACACCATTGGAATAATTTAGCAGGTAGTGGGACCTTATTTCCCAAAACCTCCTCCAGCTATGACATCTTTCGGGAATCAATTGCAGTGCAGAAAGTACCCTGCCAGCAATGAGCACAGACATGTCAGGCCACAGCTCTGTCTTCATCCTGTACTGCAAAATCAGTTACTGAATCAAACTATTAACGTCCCTGTCAATTCCCCATTCTGGCTCTCCTCTTTCCCTTTCTCATCACCCTGGTACCCTTCCTCCGTCCATTTCTCCCGTGGTCCACTCTCCTCTCCTACCAGATTCCTTCTTCTTCAATCTTTTACCTTTTCCACCTATCACCTCCCAGCTTCTTATTTCGTCCTCCTTTCCTCCACCCAACTACTCTTCCCCTATCACCTTCCAGCTTATGCTCTTCCCCCTCCTCACACCTTGTTATTCTGGCATCTTACCCCTTCCTTTCCGGTCCTGATGAAGGGTTTCAGCACAAAACATTAACTGTTTATTCCACTCCATAGATGCTGCCTGACCTGCTAAGCTCTTCCAACACTTTGTGCATGTTATTCTGGGTTCTCAGCATTTGCAGAATCTCTTGTGTTTATAATGTCACTTATTTAGTAATCTAATTAATTAATATGGGACATATTTAGGACCATTTGATGTGTTGCCTATCATAAATACTACTACTACTACATCGACTCAGGCCTAGGGGGCCGGCGTCGGGCACGATGACGGACTCTCCACTTCTCCCTCTCCCTCATCAGTGTGTTCAGTGAATCAACATTAGCCGCGCCGCTGTCTTAATCCTGCCTCATAAGACAGATCATTGTGTCTCCCATCATTTTCCGTAAAGTAACCACACCTGACTATCTGTAGGTGGTCAGGTCTATATCTGGACATCATTGTGTGTGACGCTAATGGTAAATGAGTGCAGGAAATGCCAGGGAGCGGAAAAACTCATTTTGTGTGGAGAGGTTTGAGAGGCAGGTTCAGCTCCAGAGATGGATAAGGGACAAAGGAAGATAATCTTGGGTTTGGATAGGGAAAAGGAAAGAATTTGGATGGCAAAATATCGCCGGTTTGGATAGTGCCAGGAATTGGACCCTGACTGGCAACCACTGGTGCTGTAAAGCGATCACATGAACTGTAATACTGCAATGCTGCCCTGACAAATAACCCAGTTTCACCCATGTGACAAATTAACCTACTAAACTGCACTCCTTTGGAACGTGAGGAGAAACTGGAGTACCCGGAGAAAATCTATACGGACACAGAGAACGTATAAACCCTTTACAGAGGGCAACCTAAATCGAACCCTGATCATACAGCTGATGCTGACTGTTGTGTTCCTATCAGTTCGAATCAGTCTGGCCAATTTCCTCTGATCTCTCTCATTATTTTCTTGCATGAAACTGTCATTCACTGGATGCTTTTATTTGCTTTTCGCAGTATTCTCTTTAGAGTCTCAAGACTGTTGTGTGTGAAAATCTCAGGAGATCAGCAGTTTCTGAGATATTCAATCCACTCCATCTGGCACCAGCAATCACTCCAGGGTAAAGTTACTTGGATCACATTTCTTCCCCATTCTGATGTTTGGTCTGAGCAACAACTGAACCTCTTGACCATGTCTGCATGCTTTTATGCGTTGAGTTGCTGTCACATGATTGGCTGATTAGACATTTGCATTAACATGCATGGGTACAAGTGTACAGTACCAGAATCAGTGAATATTACCAGCATACATTGTGAAATTTGTTGTCTGTGCAGCTGCAGTACAATGCAATACATAATAACTGGAAAAAAATCTGTGAATTACAATAAGTATATATAATTAAATAGAAATAAAAATAGAAATAAAAAAGTAGTTAGGTAGTGTTCATGGTTTCAATATCCATTCAGAAATCAAATGGCAGAGGGGAAGAAGCTGTTCCTAAATCATTGAACGTGTGTCTTCAGGCTCCTTTACTTCCTTCCTGATGGTAGCAATGAGAATAAGGCATGTCCTGTGTGATGGGGGTCCTTAATAATGGACCCCGCCTTTTTGAGTCATTGCTCCTTAAAGATATCCTGGATGTAGGGGAGGCTAGTGCCCATCATATTCATAGTCATAGTCATAGTCAGACTTTATTGATCCCAGGGGAAATTGGTTTTCGTTACAGTTGCACCATAAATAATAAATAGTAATAGAACCATAAATAGTTAAATAGTAATGTGTAAATATGTAAATTGTGCCAGGAAATAAATCCAGGACCAGCCTATTGGCTCAGGGTGTCTGACCCTCCAAGGGAGGAGTTGTAAAGTTTGATGGTCACAGGCAGGAATGACTTCCTATGACGCTCTGTGCTGCATCTCGGCGGAATGAGTCTCTGGCTGAATGTACTCCTGTGCCCACCCAGTACATTATGTGGATGGGAGATATTGACCAAGATGGCATGCAACTTAGACAGCATCCTCTTTTCAGACACCACCGTCAGAGAGTCCAGTTCCATCCCCACAACATCACTGGCCTTTCGAATGAGTTTGTTGATTCTGTTGGTGTCTGCTACCCTCAACCTGCTGTCCCAGCCCACAACAGCAAACATGATAGCACTGGCCACCACAGACTAGTAGAACATCCTCAGCATCGTCCAGCAGATGTTAAAGGACCTCAGTCTCCTCAGGAAATAGAGACGGCTCTGACCCTTCTTGTAGACAGCCTCAGTGTTCTTTGACCAGTCCAGTTTATTGTCAATTCGTATCCCCAGGTATTTGTAATCCTCCACCATGTCCACACTGACTCCCTGGATGGAAACAGCGGTCACCGGTACCTTAGCTCTCCTCAGGTCTACCACCAGCTCCTTAGACTTTTTCACATTAAGCTGCAGATAATTCTGCTCACACCATGTGACAAAGTTTCCTAGCTTAGCCCTGTACTCAGCCTCATCTCCCTTGCTTATGCATCCAACTATGGCAGAGTCATCCGAAAACTTCTGAAGATGACCAGACTCTGTGCAGTAGTTGAAGTCCGAGGTGTAAATGGTGAAGAGAAAGGGAGACAAGACAGTCCCCTGTGGAGCCCCAGTGCTGCTGATCACTCTGTCAGACACACAGTGTTGCAAGCACACGTACTGTGGTCTGCCAGTCAGGTAATCAAGAATCCATGACACCAGGGAAGCATCCACCTGCATCGCCATCAGCTTCTCCCCCAGCAGAGCAGGGCGGATGGTGTTGAACACACTGGAGAAGGTTGAATACATGGCGAAGTACTCCACATAGCTGAGGGGCACAGGCTTTGAGCACCCTGGTACTGACACCATCCGGTCCTGCAGCCTTGCTTGGGTTGAGACGTTTCAGCTGTCTTCTCATCTGTTCAGCTGTGAAGCCCACTGTGGTGGTTTCGTGTGGGGAAGGGGTATAGTCATGAGAGCAGGGTGGGGGACTGTGAGGAGGGGTTGGAGGGGAGAGTGGAATATGTGTTGGTTGGGGCCCGACTACAGATGGCTCATGTGGGGGATGGGCAGGGGCCACAATGTCAAATCTGTTAAAGAACAGGTTAAATTCATTGGTCCTGTCCACACTGCCTTCAGCTCCTCTGTTGCTAGTTTGCCAGAACCCAGTGATGGTCCTCATCCCCCTCCAGACCTCTCTCATGTTGTTCTGCTGGAGTTTCATGGAGCTGATTAAGTTTACAATGCTCTGCAGCTCCTGTACAATAGAACTCTACCCCGCACCACCCCAACATACCAGATGGTGATGTAGCCAGTTAGAATACGCTCCGCAATACAACTGTAGAAATTTGCATGTCTTTGGCGACATACCAAATCTCCTTAAGCTCCTACTGAAATATAGCTGCTGTCGTGCCTTCTCCGTAGCTGCATCAATATGTTAATAAAGTGGCCACTGAGTGTATATGTATTACTGATTTTTTGTGCAATGCATCCTAATGCTAGAACATTAAGTCTTATTTGCATATGAGTGCTTTTTAAGAACATTATAATTAACCATAATTTATTAAATGATAGTTTCTCAATAAAAGATGATTTGCAGTCATTGCCATTGCGATAAATGATACCAAATTTGGAATTCTTTACTCTAGCTCTCTGTGGAAGAAAAGACATTAAAACATTTCTGGATGGGTAAGTTAACATTGAATTGTAATTGCACAATTTTTGGCTTCTTGCCAGAATGTAAACAAGGGTATGTGAGTGGTCTGGGAAAAGGGGAAAGACAGGAAAGAACGGGGATCCACAGTAACTTAACGGTTAGCATGGCGCAATTACAACTTGGGACATCGGAGTTTGGATTTAAATTCCAAAGTTCAAAGCTTCAGAGTAGATTTATTATTAAAGTATGTATAAATTACACATCTTTGAGATTTGTCTGCTTACAGGCAACCATAAAACAAGAAACACAAAAGAAGCATGAAGGAAAGACTGTGGAGAGTGGAGTAAACGTCACGGATCAGCAAGCTGAACCTACCCAGCCATCGCCTCCAGTTCTGATGTCCTCTGTAAGAAAGTTTGTACCATAACACCATAAGGCTTAGGAGAAGAATTAAGCCATTCAGCCCATCGAGTCTGCTCCGTCATTCCATCATGGCTGACCCTGGATCCCACTCACCCTTATACACCTTCTCTCCATATCCTTTGATGTCTTGACTGATCAGGGAACTATCAACTGCAACCTTAAACATACCCATGAACTTGGCCTTCACTGCAGTCTGTGGGAGAGCATTCCACAGATTCACTACACTCTGGTGAAAAAAAATTCCTCCCTCCCTCTGTTCTAAAAGGTTGCCCCTCAATTCTGAGGCTGTGCCCTCAAAGCTGCCAAATGCTCCTCATATGTTAACTCCTTCATTCCTGGAATCATCCTCGTCAACCTCCTCTGGACTCTCCCAATGATAACACATCCTTTCTGAAATATGGGGCCCAAAACTGTTGACAAAACTCCAAGTGCAGCCTGACTAATATCTTCTAAAGGTTCAGCATTACAAGAGGAGAAGATGGCGGCGCGACGCAGCGCACAGCGGCCACTCCAGTGATGAATATCTGTTATCTATCAAGTAGGGTGCCATGCACAATTCTGATTTGATGGAGACAGACGTGAGAGCACAGAGGAACATCTGGTGAAACTTCTGAAATGCCTGCTTTGCTGCCGCTGCTACTGTGTGATCCTGAATCTCCGGAGGAGAAGGCCCCGAGTCCTCAGCTTTGTGTGTTGCTCGGCGGCCGGGGTGGGGTCGAGAGATGGTGCTCGGTGCTCGGTGTCGGAGGGCTGGTCGGAGGCTCGAAGTTTTCGGACGGACTCAGAGTCGGCTGTGGTCAGGTGCTTCCAGAGTGCTGCATCGGCAAGTTTGCAGTGCTAGAGGATCATGGCAGGGAGAGTTGCTCCTTTCTACTGTCTGCATGAGATGATGGACTATTGGGACTTTGAGACTTTTTTTTACCGTGCCCATGGTCTGCTCTTTATCAAGTTACGGTATTGCTTTGCACTGTTGTAACTATATGTTATAATTATGTGGTTTTTGTCAGTTTTAGTCTTGGTCTGTCCTGTGTTACTCTGATATCATACTGAAGGAACATTGTGTCATTTCTTAGTGCATGCATTTCTAAATGACAATAAATGAGGACTAAGTGTCCTCATAATCTAATCTCCTTGCTTTTACATTCTAATCTCCTTGAAATAAATGCCAACATTGCATTTGCCTACTTTATCACAGACTCAATCTGTAAATTAACCTTCTGGGAATCTTGCACAAGGACTCCTAAATGGGGACACCTTTTTTCCCTTATTAGGGAGAGAGAGAGAGAGCCTGAATTGCCGGGTGAACGAGTAGTCTTTGGGGTTCCAAGACTGTGCCTTTATTGACGCTTTGCTGCATGCTTGAGTGCTCAGTGGAGGGTGCCAACGGTTCTTTGATGGTGGGGGAGGGGAATCATTGCTTTGCTGCTACTTATGCGTGAAAGGGGGGTGTTGGGGGGGGCTTAGGAATTCTAACAGTTAACCCTCATTCATTCTTTGGGGTACTCCCCCGTTTTTGTAGATGTTTGCGAAGAAAAAGAATTTCAGAATGTATATTGTAAACATTTCTCCGATAGTAAATGTACCTATTGAAACCTGTTGAAGTCCTTCTGCACCTTTGATGTATGAACTTTCTCCCCGTTTAAATAATAGTCCGCACTATTGTTCCTTTTACCAAAATGCACTATCATACATTTCCCAACACTGTATTCCAACTGCAATGTTTTTGCCCATTCTTCCTATTTGTCTAAGTCCTAATGCTCCCTCAACACTACCTCGGCAATTCCATTATCCAAGTCATTGACAAACAATGTGAAAAGTAGCGGTCCCAGTACCGACCCCTGAGGAACATCACTAGTCACCAGCAGCCAACAAGAAAAGGCCCCTTTCATTCCCACTCGCTGCCTCCTGCCTGTCAGCCATCCCTCTAACCATGTCAGGATCTATTACTTGTAACATCATGGGATTTTATCTTGTTAAGCAGTCTTATGTGTGAGACCTTCTCAATTGTCTTCTGAAAATCCAAGTAAATGACATCCACTGCCTCTCCTTTGTCCACCCTGTTTGTTACTTCCTCAAAAAACTCTAACAGATTTGTCAGGCAAGTTTTCTCTTTACAGAAACCATGCTGGGTTTGACTTATTTTATCATTAGTCTCCAAATACCCTGAAATCTCATCCTTAATAATAGACTCCAATAATTTCCCAATCGCTGAGCATGTATGACCTGTGAACAACTTGGGTTTCCTCCAGATGCTCCAGTTTACTCCCACAGTTTAAAGTGGTACTGGTTAGTAGGATAATAGGTTATTGTAAATTGTCCTATGATTAGGCTATAGTTACTGGGAGGTGCAGCTCATTGGGCTGGAAAGGCTGTTCTGCACTGTATCTCTAAATAAAAATAATCAAATTACACACGTGTGCGTACCACCAGGTTAATCTTTACATAGACTTCTTCTGAGAGAAATTTATACATGGTGTTTCAAGGGATAATATCTGTTCCTGGTAAACATTACTGTTTACTAAACTAAAACGAATGTAGAAAAAAAAATTAATTTCAATAAAAACAAATAGAGTGAACAAATAGTGAAAAACATTGATAAATGTACAGATCCCATGTAGGCAGCATGGTAGTGTAGCATCCCAGTTAGCATAATGATCTATAGCGTCAACGATCGCAATCGGGGTTTAATTCTTGCCCCGCCTGAAGGAAGCCCTTGCCGTCATGGGGAGAACATACAATCTCCTTACGGACAGGAGCAGGAATTGAACCTGTGTCGCTGGTGCTGTAAAGCGTTATGCTGAATGCTACAACACCGTGCTGCCTACGAATAGAAATTGCAGCGATGTAGAATGAATGCAGAATTTGATTTCTGTTGCTGAGGCTTTTTTCTTTCAAAATAACCACCTCTAACAAGCTGTCCTGTAGAGAGCGAAGCAGAGAGGTCGTGGGTTCACGGGCTGTTCAGAAACCTGACAATGGAGGGGGAGAAACTCAGAATCAGGTTCATCATCACTGACAAATATCATGAAATTTGTTGTTTGCCTGGCAGCAGTACGTTGCAATACATAATAATAACTGTAAATCATGATAAGAAGTTAATATATATATATATTATAAAGGCTAAATTATAGAAGTAGTGCAAAAAGAGAAAAAAAAGTAGTGAGGTATTGTTCATGGTTTCAATGTCCATTCAGAAATCAGATGGTAGAGGGGAAGAAGCTGTTCCTGAACTGTTGAGTGTGTGCTTTCAGGCTCCTGTAGCCTCTGCTTGATGGTAGCAATGAGAAGAGGGCATGTCCTGGGTGTGATAATTGAAGCCACCTCTGAGGCATTGCTCCTTGAAGATGTCCTGGATGGCAGGGAAGCTAGTGCATGATGGGGCTGACTGTGTTTACAACTTTCTGCAGCTTATTTCGATCCTCTGCAGTGCACGACCCCCTACCATAGCAGATGGTGATGCAGCCAGTTAGAATGCTCTCCATGGTACAACTGTAGAAACTTCCGAGTGCCTTTGGTGACATGACTGTTCCCAAAACATTGGGTGTGGGTCTTCAGGCTCTGTACCTCCTGCCTGATGGTGGTGATGAGAAGAGGGCATGTCCTGGATGGTGAGGGTTCCTTACTGATGGATGTCACATTTTAGGGGCATTGCCGTTTGAAGATGCACTAGATGCTGGAGAGGCTAGTGCCCAAGATGGAGCTTGTTGAGTTTACAACCCTCTGCAGTTTGTTCCAGTGCTGTGCATTGACGCCTCCATACCTGATGGTGATATGCTGTCCACTAGCAAAGCATCAGTATGCACCAGATGCAACAAAATAGATGCGGGCTCATCAGAGGGCAACGGGTAAATGTGGATCAAGATGACAGCCAGCATTGCATTGCTTGATAGGTTAATGAATGATGCAATGCATTGTGTACTTAATAGATCAAATTCCTTATAGAATATTATTCATTACAATGCATGTTTAAAAGGTCAAGTTCCTTCCAGAACATGATGCAATACATTGTGTATGTATATATGTCAAGTTCCTTATCAAATATTGTCTTTTTTCTTCCATTCTTTTCCATTCTCCTCCAGATATTGTACTTAATATTCCATTCGACTGTGACGTCCACCCCAAGGCTCACTTCAAATTATTGTCTGCATACCCTGTTGGTACTTAATTGATTTTAAATCAGGAACAGAATTTTGGTCTTCCTTCAGAAGTCATGAAGGGAAAGTTGTCAGGCAATTTTCACATTGCTGGAGAAATAGAGATGAATGTTTCCAGCAGTTTGCAACACATTCATATGATAGAATTATTGGAGAAACACATTCATATTGCACAGTTACTGGAGAAACACATTCGTGTGGTACAATTACTGGAGAAACACATTCGTGTGGTACAATTACTGGAGAAACACATTCATGTGGTACAATTACTGGAGAAACACATTCGTGTGGTACAATTACTGGAGAAACACATTCGTGTGGTACAATTACTAGAGAAACACATTCGTGTGGTACAATTACTGGAGAAACACATTCATATTGCACAGTTGCTGGAGAAACACATTCGTATGGTACAATTACTGGAGACTTCACCTGAGCTGAAATTATTTTCACCGCTTTGTGACCTCTTATTCCAAACCTAGGCCACAAATTTGCACTCTAAAATTTAAGTCAATATGACCTATAAATAAAGAAGCAATATATTTATGGAAATTAGGCAGACTCATTGTGAAGGAATTATGATTTTTCACCAGAGTGATGTTCAAAAACTCAAAGCTGATAAGTAACTATCTGATAAGGACAACCTGGTTGCATAGCGACCAGTGTAAATCCTTGTGATGCCAGCAATCATGATCGTGGTCAATTCCTGCCACTGTCCGTAAGGAGGTTGTTTCAGTCCAAAATGTCAGTGGTTAATTGTCCTCCACAGACACTGCCTGACTTGCTTTGAGTTTGTTGCAATGAGTACCAACATATAAGGTGTGAGCTGGTAATAATTGTTTGGAAAACCAGATTAAAATACACAACAATAAAGAGCAGATGTAGAGTTTGAGGAAAGATTCCAGATTTAAGGTTCATGATTGTTTAATGTCATTTGTCATTTGCAGTACATAGGTGTAAAGGAGAACAAAATAATTGTTACTCCAGATCCGATGCAACACAAATAAAAGCACAATATGATAAAGAGCTCAATAATAATAAAATAACAATAAATATAAATACATAAGATAGCTTATATACAGAGATTGATTGTGTGTTCATAAAGTGACACTAGGGACAGGAGTGTCTGTACAGAAGGTGACTCTGGCATAAAATGATAAATTAGTGGTGGTGAGGTTTGTGGAGCGATGGATTAAGAACGTAAGAACGAGGAGCAGGACTAGGCCATCTGGCTCATCGAGCCCACTCTATTATTGCTGATCTGGCCATGAACTCATCTCCACCTACCTGACTTTTCCCCATAACTCTTAATTCCCCTACTATGCAAAAATCAATCAAACCTTGTCTTAAATATATGAACTGAGACAGCCTCCACTGCTTCATTGGGCCGAGAATTCCACAGATTCTCCACTCTCCATGAAAAGCAGTTCCTCCTCATTTCTGTACTAAATCTACTCCACCAAATCGTGAGTCTATGTCCCTTAGTTCTAGTCTCACCTACTGGTGAAACCAGTTTTCCTGCCTCTGTCTCATCTATCCCTTTCATAATTTTATATGTTTCTGTAAGATCTCCTCTCATTCTTCTGAATGGGTGGAGTTAGTGGGTAGAGGTGTTGATCTGCCTTACTGCTTGGAGAAAGTGACTGTTTATGTAGCCTCCTCCCTGATGGGAGTGGGACAAACAGAGTGGGTGGGATCCTTCCTGATGTTACTGACTCTTCCTTGACACCCTTCTGCATCTACTGCATGCCCTTGATGGTGGGTAGGCTAGTGCCAATGATGTGTTGTGCAGTTTTGACTATCCGTTGTAGCGCCTTCCTGTCCACCACAGCGCAGAATCGATAGACTGAGCCTGAATTTGGAGGAATGAAGGTGAAGCTCAAGTTTGTTTAACTCTCATTCACCATACATGAATACCGTTGAGCAAAGCATTCTTCCTCCAGCACCGAGGTGTGAATCATACACAACACAGTACAGCTCAAGGCACACATAGCACAATCAAGATAGCAAGCAAACATACAGTCGCACAAAAAAAAAATATATATATGCATATAGCCCAAGTCCCTGAGTGACATGTCCCACAAGTTGATGGTGCAGTTCCCATCAGTATGCAGGTGAATGCATACACGCAATCCAACTTGTCATTCCACTGATTGAACACTGGAGGGCAGCACTGACAGGGGATGCCACCTTCCACCACCCCCCATCCGATCATGGGTGCCATGCTACACTGCCTCCGACATCTCTCTCCTGGACTACAGCAGCAGACAAGTCCACGGCTTGAGGCCTAGTCCACGTTACAACTGAAGCCACACAGCTCCCCTGCCATCTGTTGCACCAAAAACAAGGGAAATGGGCCTGTAACATCTTACATTATCAATGTCCAACAGGGTCTTGCGATAGCAAGATAAACATCCAAGGCAATCATCTGCTGTTACTGCCTCCACGCACCAACTCCAATTCTTTCACTGCCTTCCTATAGCAAGCATCAAGTCCAGCTCCTCCCGCTGCTCTGCCAACAAGCAGCTCACTGACTTGCAGTACCCAAACTTGTTAAAGTCTAGCATTACCTTGCGATCATAAAAATGATGTTTATAAAAGATAAAAACATCTTTGGTTAGCCCCCGAGAGGCCTCTGCGTCCGAGCATGCCATTATCTTACCAGAAATGTGAAGTCAGAAGCACATGGAATGATTATGGGGTTTAACATGGTCACGGTAAAAGACTAGCTTAGGTCTTCTTGATTTTAGGACAGACAGAAATGGTTTCCTTTGATATTAGGAGTCCTGCCGAAGGATTTTGGCCCAATACATTGACTGTACTTTTTTCCACAGACGCTGCCAGGACTGCTGAGATCCCTCAGCATTTTGTGTGTGTTGTTCCTTCTAATTCTGTGTCTTCTGAATGTACAGATTTATTCAAATTCAAACTCAAACTCAAAGTAAATTTATTATCAAATGATGTATATGTCACCATATCGAAACCTGAGATTTATTTTCTACCAGGCATTCTCAGGAAAATAAAGAAATACAATAGAAGTTATGAAAAACTATATACATACAAAGACTGAAAATCAAGTTGCACAATGTGCAAACTGTGCAAATAAAATAAATAAATAATACTGAAAACATGAGATGTAGTGTCCTTGAAAGTGAGTCTATAGGTTGTGGAATCAGTTCAGTGTGAGGTGAGTGAAGTTACTCACACGGTTCAGGAGCCTGATAGTTGTAGGGTAATAACAGTTCCTGAACCAGGTGGTGTTGAAGGTATGGAGGAAGCCTTCCCTAGGCTTGGTGGAAGAGTATGTCTGTGTGTGTGAGGGGATGGGTGGGTGGAAGGAGGGGGAATTGGCTTGTTATGCTGCTGTTCTGTTTTTCTGTTGTTGTTGTTGTTGTTGTTATGGCTTCTGTTGCTCTACTGAACATTGTGGACATGCTTTATTGACACCAGTATGTATGATGACATTTTCAGGCTGTCTCTCAGGACATCCTTGCTTGTGTTGGTGGTTACTGCAAACAATGCATTTCACCATTTTATTTTTTGACGTACATGTGAGAAATAAATCAGAATCCTTCCCCTCCTCCCACCTTTTTATTCTGCCGTCTCCCCCCTTCCTCTCCAGTCCTGAAGAAGGGTCTCAACTCGAAATGTCAGCTGTTCATTCATTTCCATAGATGCTGTCTGACCTGCTGAGTTCCTCCTGTATTTTGTGTATGTTGCTCTGGATCTCCAACATCTGCAGAATTTCTCATGCTTATGAATCTCAAGCTGCTTTCCATTTGCAAGGACATGGAAAGGTGTCTTGCATGTAGTCATAGGTCAGCCATATTTTTATGAAATGGCTGAACAGCTAAGTGGTCTTAAATGCCAACTCCTGTCACATATTCCTCTGATACATATCATTGCAAGTTATTAGCAGCTATATTTCATTAGGAGTTTGAGGGGATTTGTCTAGCAAATTTCTACACTTGTATGATGGAGAGCATTCTCAATGGCTGCATCACTGTCTGGTATGGGGGTTCCAAACCACAGGATCAGAAAAAGCTGCAGAAAGTTGTAAACTCAACCAATTCCATCATGGACACTATTCTTCCCCAGCATCGACGATCTCTTCAAAGGGAGATGCCTCAAAAAAGTGGCAACTATCATTAAGGACTCCCATCATCCAGAATACGCCCTCCTACTGCTACCATCAAAGAGGGGGTGAAGGAACCCCCTCTGAATGTTTTAGGAACAGCTTCTTCCCTTCTGTCATGAACATTATAATCAGAATCAGAATCAGGTTTAATATCACCAGTGTGTATTGCATGTCGTGAAATTTGTTGTTTTCTGGTAGCAGTATGTGATAATCAAAAAATGTGAGTTACAGTAAGTAGTGCAATGAAGTATTGAGGTAGTGTTCAAGGGTTGTATGTCCATTCATAAATCAGATGTCAGAGGGGAAGAAGCTGTTTCTGGATTACTGAGTGTATGCCTTCAGGATTCTGTACCGCCTTGTTGATGGTAGCAGTGAGAAGAGAGCGTGTCCTGGGAGGTGGTGGTACTTAATGATGGACACCACCTTTCTGACACACTGCTTCTTAAAGGTGTCCTGGGCTGCACAGAGTCTAGTGCCCATGATGGAGCAGATTAGTTTTACAACTCTCTGCAGCTTACTCCAATCCTAGGCAGTAGCCCCCCACTCCCTGCCCCATACCAGACGGTGATGTGGCCAGTTAGAATGCTGTCTACGGTACATCTGTAGAAACTTGCAAGTGTTTTGGTGACATCCCAAATCCTCTGAAACTCCTGATGAAATATATCTGCTGTCTTGCCTTCTTTATAGTTGCATCGATATGTTGGGTCCAGGTTAGATCCTCAGAGATATTGACACCCAGAAATCAGATCTCGAAACAGACAATGAACACATGAACACCACCTCACTATATTTTAGCTCTCTTTTTTAACATAAGCTTATATTTCTTATTGTAATTTATTGTTTTTTTAAATATCTTCCACTATATTGCTGACACAAAACAATAAATTTCATGACATACCAGTGATATTAAACCTGATTCAGATTCTGATCTTTATTCTGTAATAATTAAATTATCCATCATCTCCAATGTCCTTGTCTCAGCCTGCCTGGTACTGTGACCCTGATACAGTGTCTCTATATTTATGCTCTTTATCCCCAGGTAGTTCAGATTTGGACTGTCTATTCCCCTCAGTATTTACAGTTACAAGGCCTTTTTCGAAGAACGAAATTGTGAAGCAACATGACAGCTTTTGGAAACACTGAACAGGAATTCCTGGCCTCACTGTATATTATTTCCTTCAATCCATCTTCTCATGGAAGCCTTGTTGTAGAGTTCTACTCACTGCATCAGCACATCACACCAAGTTAAGGTAGACTTAAACTCCCTTGTGTTCAGGAAGTCAAAGTATGCTGGAACTGTGAACTTCTGAAGGATGAACAGTTCATGTGTACTGACAATGCAATATGGCCACCGAAACAGGAAAAATCACGATTAAACACTTGTGTGAACAAGATGTTGTAACAAAAATTGAAAGCAGTTAGTTATCTCTTTACTGCAGAACTTGAATTCTGAGCAAGTATTCCCTGCATTACGGAAACTGACTGATCCGACCAGGAGCAATTTGGAAAGACAAGCAAATTATACAGTGTTGTACTTTTCATCTAGTAATTGTGGTAAAGATCTACCAGGGATTCTGACAGAAATTAGCCAGGGAACAACGTGCAATTACATAAATTGGACTGAGAGATTTTCCCGGCCTTGTCCAAACTGTTATGTTGTGTAACTTCAAAATGTTAAACTAATTCAAAGGAAGACACGGGAGTCCAGGAATGCGGTCTAACTTCACGATTACTTTAAGCAAGGTGTGTGCTATCACTTGGTAGTGTAATGGTGAATGCAAATCATGTATTTATACATAAAACCCATAACAAATTACTTAAACGAACAGGAATGTTTATTCAATCGATATATATGCAAACGTACATGGTTACTCAAATATTACTGAAATATTAAATATACAGCACAAATATCTTGCTGATATCAGACAGAGTGGCATATAGCATAGCAGTTAGCACAACTGCTTTGCAGAATCATAGTCATAGTCATACTTTATTGATCCTGGGGGAATTGGTTTTCGTTACAGTTGCACCATAAATAATAAATATTAATAAAACCATAAATAGTTAAATAGTAATATGTAAATTATGCCAGTAAATTATGAAATAAGTTCAGGACCAGCCTATTGGCTCAGGGTGTTTGACCCTCCAAGGGTAGGGATCTGGGTTCAAATCCCTCACAGTCTGTAAGAATTTTGCACATTCTCCCTGTGACCGCAATGGTTTCCTCTGGGTGCTGCAGTTCCCACTCAGACTTCAAAGCCATACAGTTAGGATTAGAGTCAGCAGATTGTGGGTATGCTATGTTGGCACCCGAAGCATGGCATCACTTGTAGGTTGCCCCAACACATCTTCAGACTACATTGGTCATTGACACCAAGCGCCATATTTCCCTGTATGCTTTGATTTTGGATGTACCCATGACAAAAAAAAGCTCTTCTAATCTAATCTGAATGCTGACCAACTGTTTGTTGCCTCACTGTCTGTACATAAGGTGTCTGTACCTAAGTAGTAGTGGCTGGGGGGGTGGAGGAGTAGGTTAGAGGTTGGAAATGTTGGTCAGTTTTACTGCTTGGGGAAAGTAACTGTTTTTGAGTCTGGTGGTCGTGATATGGATGCTACACTGCCTCCTCCCTGATGAGAGTGGGAAAAGTAGTCCGGGAGGAGGGTGGGTGGAATCCTTAGTGACGTTACTGCCCTTTCCCGGCTCCTTTCTGTATGTATGTCCTTGATGACGAGTAAACTGATGCTGACGATGTTTTGGGCAATTTTGCCAAATTACATAATGTTGTACCTTTCATCTACAGTACCTGTGCAAGAGTATTAGAAATATATATTGCTGGAGGAGCCTCCACCCTTGAGCTTGTCCAGCAAGTCCGAGACTTTTGCTCTTTTGCTCCCTGAGTGGCTGAGAGTGGGGGCTGTAGGAAGGATGAGCAACTTAACTGTGGCACCGTAGTTCAGGGAACTATTCAGGGTGGGGGGGGGGGAGAGAAGAGAATTGTAGTGGCAATTGGGGATAGTATAGTCAGGGGAATAGACCGAGTTCTCTGTTGCGAGGATAAAGCGTCCCGAAGGCTATGTTACCTGCCTGGTGCCCGGGTTCAGGACATCTTATTTGACCTGCAGAAGAATTTGCAGTGGGAGGGGAAAGATCCAGTTGTCATGGTCCACGTGGGTACCAATGACATAGTTTAAATAAATTAAAGAGCAAAACCAAAAATGTAATAAACTCCGGATTACTACCTGAGCCACGTGCAGATTGGCGTAGGGTCAAGAACATTAGAGAGTTAAATGTGTGGCTCAAGAATTGGTGTGGGAGAAGTGTTTGAATTCATGGGAAACTGGCAGCAGTATTGGGGAAGGAGGGAGCTGTACCATTGGGACGGGCTCCATCTGAACCGTGATGGGATCTGGATCCTAGCGAATCACATAACTATGGCTGTGGATGGGGCTTTAAGCTAAATCATCGGGGGGTGGGTTCAACAGATTGGAGAAGTATGGATAAAGTAAAAAAGAAAAGTGTGGATAAAGATAAAGAAAAAACAAAAGATAAAAAAGAGACAAGTAAGAGTGGAGTGAAGAAAAGTCAAGTGCAAAAGAGTAAAAGATTACAAGATTTTAAAGCACAATGAGTGCAAGAGCACTTTATTTGAATGCCTGTAGTATTCAAAATAAGGTCACTGAACTTGTGGCTCAAATCAGTACAAAGACGTATGATTTAGTGGACATTACAGAGATGTGATTGCAGGGTGGAGAGAATTGTAAATTAAATATCCAAGGATATCCGGTAGTATGGAAGGGTAGACAGAAAGGTAAGGGAGGTGGGGTAGCACTGTTAATTAAAGATGAGATCAGAGCAATAGTGAAAGACAATATAAGATCTTAGGAATAGAATGTTGAATCGATCTGAGTAGAGATTAGGAGTAGTATAGGGGAAAAAATCACTAGTGGGAGTTGTCCATAGGCCACCAAATAATAACATTGCAGTGGCATAGACAATAAACAGAGAAATATCTGAAGCATGTAAGAATGGAACAGCAGTTATCATGGGAACTTTAACTTGCACATAAATTGGGTGAATCAAGTTGGTTGAGGCATTCTTGAAGAGGACTTCATAGATCACATCCATGGCTTTCTTGAACAGCATGCTACTGAACCTACAAGGGAATGTGTTATCTTAGATCTGGTCCTGTGCAATGAGACGGGTAAACTTAGTGGTCTTGTAGTTAGGGATCCTCTTGGAAAGAGTGATGGCAGTATGACTGAATTTCTCATACAAATGGAGGGTGCGATAGTTCAATCTAATACCAGAGTACTATGCCTAAACAATGGAGATTGCAATGGGAGGAGGGAGGATTTGGCTAGAGTAGAGTGAGAACATAGGCTATATGGTGGGATGGTTGAGGAACAGTGGAAAACTTTCAAAGAGATTTTTCATGGTGTCAACGAAAGTATGTTGCAGTTAAAAGCAAGGAGAGTAAGGGTGGGGAGGGCCAGTCTCGGATAGCTAAGTAATTAAAAAGAAGGCATCAAACTATAAGCACGTGCATACAAAGTTGCCAAGAGTAGTGGGATACTGGAAGATTGGGAAAACTTTAAAAAAACGACAAAGTACCACTAAGTGAGCAATAAAGAAAGGGAAACTAGATTATGAAAATAAACTAACACAAAATATAAAAATGGATCGCAAAAGTTTTTTATAATTATATAAAGCCGAAAAAGGTGGCTAAAGTGAATGTAGGTCCCTTGGAGGACGAGGAGGGGGAATTGATATTAGGTAATGAGGAAATAGACGAGGCCTTGAATGACCATTTTGTGCTCGTCTTCATGGTGGAGAACGCATCTAACATGCCAAAGAGAGATGTTATCGATGTGATGGGAGGTGAGGACCTTGATACAACAGCTATCACTATAGAGGTAGTGCTGAGCAAAATTGTGGGCCTGAAGATGAATAAGTCTCCTTGACCTGAAAGAATGCAACCCAGGGTACTGAAAAAATGGCAGAAGATATAGTAGAGGCCTTGGTAATGACTTAGCAAAATTCTCCGGACTCTGGGCAGGTACTGGTGGATTGGAAGATGGCGTATGTTACACCACTGTTCAAAAAAGGATGTAGGCAAAGGGCAGGTAACTACAGGCCAGTTACTTTAACATCTGTAGCTGGAAAAATGCCTGAAGCTATCATTAAAGAAGAAATAGTGAGACATCTGGAAAGAAATGGATCCATCAGGCAGACACAGCATGGATTCAGCAAAGACAGATCCTGTTTGACAAACTTAATGGAGTTCTTTGAGGATATAACAAGCGCAGTGGATAGAGGGGAACAGATGGACATTATTTACTTGGATTTCCAGAAGGTGTTTGATAAAGTGCCTCATCAAAGACTTATCCATAAGATAAGGATGCCTAGAGTTGGGGGTGATGTATTAGCATGGATAGAGGATTGGTTAACTAATAGAAATCAGAGAGTTGGGATACATGGGTGTTACTCTGGTTGGCAATCAGTGGTAAGCAGTGTGCCGCAGGGCTCAGTGCTCACGATATGCAAAGTGTACATTAACGACCTGGAAGAGGAAGCCAAGTGTGATGTATCTAAGTTTGCTGATGATACTAAATTGAATGTGTGGTGATATCACATGAAATGATGTGTCAGTTCACTGAGCATGTGTGGGATTGGCAGAATGTTCCAGCACGTGGCTGGGTTAGGACATGTTTGTTTATTACTATAATTAAAAGTTCTCTAATTCTTCTAGAATATCATTCTTTACTGTTAACCCATGGTATGTTTAAACAGAAGTAACATAACATGGTGTCAGAAGTGGTTCTGGAAGAATAATACAGGAGAATTGAGAATTGAGAATCAAAGATAATCGAAAAAAAAGAGAATGAAAAAGTTCGATCTGTAAACGGTAAAATGGAAGGTTTACAACCCTACCAAAACTTCAGCTGACTGGCAATGTAGCTGAGAATTGGAGGATATTCAAGCAATAGTTTGAACTGTACTTATCAACGATCGATTATGAAGAAAAATCAGAAAAAAAACAAGCTGTGCTTTTGCTCCATGTAATCGGGAATGATGCAGTAGAGATATATAATAATTTTGTCTCTGAAGATGGAGGTAATTTCAATTTAAAGTCGATAATGGACAGATTTGAAGTATTTTGTATACCTAAGTGTAATTTAACATATGAGCGATATAAATTCTTCACATGTGTGCAGAGAGCTGCCGAAACAATTGATCAGTATATTACTGAGTTAAGAAAGTGTAGTAGAACATGCGAGTTTGGATTGCTGACAGACTCTCTCTTTAAAGATAGACTTGCTTGTGGCATTCGAGATAATGCTCTGAGAGAAAGGCTGTTGAGAGAGCAAGGTTTAAATTTTGGAAAAGCTTTGGCTCTTTGCAAAGCTTCTGAGACCGTGACATTGCAGGCTGAAGAGCTTTTTGTCGAAAACTGCAATGTAAGAGCTGTAAAAAAGCGCAAATACATCAAGAAATATAATAATACGTCAACGAAACTGACAGAGAGCAAGACGGCATTGGAAAGAAAAAAGTAATGTGATTGCTCTGCGTGGGAACATCGTCCAAATCAGTGTCCCACATATGGCAAAATTTGCAATGGCTGCGGTAAGATTAATTATTTTTCACACTGCTGTAAAAGTAGAAAGAAGGAAAATAAAATGAAGCAAGTAGAAGCTGTGCCTGAAGATGAACATGAGGAATTTTATATAGATATACTTTGTGAAAATAAACAAAGTAAGAATGACTGAACTATTCTGTTGCAAGTGAATCAAAACAATATTCTGTTTAAACTTGATACAGGAGCGCAAGTAAATATTCTTGCAGAATCTGAGTTCAATGCATTAAAGCCAAGATTGAAGTTACATCAGACAAATATAAAAGTGACTGGGTATTCAGGTGCAGACATTCCAGTTAAAGGAACATGCGTGGCAAGGGTATCACACAAAAATATTGTGCATACGCTTTCATTTGTGGTCGTGCCAAAGAATGTACAGTCAATTCTAGGTTTATCTGCCTGTGAAAGACTTAATTTGGTGAAAAGAATTTTAGTCCTGGATAGCGACACAGAGTCAGAATACAGTGACTTGATGAAAGAGTATGAAGACTTGTATAAAGGGCTTGGTTGTCTTCTAGGAGAGTGCTCGATTAAAATTGACAGTACAGTGCAACCCATAATACATCCATGCAGAAAAGTACCTTTTGCATTATGTCATCAACTGAAAACAGATCTAGACAGAATGGAAAGGCTAGGAGTCATAAAAAAAATTGATGAACCAACTGAATGGGTCAATTCGCTTGTCATTGTTGATAGGAAAAATAGAAAACTGAGGATTTGTTTAGATCCAAGAGGCTTGAATCGGGCCATTAAAAGAGAGCATTTCAAATTGCCCACTCATGAAGAAATTATGTCACAGTTTGCTAATGCAAAAGTATTTTAGTAAGTTAGATGCATCCTCCGGATTCTGGCAACTCAAATTAGATGAACCGAGTTCAAAATTGTGTACCTTTAACACTCCTTTTGCCAGATACTGTTTTCTTAAGCTCCCTTTTGGAATTGCATCATCTCCTGAAGTGTACCATAAAACCATTCACATGTTATATGAGCACATTGTGGGCGTAGATACATCCATGGATGATATTATTATTTGGGGATCGACTAAACAAGAGCATGATGCCAGGCTCAGACAAGCCTTTGAAGCAACACGCAAGGCTAACCTGAAAGTGAATCAAGACAAATGTCAGCTAGGAGTGACTGAACTTACGTTTGTGGGTGATATCATCAGCAAAGAGGGTGTGCGTCCTGATCCATTGAAGGTTCCTGCTATTGAGAACATGCCAAGACTGCAATGTAAAAAGGATGTTCAGAGGTTTATGGGAATGGTTAACTATATGGGAAAATTTATACCCAATCTCTCTGAACAGCTTGCTCTGTTGAGGCAGCTCACAGAAAAGAGAGATGAATGGAGCTGGAACCATGAACAGGAGAAGGCATGGCAAAATCTCAAGAAAGTGCTCTCAAAAGAACGTGTTGAAATTTTATGATGCTGAGAGATCCATCAAAATCTCATGTGATGCATCTCAAGCGAGCTTAGGGGCAGTATTACTCCAAAAACATGATCAGGAATGGCTACCAGTGCATATGCATCTCGTTCATTATCTGATCCAGAAACAAGGTATATCCAAATGGGAAAAGAATTGCTCAGCATTGTGTTTGCTTGTGAGAGATTTCATCAGTTTGTGTCAGGGCAATCTATTGATGTCGAAACCGATCATAAGCCGTTGATTGCATTGTTTAACAAATCTTTAAGCGACTGTCCTTTGCGATTTCAGCCTAGATATGGCCCTTGTGGCTACGGGGATCAGGGGATATGGAGGGAAGGCTGGGGCGGGGTTCTGAGTTGGATGATCAGCCATGATCATAATAAATGGCGGTGCAGGCTCGAAGGGCCGAATGGCCTACTCCTGCACCTATTTTCTATGTTTCTATGTTTCTATGAATGATGATCAAATTGCAAAGACGTGTTAACTGTGTCATACACACCTGGAAAATTCATGTACACGGCTGACACACTTTCCAGAGCTGTGGATCCAACAACAAAAGATGGTCACAGGAACGTTATTGATGTTCAGATATTCATTGAAATGGTCATAGAAACTGTACCTGTTGCTCGCAAAAAGTTGGAACTGCGTCTTGACACAGAGAAGGACAAAATTCTCAATCAGGTAATACAAGTGGTGTTGGATGGATGGCCAGATAATAGGCGTGACTGTACCTCAGTAGTACAAGATTATTGGAAACACAGATCAGAACTGTCTGTTGTGGATGGTAGTACAAAGGTAGTAGAATTGTTATACCTAAAAGTCTCCGTAAAGAAATGCTTGATAGAATTCATGAAGGCCACTGAGGCATTGAAAAATGTAAGAGAAGGGCACGGGAAGTGATGTTTTGGCCCAGGATGAATCAAAAGATTCCAAAATTGGTGTCTTCTTGTCAAATATACCTTAAATACCAACCTAGCAACCCTAAGGATCACATCTGAATCCTCATAGACCTTATCAGAAGGTAGGCGTTGATCTTTTTATAACTAACAATGAAGACTATCTATTAATAACAGATTACTACTCACTGTATCCTGAAGTGTGTTGGCTGGGCAGAACAACTGCAGAAAATGTAATTACAGGCATGAAATCAGTTTTTTTCAAGACATGGTGTACCTGATGAAGTTTTCACAGACAATGGTCCACAATTCAGTAGTGAATGCATGAAACATTTTGCTCATGAATGGGGCTTTGTTCATACAACATCCAGTCCATATTTCCCTCAGTCTAATGGATTCATTGAGAAATCGGTAGGAATTTTCAAGAAACTGATGCACAAAACAAAAGATAGTGGAGATGATTTTTATAAAGCCTTGTTAGCCTACCGAAGTAGTCCACTTGAATGTGGATTTTCGCCTGCTCAGCTCTTGATGGGACGACGTTTGAGATCTAATCTGCCAATGGATGAGAGCCTTCTGAGAACAGAGGAAGGAGAACAAGTGAAAAGATGGAAAGATGAACACAAAGCAAAGCAGAAAATATACTTTGATAGACATTCTCATCCATTACCCGAACTGCATCAGGGAGATGAAGTAAGAATACAAGACAAAGTGAACACATAGACACAGAAAGCTACAGCACTTGAAGAAGTACAACCCAGACAGAGGAGGAAGCAGTGGTAAGAAGACATCGCAAAGACCTCAAGAAAGAGCCAACTTCAGAGATTCAGTTAACAGATGCAGACGAGACAAAGCATGCAAATAATAACAAGGAAACACAAGATCTGTGTGACCCACCTAGGAGGTCTACTCGTGTTCGTAAACCCACTGAGAGACTGATAGAGACTTGTTGAATTATGTATTTGCTTTGATTAACATTGTTAATTGTTTTTCTTTTTAAGGAAAGGAAGATGTGGTGACATCACGTGCAATGATATGCCAGTACATGATTGGACAGAGCACTGAGCATGCACAAGATTGCCAGAACATTCCAGCACATGGCTGAGTTAGGACGTGTTTGTTTATTACTGTAAATAAAAGTTCTCTAATTCTTCCAGAATATGATTCTTTACTGTTAACCCACGGTACGCTTAGACAGAAGTAACATAACAGAGTGGAAAAGCAAACTGCGCAGAAGATACGGAGAGTCTGCAGAGAGATATAGATAAGGTGATTGAGTGGGCAAGGGTCTGGCAGTTGGAGTACAATGTTAGTAAATGCAAGATCATCTGCTTTGGAAGGATAAATGGAAGAGCAGATTGTTATTTAAATAATAAAAAATTGCAGCATGCTGCTGTGCAGAGGGACTTGGGAGTGCTTGTGCATGAATCACAAAAGGTTGGTTTGCAGGTGCAGCAGGCTATCAAGAAGGCAAATGGGATGTTGACCTTCATTGCTAGAGCGATTGACTGTAAGAGCAGGGAGGTTATGCTGCATCTGTACAGGGTAATGTTGAGGCCGCACTTGGAGTATTGCACGTGTAGTTCTGGTCTTCCTACTTGAGGAATGATAGACTGTCTTTGGAGATGGTGCAGAGGAGGTTCACCAGGTTGATTCCAGAGATGAGGGGGTTAGACTATGAGGAGAGATTGAGTTGCCTGGGACTGTACTCACTGGAATTCAGAAGAATGAGGGGAGATCTTATAGAAACATATAAAATTATGAAAGGGGTACATAATATAGAGGCAGGAAAGTTGATTCCACTGGTTATTGAGACTAGAACTTGGGGACATAGCCTCAAGATTTGGGGGAGTAGACTTAGGACGGAGATGAGGAGGAACAGCTTTTCCCGGAGAGTGGTGAATCTATGGAATTCTCTGCCCAATGAAGCAGTAGAGGCTAGCTCAGTAAGTATATTTAAGACAAGGTTGGATAGAGTTTTTCATAGGAGGGGAATTATGGAATATGGGCAAAAGGCAGGTAGATAGAGATGACTCCATGGCCAGATTAGCCATGATCTTATTGAATGGCAGAGCAGGCTTGATGGGCTAGATGGCCTACTCCTGTTCCTAATTCTTATGTTCATATATATATATAGGTAGAGTGCCCAGGACTTTTGTACAGTATTGTTATATTGCGCTGTACTGTTGCCAAAAAATTTCATGACATATGTGAGTGATGATAAACCTGATTCTGATCTGGGTCTCTATTGTGGACTGAGAGTGGGAAGGGGGCAGAGAAAGGGAAGGGGGCAGAGAAAGGGGAGGGAGCAGGAAGCACCAAAGCCACATTCTGTAACGATCAATAAACTAATTGTTTGGAATCAAATAACCTTGCCTGGTGTCTCAGGGCTGAGTGTATCTACACCTGTACCAACTCCCCCCACCTTGGAGCTCCTTCTCCCACGGTTCTCCACCCTCGCCTTTCCCTATGTCTGTTGCTTCTGCCAGATTTACAAACACTCTCTCCGCTCCATGTTGACAAATACAGTACTGTGCAAATGTCTTAGACTCCCTTGCTATATATATGTGCCTAAGACTTTTGCACAGTACTGTAAGTTCAAATTCAAAGCCAAGGCACATTTACTATCAAAGTACATACACTATATACAACCATGCAGACAGCCACAAAATAAAGAAACCCAATAGAACCAATAACCAATTAAAACAGAAGACTATCAATCACCGAATGTGCAGGAAAAAAAAACAAATCATGCAAATAATAAAAGTGAGCAAATAACATTCAGAGCTGAAGTTCACAGAAGTCGGTCTACGGCCGCGAAGCCAGTCATCCCTGTAGCCGATTCTGGAGCCCATTAGTTGCAATCCACAGGCTCAATTCAGCACAGAGACAAGGAAACCTCACGAGCAGTGAGCTAAGCACCAGCCTATCACTTTCCTCCAAGCTCAACACCTTGACCTTCAATGTTCAGGGTAAATTTAATATCAACATACATATATGTAAATTTATTTACTTCAATCTAATAAAAATGGTAAAAATCTACCAGGTATTCAGACAGAAATTAGCCAGGATACAACTGGCAATTAAATCGGAGAGGTTTGCCGATCCCTTTCCTGGCCTTGTCCAAACATCTTGCTGATACCAGGTCAGTCACAAGCTTTACAATATTATCCTCACAGTTTTCTGCTGCACTGCGTACAATTCATTCTATTTAAATCTCCCATTTTCCTGAGGGAATCACACTTATTTTCACCTTGTCATCTTTCTCTGCAGGTCCGCTGCTGTAATGAGCGGATTGATTACAAGATGATGCTGAAACTATTTGTGGCTATTATCTAGTTATCAACCACGCTGATTCCGTCTCCGCTCGGCAGCAGCACTGGACCTCGGTAATGTGAGTCAGCAACCAGTAAGGCCAAGCACTGGAATTCGGTGTTGTGATGCTTCTCAATTCATCATTGTAACACAACGAAAATCAAGTACACTGCTCAGAAAGAACAGAGATCAGCGTTCAGAGAATTATTTATTTAATTTTATTTAGAGATACGGTGCGGAACAGGCCCCCCAGCCCAATGAACTACGTTGTCCAGCGACCCACCTATTTAAAGTTCGATGTTCAAAGTATATTTATTATCAAAGTCTATATGCAGTATACAACCATAGAACCATAGAACCATAGAACCATAGAAACTACAGCACAGAAACAGGCCCTTTGGCCCTTCTTGGCTGTGCTGAACCATTTTCTGCCTAGTCCCACTGACCTGCACACGGACCATGTCCCTCCATACACCTTCCATCCATGTATCTGTCCAATTTATTCTTAAATGTTAATAAAGAACCCGTATTTACCACCTTGTCTGGCAGCTCATTCCATACTCCCACCACTCTCTGTGTGAAGAAGCCCCCACTAATGTTCCCTTTAAACTTTTCCCCCCTCACCCTTAACCCATGTCCTCTGGTTTTTTTCTCCCCTTGCCTCAGTGGAAAAAGCCTGCTTGCATTCACTCTATCTATACCCATCATAATTTTATATACCTCTATCAAATCTCCCCTCATTCTTCTATGCTCCAGGGAATAAAGTCCTAACCTATTCAATCTTTCTCTGTAACTGAGTTTCTCAAGTCCCGGCAACATCCTTGTAAACCTTCTCTGCACTCTTTCAAACTTATTTATATCCTTCCTGTAATTTGGTGACCAAAACTGAACACAATACTCCAGATTCGGCCTCACCAATGCCTTATACAACCTCATCATAACATTCCAGCTCTTATACTCAATACTTCGATTAATAAAGGCCAATGTACCAAAAGCTCTCTTTACGACCCTATCTACCTGTGACGACACTTTTAGGGAATTTGGTATCTGTATTCCCAGATCCCTCTGTTCCACTGCACTCCTCAGTGCCTTACCATTAACCCTGTATGTTCTATGTTGGTTTGTCCTTCCAACGTGCAATACCTCACACTTGTCAGTATTAAACTCCATCTGCCATTTTTCAGCCCATTTTTCCAGCTGGCCCAAGTCCCTCTGCAGGCTCTGAAAACCTTCCTCACTGTCTACTACACCTCCAATCTTTGTATCATCAGCAAACTTGCTGATCCAATTTACCACATTATCATCCAGATCATTCATATAGATGACAAATAACAATGGACCCTGCACTGATCCCTGTGGCACACCACTAGTCACAGACCTCCACTCAGAGAAGCAATTCTCTACCACCACTCTCTGGTTTCTTCCATCGAGCCAATGTCTAATCCAATTTACCACCTCTCCATGTATACCTAGCGACTGAATGTTCCTAACTAACCTCCCATGTGGGACCTTGTCAAAGGCCTTACTGAAGTCCATGTAGACAATATCCACTGCCTTCCCTTCATCCACTTTCCTGGTAACCTCCTCGAAAAACTCCAACAGATTGGTCAAACATGACGTACCACGCACAAAGCCATGTTGACTCTCCCTAATAAGCCCCTGTCTATCCAAATGCTTGTAGATTCTGTCTCTTAGTACTCCCTCCAATAACTTACCTACTATTGACGTTAAACTCACTGGCCTATAATTTCCCGGATTACTTTTCGATCCTTTTTTAAACAACGGAACAACATGAGCCACTCTCCAATCCTCCGGCACTTCACCCGCAGACAGCGACATTTTAAATATTTCTGCCAGGGTCCCCGCAATTTCAACACTAGTCTCCTTCAAGGTCCGAGGGAACACTCTGTCTGGTCCCGGGGATTTATCCACTTTAATTTTCCTCAAGACAGCAAGCACCTCCTCCTTTTCAATCTGTACAGTTTCCATGGTCTCACTACTTGATTCCCTCAATTCCATAGATTTCATGCCAGCTTCCTTAGTAAATACAGACGCAAAAAACCTATTTAAGTTCTCCCCCATTTCCTTTGGTTCCTCACAAAGCCGACCACTCTGATCTTCAAGAGGACCAATTTTATCCTTTTGCTCTTAATATACTTGTAAAAGCTCTTTGGATTATCCTTCACTTTGACTGCCAAGGCAACCTCGTGTCTTCTTTTAGCCCTCCTGATTTCTTTCTTAAGTATTTTCTTGCACTTCTTATACTCCTCAAGCACCTTATTTACTCCCTGTTTCCTATACATGTCATACAACTCTCTATTCTTCTTTATCAGAGTTTACCTGAGATTTGTCTTCCTGCAGGCAGCCACAAAGCAAAGAAGCACCATGTATCCCATTAACCCTAGCCTAATTGCAGGATAATTTACACTGTCCAATTAGCCAATTAACCGGTACGTCTTTGGAGTGTGGGAGGAAACCGAAGCACCCAGAAGAAACCCACACGGCTCACAGGGAGAATGTACAAACTCCTTACAGATGGCACTAGAATTAAACTCCAAACTCTGAGCGGTAATTGTGACCTTCCAACGGCAGTGCGTGTGGCCACTTCGGTGATGGTATCTGTTATCTGTCAAGTAGGGAACCGTGCACAATTCTGATCTGATGCAGACGGACGTGAGAGTACTGAGGAACATCTGGAAAACTTCTGAAATGCCCGCTTCGCTGCCACTGCTACTGTGTGGTAACCGGAATCTCCGGAGCAGAAGGCTCCAAAATCCTCGGCTTTGCTTGTTTCAGCGGCCAGGGCAAGGTCGAAGGCGCTCGGCAGAGGATGGCGCTCAGGAGGCTGCATCGGAGGGGCTGGTCGGAAGCTCGAAGTTTTCAGACGGATGGACTCAGTGTCGGCTGTGGTCGACTGCTTCCAAGGCATCGGCAAGTTGACGGTGCCTGGAGGTTTATGGCAGGGAGTTTCTCCCTTTTGCCTCCTGCTATGGAGGACTCGGGAGTCAATCGACTCGGGACTTTGAGACTTTTTTTTACTGTACCCAGGGTCTGTTCTTCATCAAATTATAGTATTGCTCTGCACTGCTGTAACTATAAGTTATAATTATGTGGTTCTGTCAGTGTTAGTCTTTGGTCTGTCCTGTTTTCTGTGATATCACTCCGGAGAAACATTGTATCATTTCTTAATGTATGTATGCATTTCTAAATGACAATAAAAGAGGACTGAGTGTTCTCGTAATCTAAAAAGATCTTTCACTTTTGTGGTGGGTGAGTGGCAGGTGTAGTCATGTAGTTTATTGTCCTGCTTTTTAGGTTAAATTGCCCAGGACATAATTTGGATGGGAAAGGAAGATGATGGAGTTTGAAAAGTCACTGACAGGAAAGGTATACATATTAAACATAACAGATTTTGCAGGTGCTGGAAATCCAGACTAATTCGCCATAATAGAGTAACTCACTAAGACCGGCAGCATCTATAGAGGGGAATAAACAGTTGACGTTTTGGGCTGAGACCCTTCATCACTGCTGGAAAGACAGGGGGACAGAAGCTAGAATGTGAAACTCAGGTGGAGTGGGAGGAGTTCAAGCTGGCGGGTGATAGGTGAAACCAGGTGAGGGGGAAGGTGGAGATGAATTAAGAAGCTGGCAGGTGATAGGTGGAAGAAGTAAACGGCCAAAAATGAAGGAATCTGATTGGAGAGGACAGCGGACTATGGAAGAAAGGGAAGGAGGAGGGACACCAGAAGGAGGTGATGGGCAGTTGACAAGAAGAGAAGAGTGAAAGGGGAATCAGAGGGCCAATAAATAGAGGAGAAATCTATGATATAACTGGTTTATTACTATCACATGTATCACATGGAAGGTCCAGTGAGAAACACATCCTGTAAATTGTTCATAAAGATTAATTCACTACAGAAGAATGAGAGGGCCAGCAGATGCTGGAGATCCAGAGAAATAGACTCAAAATGCTGGAGGAACTCAGCATGACGGGCAGCAGCATTGGAGAGGAATGAAGAGTCGATGTTTCGGACTGAAACTCTTCATGACAATGTGTTGAGGTAGTGAACAGAAGGTACAGTGCGGGTAGACAACGAGGTGCAAGGTCATAATGAAACAGATTGTGAGGTCAAGGGTCCATCTTATTGTAAACACAAGAGTTTCTGCAGACGCTGGAAATCCAGAGGAACACACACAAAATGTTGGAGGAACTCAGCATGTCAGGCAGCTTCTACGGAAGTAAATAACTAGTCAATAATTCAGGCTGTGGCCCTTCACCCAGACTGGAAAGGAAGGGAGAAGACACCAGAATAAAAAAGTTGGGGGAGGACTAACTAGAATGTGATAGGTGAACACACACAAAAAATGCTGGTGGAACACAGCAGACCAGGCAGCATTTTTTGTGTGTGTTGCTTGAATTTCCAGCAGCTACAAATTTCCTCGTGTCTGTGATAGGTGAAGCCAGGTTGGTTGAATGGTAAAGGGCTGGAGAAGAAGGAATCTGATAGGAGAGGAGAGGTGACCATGGGAGAAAGGGAAGGAGGACGGGCACCAGGGAGTTGATGGGAGGTGAGGAAAAGGGCTGAATCAAGAATGTGGAATAGAAGAAGAAGGAAGGGGGATGGGAAAAGAAAAAAAAGAAGAAAAACTACAAGGAAGAGAAAGCGATGTTCATACCATCAGACTGGAGGTTACCCAGACAGAAGGTGAGGTGTTGCTCCTGCATGCTGAGAGTGGCCTCATCATGGCAGAAAAGGAGGACATGGCCAACATACTGTATTGGAATGGGAATGGGATTAGAATTTAAATAGTTGGCCTCCTAGAAATTCAGCATTTGGTAGATGGGGCCAATTGTACTAGTTAATCGATCCCTAGTCTCAAACAGCAGGGTAGAAGCTGTTTGAATTCTTAAGACCACTGAGGGAGATGTAAATATGCCTAGTAGAGACTCATGAGGTTTCTCAGAGGGCCATAAACACAGGAGACCACTTCAAAGTGAAATCAGAGAGAAATACTTTGCTCCAGTTTTAAATTGATTTTTATAGACTGGGACTTGTGAACGATTTTCATCCTTCACCCTGCCGTTATTGCTGAACAATTGGGAATGGTTATTGGACGCTTAATAAATCTAATTAGTAAGAAATGTGACCAGAGACTGCAATTTTTAAACACAAGAGATTCTTCAGATGCTGGAAATCCAGAGCAACACACACACACACACACACACACACACACACAAAATACTGGCAGAACTCAGCAGGTCAGGCTGCATGTATGGAAATGAATAAACAGTCAAAGTTTTGGGTCAAGACCCTTCATCAGCATTGGAAAGGAATGAAGTCGAAGCTCGAGTCTCCATATCTGCACATCATCTTTCTTTGGTGCCCCCTTCTTCTCCCATGGCCCACTCTCCTCTCCTATCAGATTCATCCTTATACAGCCCTTTCCCTTTTCCACCTATCACATCCCAGCTTCTTAATTCACCCCCTCAATCACTTTTCCCCTGGTCTCAACTATACTCTTCTAGCTGGTAATCCTTCCGCTCCCCCCAGCTTCTAATTTTGGCTTCTTTCTCCTATCTTTCCAATCCTGATGAAGGGTTCCGGCCTGAAACATTGACTGTTTATTCCTCTCCAATGATGCTGCCTGACCTGCTGAGTTCCTCCAGCATTGTGTGTGTGTGTGTGTTGCTCTGGCTTTCCAGCATCTGAATCTCTTGCATTTAAAAATTACAACCTCTGGTTACAGCTCTTACTAATTGGATTTTATAAGCGGTCCAATGAACATCCCCAACAACTCTGCAATAGTGGCAGAGTGAAGGGTGAAAATTGTTCACACTTCTCAGTGTATAAAAAATCAATTTTTAACTTGAGCAAATTATTTCTCACTGATTTCTCTTTGATTAATAGTTCTGGTTTTATTGAAGTGCCTTGAGCACCATGAAATATTTTCATAAAGCGTTAGTGTAAAACACACCCTCTTATTCCCATGAATGTCTAATATTGGAAAGATTTGGTTTAAGGTAAGAAGGCAGGAAAATTTAAATGCGGTCTGTGAGAGAGGCTTTATTTTAAGACCATAACACCATAAGACATAGGAACAGAATCTGCCCATTAAGTCTGCTTCTCCAGTACATAATGGCTTTTTTATTATCCCTCTCAACTCCACTCTCCTTTCCTCTCTCCATGTCGCCATAACCTTTGACTTCCTGACTAATCAAGAACCTATTAAACTCCACAATAAATATCCCCAGTGACATGGCCTCCACAGCCACCTGTGACAAAGAATTCTGCAGATTCACCACCATCTTGGCTAAAGAAATCCCTCCATATTTCTGTTCAAATTGGATGTCTTTGTAGTCTGTTTTTGTGCCCTCTATTCCTATACTCCCCCACTACTGAAAATATCCTCTCCATGTCCACTCTATCCAGGCCTTTCAGCTTCAGATATATTTCCATAAGACTATAAGTTCATAATGTGCAGAATTAGGCCACTTGACCCATCGAGTCTGCTCTGCCATTACATCATGACTGATTTATTTTCCCTGTCAACCTCATTCTCCTGCCTTCTCTCCATAACCTCCAATGCCCTGAGAAATCAAGAACCTGTCAACCTCTGCTTCAAATATACTCAAAGACTTGGCCTCCACAGATGTCTTTGGCAATGAAATCCACAGATTCAGTCCCCTCTGGCTAAAGAAATTCCTCCTAATCTCTGTTCTGAAGGGAAGTCCCTCTATTCTGAGGCTGTGCCCCCTTGTTGTAGACTCCCCCACTATTGAAAACATCCTCTCCACATCCACACAATGGTAGATGCTGGACAGGCACTGACGAGGGAGGATGAAATTTGTTTGTCAGCATCTTCACATCTATTAGCCTTGTAATCTATTATAAACACCTCAAAGGCTGATAGCAGCAACCACCGTTTATGGTGTTTTGAAACGTCCGCCTTTCAGGAGATGACTATTAATTAGATGCTAAGTATTGGAAGCTGTTTGACAATGTTCTCTCCGAGATGATTGATCTGAGATGCATATCGAGGAGTATGCATCCTGGACATCTGAGTATGTCCAGGAGCATTAAATTTGCCCATTTGATTGAAGGTAAAGTGCAATCCTGTAATACAACACGCACAAAATTTTGGAGGAAGTGGTGGAAAGGGTGAAGTGTTTGAGAGGAACATGGGGGAGGGAACTCCTTCATTCAGAGGGTGGTGAGAGTGTGAAATGGTCTGCCCGCAGAAGTGATGATGTGGGTTTGATTTCAACGTTTAAGAGAATTTGGCTAAGTACATGGATGGGATGGGTGTGGAGGGCTATGGTCCAGGTGCAGATCATTGGGACTAGACAGTATAATATTTCACCATGGACTAGATGGGCCGTAGTGTTACATCCTGTGCTGTAGTTCTCTATGATTCTATGACTCAACAGGTCAGTCAGCATCTATGGAAGGGAATAAAGAGTTGATGTTTCAGGCTGAGAATTTGCTGAGTGCCTCCAGCATTTCGTGTGCGTTGCTCTGGATTTCCAGCATCGGCAGAATCTCTTGCATTTGAAATTCTGGTCCACACTGGTGCAATGATTGAGAGGCAATTTCCCAACACAATGACTGCATCACCATCTGCTACGGGGGAGGGAGCGGTGGTGGGGGGACACTGCACAGGATCAAAGTAAGCTACAGAGAGCCGTAAACTTAGTCAGCTCCATCATCAGCACTAGCCTCCATAATATCCAGGACGTGTTCAAGGAGCAATGCCTCAGAAGGACGATATCCATGTCACCCAGGTCATGCCTTATTGATATTGCTACCTTCAGGAAGGAGGTATAGAAGCCTAAAGGTACACACTCAGTGATTCAGGAACAGCTTCTCCTCTGCCATCCAATTTCTGACTGGACAGTGAACCCATGAATACTACCACATTACGTTTTTATTTTTATTTTTGCACTATTTATTTAATTTAACTTACTGTAATTGATAGTTTTTTTGCTCTATTATTATGCGTTGCTAAGTACCGCTGCCAAAATGTCAACAAATTTCATGACATATGCCAATGACATTAAACAATTCTGATTCTGATTCCGAATTTCAGCAAGACTGGGCTCCATTGCTGACTTACATGTGGCAAGATTAGTGAAATCTGCCATATGTTGACTGAAAACAATCTCGACTTGGTGAGAGGTGAACGTGTTGTGCAAGATGACAGGAGGCATAGATCAAATGGATAACCACAGACTTTTTCCCAGGACAGAAACAGCTAGCACGAGGGGGCACAATCTTAAGATGATTGGAGGAGGATGTCAGTGAGTAGCATTTAGACCATTAAAAACATTCTTGGTGCTTTTTATACAGAGAGTGATATGTGCGTGGAACACACTGCCAGTGGTAGTGGTAGAGGCAGATACATTAGGGACATTTAAGAAACTTTTAGTTAGGCACATCTAAATGAAGAAAAATGGAGCATTATATAAGAGGGAAGGGTTAAGTTGATCTTAGTTTAAAGGCCGGCAGAACATCATGGGCTGAAGGACCTGTACTGTTCTATATCTTCGTTATTCTACTGTTATCCTGTATTATTTTGTTTTTTTTTAATTTTATAAATATATTTTGTTATTCTAATTGTTTGCATGTGTTTGGTTGCTTGAATGACCTTTCTTGCTCCATGCAGTTTGGTTTCTTGTTGAAGAGAAGCATCAGAATATTTAATTCTCTAAACTTGAGAACCTTTATCAAATAACAAAACAAAATGCAAAAGGAACAAGAAACCTACAGCTGATTTATGACTTTCAATTACACACGGCAGAACTTTCAGTCAAGGCAAATTTGCATAAACATTTCAATTTACTTAATTCCTGCCTGATAAATGTTTGACTCATGTCTGCCATACATTTGTGTTAATTAAAATCAAACAATTAATTCAAAGACACACAAAATTACATTCACATCAGGACTGATAATAATAGACAAATATTTTAAAACTAGAATATGCATAAAGTGTAAATACATTTTCTGTATAAATACTACAGCTGGTAAAAACTGAGAAATAAAATCACGTTAAAAACAAGCTTTCTAAATGATGCAGTCAATGCGCAGGATGGGATCATAGGCACTACGGTATCTTAAAGACTAATGCACTCTTAGTAGCACTTTATTATGTACCTTCTGAACCTAATACAGTGGCCACTGACTGTCTGTTTGCAGTTTTTTGCTACTGTAGCCCATCCTCTTCAAGGTTCGTCATGTTGTGTGTTCAGAGATGTTCTTCTACACACCACAATGTGCGGTTTGAGTTACTGTTGCCTTCCTGTCAGTTTGAACGGGTTTAGCCATTCCCCTCTGACCTCTCTCATTAACAAGATGTTTTCACCCACAGAACTGCAGCTCACTGGATTTTTCTTTTCTTTTTGTTCTTTGCACCATTCTCTGTAATCTCTGGAGAATGTTGTGTGTAAAAATACCAGGAGATTAGCATTTTCTGAGATACTCAAACCACCCCACCTGGCATAACAATCATTTCACGGTCAAAGTCACTTGGATCACATTTCTTCCGCAATCTGATGTTCTGAACAACAGCTGAACCCCATGACCAAGTCTGCATGCTTTTATGCGTTGAATTGCTGCCACTTGATTGGCTGATTAGACATCTGCATTAACGAGCAGATGTAGAAGTGTAACTAATAAAGTGGCCTCGGAATGTAAATACCACAGTAGGTACACTGAAAGAAAAAAATGAATCACATTTAAAATAGTGCTCCTTAAATGGCACACTGAGTGCACAGGACAGGAGGATCATAGGCATTATTTTAAAGGCTAAAATATGTAAACTTTAGCTCTGTAAGGGTATATTGGAGAAGGGATACTGTACAGATTGTTATAGGAAGATAAAGAATCATCTCCTGTGACTGATTAACTCTGACTTCAGAGATAAATCCTAGGGACTGTAGACCAGGTCATTCCAAGGACAAAAACAGAGAGTGAATTTTATGATGAACCAGTATTAGACTACAAAAACACTTCTCAACTCATGAAGGACAAACTGATCAGACAGTATTGTGTATGGCATTTTGCCAAAAAGTCTGTTCTTAAGAAATGCCAGCCAGAAGGTTAATAGGGTTATTGTAGCTGCTGTGAATTCATCTATTGAACCGTATTTTCTGTAACTTTTGAAAATCTCTAATCACCGTTAAATACAGCCTTACTCAATTTAAAAGAAATACAGAAAGTCTTTTGATTTAGCAAAAACTAATAATAGAGATCAATAAATAACCATATAACCATATAACAATTACAGCACGGAAACAGGCCATCTCGGCCCTTCTAGTCCGTGCCGAACGCTTACTCTCACCTAGTCCCACCGACCTGCACTCAGCCCATAACCTTCCATTCCTTTTCTGTCCATATAGCTGTTTAATTTAACCTTAAATGACAACATCAAACCTGCCTCAACTACTTCTGCTGGAAGCTCGTTCCACACAGCCACCACTCTCTGAGTAAAGAAGTTCCTCCTCATGTTACCCCTAAACTTTTGCCCTTTAACCCTCAACTCATGTCCTCTTGATCGAATCTCCCCCACCCTCAATGGAAAAAGCCTATCCACGTCAACGCTATCTATCCCCCTTATAATTTTAAATAAATGTATGCACTTTAATCAATAATTTATAAGGAAAGTGCTTCTGAAATGCAATATTGAAGATCCTCTTCGTTTACAATTGCACCATCTGAGTCAAGTAACACAGGGACTTAACAGGACCTATGCATGAATTCTGAGTTCTGAAATATAGCGTCACATTGTTGATGATTGGTAAAATCACCGCAAAATTATCCGCCACAAAAAGTGGGATCTCCCAGTAGCCACCCATTAGAATTTTACTTCCCATTCCCTTTTCACCATGTCAGTCCACGGCCTCTTCTACTGCTGTGATGAGGTCACACACAGGTTGGTTGAGCGACACCTTACATTCTAACTGGCTAGCCTCCAACTTGATGGCAGGAACATCGATTTCTCTAACTTCCCGTAATTGCCCTCCTTCCTCTCCTTCACCGTTCCCCAATCCCATTTCCCTCTCTCACCTCATCTTCTTACCTGCCCATCACCTACCTCTGGTACTCATCCCTATCTTCCATGGTCTTCTGCCCTCTCCTATAAGATCCCCCCTTCTCCTGTCCTTTATCTCTTTCACCAATCAATATCCTTCTCTTTACGTCACCCCTCCCCCTCTCCTGGCTTCACCCATCACCTGCTGCCTTATACTTTTTCCTCCCCTCCCTCTCACCTTCTTGCTCTGACTTCTCGTCCTTTTTTCTTGCAGTCCTGATAAAGAGTCTTGGCCCGAAACGCCAACTGTTTACTCTTTCCCACAGATGCTACCTGGCCGACTAGGTTCTTCCAGCATTTTGTGTGTGTTGTTTTGGATTTCAGGTATCCGCCGATATTCTCATGTTTATGTTGTTGATGGCTGAAACTCTAATATATCATTATAATGATTCATTAAAAGTTCAGATTCCTCTAATGTATCGCTGGACTGTTTCAGAGGAGCCACCAGAGTAATTATTTTGTATTCAATATCTGTAAAATATAAGATGTGCTAGTGACATATTAACATAGAACATGGAAGTTGTAAGCTCAGCACAGGTCCATGGTCGTTTGATGGGCTGTTGTCACATGCAAACAGCTACTTGGAGCCACAGATGAGAGCTGAGTGTCCAGTGGGGACCAAGGTGAGGGGCTGTCCCACAATGGACATGACATCCCTTCACCAGAGGTGCTACCCCTCCCTGGACATCCCATACACACAACGCTACTACAAGAACACAGACGTGACAAGATTCCTTCCCAGACAGGACATCTCTTTAGATTTTGTCTCCGTTTTTATACACTGTATATACATATTGTTGCTTGGCACAGCTACCAATAATGACATTTAAACAAATGTGTAACTCTGTTGAGCAATTGACCTGAATTTTCAAACAGTATTGGTTACTGTCAAAAATAAAATGATTTCTGCTCTCCGAGTTTATTATCTTTTGGCTGCAATTTTACAACAGCAGTTTAAGTTCTGCCTGTGCATCAAACAAAATGGATTGGTTCTGATCGGGATGGTAAGTACTGTGTCACTTTTACTTTATAACTCATGAGATATTCTGTTTGTAGTTTGTCAAGTAGACAAATAAGGCACAGTACATTAGAGACTTTGATGTTAGAGCCCTAATATTGAAATGATTGATTCTCTTTGCAGATAAGACCCTCTGTATGCCTTAGATCGCAGTCTGAAGGATTTGATACGTCCTGGAATTGTTCCAATGAATTAGAATCTTGGTAAATGTGACTCCAGTATTGAAGAACGGAAGGAGAGAGAAAAGATGGAACCTAGCAAACTGAGAGCCTAATATCAGTGGTAAAGAGAAGACTGAAATCTATAACAGGGCAATTTGAGAAAAGAATCAGAAGATTGAACAGAGACAACATGGATTTATGGAGACAAGTCATGGAGCGAGTAAAGAATCATCAGATAGGCTAAGTTCCTCTCCATGCTCTCTTCTTGCTCCTACAATCAGGAAAGAGGTACAGGAGCCTTAGATCCCACACCACCAGGTTCGGGAACCTTTCAGCCATCGGGCTTCTAAACCAGCATGGATAACTTCAGTCCCCTCAACACTGAAGTGGTTCCACAGCCTACAGACTCATGTTCAAGGACTCAAGAACACATGCTCTCAGTATTACTTATTGATTTATCATTTTTTGATTATCTATCTACCTATTGATTTGTTTGTTAGTTTATTTAATTAATTTTGCACATTTTGCCTTCTTTTGCTCATTGATTGCTTGTCAATTTTGTTCATATATCGCTTTCATAAATTCTATTGCATTTCTTTTATTCCCCTGTGAAAAATAAATCTGAGGGTAGTATATAGTGACATATATGTACTTTTATAACAAATTTACTTTCATTCAGTTTATTCTGATAATTTCTGCTGAAGTTCCCCATGTTGACTGTAGTCTGCCTGCAGTCTTAACTTGTTTATTCAATTTGTTCTTTCCTGCTAATGGGACAAGAACCTAATGGGCTGAATAGTCAAGTTCTGCTCATAAACCTTATGGTTTTATAGAGTTACTATGGGATATATTTCTGTGCCTAGGTTGTAAAACATTTTGATTTTTTTAATAAGATACTGCACTCATAAAGAATCAACGTCTGTAGCACATCAATCTTTAGGCTTTTATTGACTGAAAACCTTTCTGCGAATAAAAACACTGAAAAATAAAAACAACAGGAATTCTGCAGATGCTGGAAATTCAAGCAACACACATCAAAGTTGCTGGTGAACGCAGCAGGCCAAGCAGCATCTATAGGAAGAGGCGCAGTCGACGTTTCAGGCCGAGACCCTTCGTCAGGACTAACTGAAGGAAGAGTGAGTAAGGGATTTGAAAGCTGGAGGGGGAGGGGGAGATGCAAAATGATAGGAGAAGACAGGAGGGGGAGGGATAGAGCCGAGAGCTGGACAGGTGATAGGCAAAAGGGGATACGAGAGGATCATGGGACAGGAGGTCCGGGAAGAAAGATGGGGGGGGGTGACCCAGAGGATGGGCAAGAGGTATATTCAGAGGGACAGAGGGAGAAAAAGGAGAGTGAGAGAAAGAATGTGTGCATAAAAAAGAGTAACAGATGGGGTACGAGGGGGAGGTGGGGCCTAGCGGAAGTTAGAGAAGTCAATGTTCATGCCATCAGGTTGGAGGCTACCCATACGGAATATAAGGTGTTGTTCCTCCAACCTGAGTGTGGCTTCATCTTTACAGTAGAGGAGGCCGTGGATAGACATGTCAGAATGGGAATGGGATGTGGAATTAAAATGTGTGGCCACTGGGAGATCCTGCTTTCTCTGGCAGACAGAGCGTAGATGTTCAGCGAAGCGGTCTCCCAGTCTGCGTCGGGTCTCACCAATATATAAAAGGCCACATCGGGAGCACCGGACGCAGTATATCACCCCAGTCGACTCACAGGTGAAGTGATGCCTCACCTGGAAGGACTGTTTGGGGCCCTGAATGGTGGTAAGGGAGGAAGTGTAAGGGCATGTGTAGCACTTGTTCCGCTTACACGGATAAGTGCCAGGAGGGAGATCAGTGGGGAGGGATGGGGGGGACGAATGGACAAGGGAGTTGTGTAGGGAGCGATCCCTGCGGAATGCAGAGAGAGGGGGGGAGGGAAAGATATGCTTAGTGGTGGGATCCCGTTGGAGGTGGCGGAAGTTACGGAGAATAATATGTTGGACCCGGAGGCTGGTGGGGTGGTAGGTGAGGACCAGGGGAACCCTATTCCTAGTGGGGTGGTGGGAGGATGGAGTGAGAGCAGATGTACGTGAAATGGGGGAGATGCGTTTAAGAGCAGAATTGATAGTGGAAGAAGGGAAGCCCCTTTCTTTAAAAAATGAAGACATCTCCCTCGTCCTAGAATGAAAAGCCTCATCCTGAGAGCAGATGCGGCGGAGACGGAGGAATTGCGAGAAGGGGATGGCGTTTTTGCAAGAGACAGGGTGAGAAGAGGAATAGTCCAGATAGCTGTGAGAGTCAGTAGGCTTATAGTAGACATCAGTGGATAAGCTGTCTCCAGAGACAGAGACAGAAAGATCTAGAAAGGGGAGGGAGGTGTCGGAAATGGACCAGGTAAACTTGAGGGCAGGGTGAAAGTTGGAGGCAAAGTTAATAAAGTCAACGAGTTCTGCATGCGTGCAGGAAGCAGCGCCAATGCAGTCGTCGATGTAGCGAAAGAAAAGTGGGGGACAGATACCAAAATAGGCACGGAACATAGATTGTTCCACAAACCCAACAAAAAGGCAGGCATAGCTAGGACCCATACGGGTGCCCATAGCTACACCTTTAGTTTGGAGGAAATGGGAGGAGCAAAAGGAGAAATTATTAAGAGTAAGGATTAATTCTGCTAGACGGAGCAGAGTGGTGGTAGAGGGGAACTGATTAGGTCTGGAATCCAAAAAGAAGCGTAGAGCTTTGAGACCTTCCTGATGGGGGATGGAAGTATATAGGGACTGGACATCCATGGTGAAAATAAAGCGGTGGGGGCCAGGGAACTTAAAATCATCGAAAAGTTTAAGAGCGTGAGAAGTGTCACGAACATAGGTCGGAAGGGATTGAACAAGGGGTGATAAAACAGTGTCGAGGTATGCAGAAACGAGTTCGGTGGGGCAGGAGCAAGCTGAGACAATAGGTCGGCCAGGACAGGCAGGTTTGTGGATCTTGGGTAGGAGGTAGAAACGGGAAGTGCGGGGTGTGGGAACTATAAGGTTGGTAGCAGTGGATGGGAGATCCCCTGAGCGGATAAAGTCGTTGATAGTGTGGGAGACAATGGCCTGGTGCTCCTTAGTGGGGTCACGATCGAGGGGTAAATAAGAGGAGGTATCCGCGAGTTGTCGCTGTGCCTCGGCAAGGTAGAGGTCAGTACGCCAGACTACAACAGCACCCCCTTTATCAGCGGGTTTAATAATAATGTTAGGATTAGTGCAGAGGGAGTGGAGAGCAGAGCGTTCCGAAGGAGTGAGGTTGGAATGGGGACAAGGTGCGGTGAAAAATAAGCAATGAATACATTTAAAATGCACTTTTTTTACAAATATACTTTTCAGGTTTGACTAATTAAGAAAAAGATAAAAGTTACTAACACAAGAGATTCTGTTGGAAGTCCAGAGCAACACACACACACACACACACAAAATGCTGGAGAAACTCAGCAGGTCAGGATTGGGAAGGAAGGGGGAAGAATCTAGTAAAAGAATGTGGGGCATGAGATGGAGCAGACACTAGCAGTTAATAGGTGAGGCCTGGTGAGGGCAAGGTAGCTGGGTGGGGCAGAGAGGGATGATGTGAGAAGCTGGGAGATGATAGGTGGAAAAGGAAAAGGGATGATGAAGAATAAAATTGACTGGAAAGGAGAGTGGAAATGGGGGAAAGGGAAGTTGTGATAATGACAGTGAAATGAAAGAGATGCAGTGAAGCAGGCAGATGAAAGCCAGTTGTTATTGGTGTTGCATCTGCAATAAGGAGAAACTGTAGGCAATGGAAAAAGCTGAAAAAATGATTTGTTGCTTTTTAATTTTTTGTGAGGACTGCAAGCTGCCCCACAAAGCGGAAATACCTTCCCCATTTTTGTTCCACTGGAGAACTTTATGGCTGAGTCAATTCATCCAAGAGCAATAAACTGTTGTCTTTATAACAATACTGTTATGGTTATAAAGCTGTTTCTGAGAGGACACCACTGAAGCACAAGATACAATACAAGGTCTGACAACTTACTCATAGATTTTCTTCTGCAGGCTTAAGCCCGGAATGGAGGCAGGGCAGTCGTAATGAATGTGTATGCGAGCGAGTGCTTGCACTTGTGAGAGTGGGTGCAAGAATTTGGTTGTGAGAGAGAATGTATCCATGTGTGCAAGAGTATGTGTCAAATTGTGAGAATGTGAGTGAGCGTGTGTGTGTGTGTGTGTGTGTGTGAGAGAGAGAGACAGACATACAGAGAGAGAGAGACAGACATACAGAGAGAGTGGTGTGTAAGTTTGTGTGAGAGAGAGACAGTCATACAGAGAGAGAGACAGACAGACAGACAGAAAGAGAGATGGGTGTGTGTGTGTGTGTGTGTGTGAGAGAGAGAGAGACAAACAGAGAGAGATGATGTGTGTGTGAGAGAGAGAGAGACAGAGAAATAATATGTGTGAGAAAGAGAGAGATGGTGTTTGTGTGTGTGTGTGAGAGAGTGAGATGTGAGATAGTGTGTGTGTGTGTGAGAGAGAGAGAGAGAGACAGACAGACGGATGGTGTTTGTGTGTGTGTGTGAGAGAGAGTGAGATGTGAGATAGTGTGTGTTTGTGTATGTGTGTGTGAGAGAGAGAGACAGAGAGAGAGATGGTGTGTTTGAGAGAGACAGAGAGAGACAGAGCGAGAGTGGGTGTGTGTGTGTCTGAGAGAGACAGAGAGAATATGAAAACACATGAGTGGGTGTGTGTATGCATGTAAGAAATCACGTAGGAGTGTTTGAGAACATGTGAAAGAGCCTGTGTATGAGAGTGGACCAGCACATTTGTGTGGTACTTTTAGAATACTGGGGAGAACATTTAATAAAGACTCAATTAGATTTAACTCACAGCTTCCTTAAGATATGTAATGCTCTTCATGTACGTAAAGGCAACAAGAAAAATAAAGTCAGGGGGTGCTCTGAGGAAGGCGTGAGAAGTGAAGATAGAAATTAGGGTGAGTGGTCTTTATCTGGGAGCGATGCACAGCAGCTACAGAACCGGTATGGAGAAAGGCAGAGGTCAAAATTCCCCTCAAAGGGATCTGTTTTAGACAATCTCTTTAGTTCTCCCAGAACAAGTTCCGGTCGCTAAACATTGCAACATCACTAGGATCTTCTATAAATCTGAAAAGATTCTCTAACACTCAAACCAATCCTATATAGTGAGTCAGGTTGAAATTCCCTTAAACACTTGTTCGGTTAGACTGGATTATTGATCCCGTTTTGGCACCATACTTTAGGAAGGAAAGGCATTGGAAGGATTTATTGAAAAAAAATCCATGGACTAGAGAAAACTAGAATATAAAAAGCAAAGGAGTATTGCTGAAGTTTTAAAAGGTATTGGTCAGACCACATTTGGAGTATTGTAAGCAGTTTTGGGCTCCATATCCAAGGAAGGGTGTGCTAGCATTGGATAAAGTCCAGAGGAAGTTTACGAGACTGAGCCTAGGGATGAAAGGATTAATGTATGAGAAGCATTTGATGGCCCTGGGCCAGTATTCACTGGAGTTCAGAAGAAAGAGAGGGATATCATTGAAACCTATCGAATATTGAAAGACCTAGACAGACTGGACGTGGTGAGGCTGCTTCCATTACTGGTGAGGTCCAGGACCAGAGGGCACAACTCAGAAAAGAAGGATGTCCCTTTAGAACAGAGATTAAAAAATCATTTCCTTATCTGGAAAGCAGTAACTGTGGAATTCTTTGCCACAGATGGCTGTGGAGGCCAAGTTATTTGGGCATTTTTAAAGCAGAGATTGATAGGTTCTCAAATAGCAAGTGTGTCAAAGGTTGTGGGGGGAAGGCGGTAGTTTAGAGGAAATATTAAATCAGCCATGATTGAATGGTGGAGAAAACTCAATGGGCTGAATGGCCTAATTCTGTTCTTATGTCTACGGTGTTGTAGTTGAGAGGCATCAGATACATTATGTTAATAGACAGGAAAAGCCGGGACTGTGCTCTTATAAACCCAGAAGACAGTGAGAGGATCTGAAAGTTGAAAGTCAAAGTTCAAAGGGCATCTGTTATCAAAGTATGTATGTAGTATACAGCCCTGAAATTTGTCTTTCCCACAGTCATGAAATAAAGGAGAACCATGGAACCAAACATTTAAAGAAAAGCATCAAACATCAGACCTCCTCCCCTCATGCACACAAAAAAGGTTACACATTCAGCAATACAAAAACAATGAAAAACACAGAATATAAAACACAGAAGATATATTTCAGAACAGTTCAGCTCAAGATCTGAGGGGCATTCAAAATCTTAGAAAGAGATGAGTGTAAGGAATTGTTCTTACCAGCAGAGGGGTCAAAAACAGCAGATGTGGAATGAAGGTTTTGATATTGGTTTATTATTGTCACATGTACCAAGATACAGTGAAAAGCTTGCTTTTCAAACTGTTCATACAAATTAAAGCATTACACAGTGTATTGAGCTAGAATAAGTTAAATCAATAACAATGCGGAATAAAGTGTAACAGCTACTGGAAAAGTGCAGTGCAGGTAAACGATAAACTGCAAAGTCATAATGAAGCAAATTGTGAGGCCAAGTGTCCGTCCTTACGTACAAGAGGACCATTCAAAAATCTGGTAACAGTGGGATGATCAGGGTGGACTGGCTGTGCAACCTGCATTCAACAAATTCACAGCACTAAATTGGACCGAACTGAACAAAACTGAACGTTCCTAGACTGTTTCAATGACTCTGCAGTTTGACGTTTTGTATTCTGTGTTTTTCACTCGTTGTTTTGACATCTGCATGATTTGTTCATTTTCTTGCACGTTGGGTGTTTGATGTTTTCTTTGAAAGGGTAGCATGGTGTTTCTTTGCTTCATAGCTGTCTGTGGGAAGACAAATCTCAGGGTTGAATTCTGTATACCTGCTTCCATAATAAATGTACTTTTGAACTTGAGAAAACAACTTTACTTGAGCCTGGTGGTATGAGCTTTCAAGCTTTTGTATCGGAGAAGAGAGAATGTCTGGGATGGGTGGGGATTTGATTCTACTGCCTGCTTTACTGAGGCAATGAGAAGTGAAGACAGATCTCATGGAGAGGAGATTGGTTTCCTGTTGTGTACTCAGCTGCATCCACAATTCTTGTGCAGTTTCTTGCATAATAACATAAGAACATAATAGGAGCAGGAGTAGGCCATCCGGCCCATCAAGCCTGCCCCGCCATTCAATAAGATTATGGCTGATCTGTCCATAAACTCAGCTCCATCTACCTGCCTTTTCCCGATAAACCCTTAATCCCTGGTTATGTACAAACCTATCTAACTGCTTCTTAAATATATTTAGTGAGGAAGCCTCAACTGCTTCCCTGGGCAGAGAATTCCACAGATTCACCACTCTCTGGGAAAAGCAGTTTCTCCTCATCTCCGTCCTAAATCTTCTCCACTGCATCTTGAGGCAATGTCCCCTAGTTCTAGTCTCACCTACCAATGGAAACAATTTTCCTACTTCTAGCTTATTTATGCATTTCAAAATTTTGCATGTTTCTATAAGATCCTCTCTCATTCTTCTGAACTCCAGAGAGTATAGTCCCAGGCGACTCAATAGCTCCTCATAGGTTAACCCCTTCATCCCTGGAATCAACCTGGTGAACCTTCTCTGCACTGCTTCCAAAGCCAGTATATCCTTCCTCAAGTATGGAGACCAGAACTGCACACAGTACCCCAGGTGCGGCCTCACCAATACCCTGTACAGTTGCAGCATGACTTCTCTGCTCTTGAATTGAATCCCTCTAGCAATGAAGACTAACATTCTGTTTGCCTTCTTAATAACCTGTTGTATCTGCAAGCCAACTTTTTGCGATTCATGAACAAGCACTCCCAAGTCCCTCTGCACAACAGTATGCTGCAATCTTTCACCATTTAAATAATAATCTGCTCTTTTATTATTTCTTCCAAAGTGGATGATCTCATATTTACCAACATTGTATTCCATCTGCCAGACCTTGGCCCACTCACTTAACCTACCTATATCCCTCTGCAAACTCTCCACATCCTCTGTACAATTTGCTTTTCCACACAGTTTAGTGTCAACAGCAAATTTTGCTACACTACACTCTTCCAAATCATCAATGTAAATGGTAAACAGCTGCAGGACCAGCACCAACCCCTGTGGCACCCCACTCACCACTACCTGCCAACTGGACTACTACTACATCGACTCAGGCCTAGGGGAGAAACACCCATTTATATCAGCTCTCTGCCTTCTATTGGTTAACCAATCCAGTATCCATGCCTATACACTTCCTCTGACTCCATGCATCCATATGGATGCATGGAGACCTGAGGACTGGGAGAAATTCAGAGTCCAGCAGAGGAGGACAACGGGCTTAATTAGGAAAGGGAAAAAAGATTATGAGAGAAAGCTGGCAGGGAACATAAAAACTGACTGTAAATGCTTTTATAGATACGTGAAAAGAAAAAGGCTGGTTAAGACAAATGTAGGTCCCTTACAGTCAGAAACAGGTGAATTGATTATGGGGAGCAAGGACATGGCAGACCAATTGAATAATTACTTTGGTTCTGTCTTCACTAAAGAGGACATAAATAATCTTCCGGAAATAGTAGGGGACTGAGGGTCTAGTGAGATGGAGGAACTGGGGGAAATACATGTTAGTAGGGAAGTGGTGTTAGGTAAATTGAAGGGATTGAAGGCAGATAAATCCCCAGGGCCAGATGGTCTGCATCCTAGAGTGCTTAAGGAAGTAGCCCAAGAAATAGTGGATGCATTAGTGATAATTTTTCAAAACTCTTTAGATTCTGGATTAGTTCCTGAGGATTGGAGGGTGGCTAATATAACCCAGCTTTTTAAAAAAGGAGGGAGAGGGAAACTGGGAAAATTATAGACCAGTTAGCCTGACATCGGTGGTGGGGAAAATGCTAGAGTCAGTTATCAAGGATGTGATAACAGCACATTTGGAAAGCGGTGAAGTAATCGGACAAAGTCCGCATGGATTTGTGAAAGGAAAATCATGTCTGACGAATCTCATAGAATTTTTTGAGGATGTAACTAGTAGAGTGGATAGGGGAGAAACAGCGGATGTGGTATATTTGGATTTTCAAAAGGCTTTTGACAAGGTCACACACAGGAGATTAGTGTGCAAACTTAAAGCACACGGTATTGGGAGTAAGGTATTGATGTGGATAGAGAATTGGTTGGCAGACAGGAAGCAAAGAGTGGGAATAAAGAGGACCTTTTCAGAATGGCAGGCAGTGACTAGTGGGGTACCGCAAGGCTCAGTGTTGGGACCCCAGTTGTTTACAATATATATTAATGACTTAGACGAGGGAATTAAATGCAGCATCTCCAAGTTTGCGGATGACACGAAGCTGGGTGGCAGTGTTAGCTGTGAGGAGGATGCTAAGAGGATGCAGGGTGACTTGGATAGGTTAGGTGAGTGGGCAAATTCATGGTAGATGCAATTTAATGTGGATAAATGTGAGATTATCCACTTTGGTGGCAAGAACAGGAAAACAGATTATTATCTGAATGGTGGCCGATTAGGAAAAGGGGAGGTGCAACGAGACCTGGGTGTCATTGTACACCAGTCATTGAAAGTGGGCATGCGGGTACAGCAGGCGGTGAAAAAGGCGAATGGTATGCTGGCATTCATAGCAAGAGGATTCGAGTTCAGGAGCAGGGAGGTACTACTGCAGTTGTACAAGGCCTTGGTGAAACCACACCTGGAGTATTGTGTGCAGTTTTGGTCCCCTAATCTGAGGAAAGACATTCTTGCCATAGAGGGGGTACAAAGAAGGTTCACCAGATTGATTTCTGGGATGGCCAGATTTTCATATGATGAAAGACTGGATCGACTAGGCTTATACTCTCTGGAATTTAGAAGATTGAGGGGGTATCTGATTGAAACGTATAAAATTCTAAAGGGATTGGACAGGCTAGATGCAGGAAGATTGTTCCTGATGTTGGGGAAGTCCAGAATGAGGGGTCACAGTTTGAGGATAAAGGGGAAGCCTTTTAGGACCGAGATTAGGAAAAATTTCTTCACACAGAGAGTGGTGCATCTGTGGAATTCTCTGCCACAGGAAACAGTTGAGGCCAGTTCATTGGCTATATTTAAGAGGGAGTTAGATAAGGCCCTTGTGGCTAAGGAGATTAGGGGGTATGGAGAGAAGGCAGGTACAGGGTTCTGAGTTGGATGGTCAGCCATGATCGTAATGAATGGTGGTGCAGGCTTGAAGGGCCGAAAGGCCTACTCCTGCACTTATTTTCTATGTTTCTATGTATCTTCTTTACAAGTCTCGTGTGTGGCACCTGATCGAGTGCCTTCTGGAAATCCAAGTATACGACATCCACCTGTTCCCCCCTATCCACTGCACTCATTATGTCCTCAAAGAACTCCAGTAAGTTTGTCAAACAGGACCTGCCCTTTCTGAATCCATGCTGCGTCTGTCTAATGGAACCACTCTTTTCTAAATGTTTCGCTATTTCTTCCTTAATGACAGCTTCAAGCAGTTTCGCGACTACGTGCTGTGCAGTTGCCATACCATGCTGCGACACATCCCGACAGAATGCTTTCTACGGTGTATCAATGGAAGTTAATGAGTCAATGGCTACTCACCGAATTTCTTTATTTTGTGATTTGGGGTGATATGAGACAAATTGAAGAAAATAACATGAGTGTTTAGGGTCTGGAATGCCATGATAATATTGGAGGCAGCTTAATTAAAACACTCACAAGGAAGCTGAATGAGTATCTGAAAAGAAAGTATTTACAGAGGGCAATGCAGTGGGGATTAAATAAGTGTGACTCACTACCAACAAGACTTGTTGTTTTTAATGTCTCCCACTCTGCACAGTCTTGCTCACTCTCTCTCTCTCCCTCTCTGGATACATCAAAGTCTGGAGGCCAAGTCCTTGTGTATGGTTAGTGCAGGGATTGATAGTATCTTGATTAGTCAGATTACCAAAGGTTAGGGAGAGAAGGCAGGAGAATGGGATCATCAATCATCCATAATGGAATGACAGAGCAGACTCGTTGGGCCGAATGGCCTAATTCTGCTCCTATTTCTTATGCTATTATGGTTAATTCACAAAAAGCATGATCTATGAGCAGTGCAGTGAGAATAGGTGATAATAACTGCTTTTGTGTTTTGGACTAAAAGTTGAATTGTAATCAGCATTGGTTGTGGAGAGGATGTTTCCAGTAGTGGGGGAGTCGAAGAATACAGGACACTTCCTCAGAATAGAGGGATGCCCATTTTGAACAGCGATAAGGAGGAATTTCTGTAACTACAGGTTGGGAGTCTGTGGAGTTCATTGCCATATATTGGGTATATTTAAAGCGGAGGTTGATAGAAAACGGAATAGGTTGAGAAGGATAGTAAATTAGCCATGATGGAATGGGTGAGCAGATGCAATGGGCTGAATGTCCTAATTCTGCTTCTATATCTTATGTTCTTAGATGTATTGATCTAGTATAGAGATGATTGACTGAAAGGTCTCCTTCTATTCTGCAATTCAGTAAAAACCTTTCCTGAGTTTAGTGACAAAGTATTTGATTTTATTATATTGGAAGCTTTTTCAAACAGAATTTGACATCCAGCAAGAGTCAATCACACTGATTTATGACTGTTGAACCTGATCCTAGAAAAATACGTACCATGTGGATCAAATCTCTGTCCTGTGTGGGGTTATCTAACTTTGGCCACTTAGTACATAAATCCACAGTGAAAATGAGACATAGTATCTGCAACAGTACTTAAAACCATAGCAACAAACACTAGGAAAAGATTCTTCAAGCAAAAAATTGCAAGTTTTACAAGGAATTATTGGCTCAAAGATCGTGACTAAAAAAAGATTATTTTTCCTTTGCTGTGGAGATACACTCAGCGGCCACTTTATTAGCTACAGTACCTCCTGCATGTGGTTTTCCACTGTTGAAGCCCCTCCACTTCAAAGTTTAATGTCTTGTGTGTTCAGAGATGCTCTTCCGCACTACACTGTTGTAACGTGTGGTTGTTTAAGTTCCTGTCATCTTCCTGTCAGCTTGAACCAGTCTGGCCACTTTCCTCTGACTTCTTTCGTTAACAAGGCATTTTCATCCATAGAACAGCCGCTCACTGAATTATTTTGTTTTTCGCACCATTCTATTGTGCATTAAATTTCTAAGAGATCAGCAGTTTCTGAGATACTCAAACCACCCCATCTGCCACAAAAAACCATTCCACAGTCAAAGTCACTTAGATCACATTTCTTCCCCATTCTGATGTTTGGTCTAAAAAGTAACTAAACCTCTTGACCATGTCTGTATGCTTTTAGCATTGAGTTGCTGCCACGGTATTGGCTGATTAGATATTTACTTTAAAGAGCAGGTGTACCTAATAAAGTGGCCACTGACTGTACTTTCTGCATCATGCAGACTTGACTTAGAATTTCTGTATGATTGGACTGTTCTCTTCTCAGCTCAACTTCCTTGATGTTATGGCTACCACCACAAAAAGAGTGAAATGTTAAGTCCATATGTCGCTTCAGGGTATTTTAAGTTTGTGTTCCAACATGGGCACTCGCCTCCCCACCATCAAAGACATCTTCAAAAGGCGATACCTCAAATAGGCAGCATCCATTATTCAGGTCCTTCACCATCAAGGACATGACTTCTACTCCTGACTACCATCAGGGAGGAGGTACAGGAGCCTCCACATTCAACATTTGCAGAACAGCTTTCCTCTGCCATCATGTTTTGGATGGTCTATGAATCCATGAACGCCAACTTATTATTTTGCTCTGCTTTTGCACTACTGAATTAAAATGTTTAAAAATATTTCTTATTGTATTAGTAAGCAGTAGTATGGCACTGTACTGCTGGCATAAAACAACAAATTTCATGACATAAGTCAGTGATAATAAAATTGATTCTGATTCAGATTGCAATCATCTGAGATTGTTTCAAAAACAATGCACTAGTAATCGGTCCTGCGTTAGCAGCAGCCATGCTCATGGGAATAATCAATCATCAGTGGGAAGTTCTGTTCATCATCTAATCACCCTGAAGAAGCCTCTGAAAGTTGCAGGATAATATCAAACGTGACACGACAGGCGTAGAATGAATTTTGCTCTTAAATTTCCTGAGGAACAAATTTACTGCTGGGTGACAGTGGTATATCCATCCGGATTAGAAATGATCGCCTAATTCTCCAATTAATGAAGCGTGGTGATCGTCTTGCATTGTGAATGAGATTGATTTTATGCACATAGTGTGTATGTACCAATTTGTCAGCTTCTTTTGTTCTTTAAATAGATTTAGTTGAGTTGGTTTGCTGTTCACTGTGTTCCAAATCCAGTTCACTTGCTGACACAATAATTGCAATAAATACACTTGTTAATTAATTTAATTCTTTTAACATTTGTTGTCTTTTGCACTTTGTTTCTTTGTCAGTCATTATTTATTTCTTTTTGTATAGTAAATACGATTGCAATTCTTTATTTTCGTATAAATGCCTATAAACGTTTTTGGTGTGAGATTCCTCGATTCCTCCTTGGTTTTAATAACTGAAGCATCGCGGAAGATTGAAACATGGAGACAGTGGGTGGGTGGTGGGCACAGCTGTTGAAAGAAGGCATCTGCACTCCAGCATCCCCCTCTCTCTCTCTTTCTCTTAATGGTGAGTGAGAATATGCTGGCCCTGGAGTCAGGGGAACATGAATATGCAACACTATAGATTGTATCATCGTAACAGCGAGCTGTCGGTCTCACTCTTGTCTGCTGCAGGAGTGTTGCATCTCTCTCCCTTGCTAGTGAGAAATAGAGCCTACCTGAGATGTTAAAATGTTGGGATGGGTAGCAGTTTTTGATGGACTCATGGTCTCTGGGGGGCTTTGCTGTTGCTTGCATTGTGGGTGGTGGGGTTGATTTTTTTACAGGAGCAAGTATGGGGAGGGGGAAGGGGAGGGCTAAGGTTTTACTGCTGCTTGTGCATGGGAGGAGGAGGCGATTCGGCGTCCTAAAGTTTGCTGTCATTCAATCTTTGGGATTCTTCTTCTGTTTCGTGGATGTCTGCAAAGAGTAAGACTTTTAGGTCCTATACTTTATACAATATATGAATCCATTTCTTTTAGAAGAATCATCCGCTTCCCACTTAGCACTAGGTATTGATCTGTTGTCTGCACATGCACTGTTGTCTACACATGTGCATTGCACTCTCTTGCTCGCCTAATACAAATACACCAACTAAAGCCATCTCTCGCATCCGTGCTTTTATTTAATTGATATGTGGTTGTACACCAGTACAACAAATTGGCAATAAGTACAAACCTGAATGTCAGAAAATATCACTAACTGCACTGACTGTTACAGGACAAAACAGCGTGAGTTAAACAGCGCGAGAAAGGTGTTGTGGACACTAACAAAGGCGTGAGTACAATGCATAGTAGACAGTGAAAGACGCACTGACTTGAATGTGAAAATAATGTGGCGATGGCTTCAGTCGGGAAAGTTGATAAACTTGATAGTGCTAATGAAGGCTGGGGATCATATATCGAGAGAGTGGAACTGTATTGTAATGTAAACAATGTGGAAGAGCAAAATTAAGCCCCTATGCTTTTTAGCTCAATGGGCCCAAGAACCTGCAGTCTCTTACACAGCTTAGTAACCCCTGCAAAGCCAGCAAGCAGGACTTTCGATGAAATTATTACAATATTACAACTCAGTTGAGTCCTGAACTGCTGGCAATAGCTGAGAGATTTAGATTTTACAAAAAGAACCTGTCAAATGATGAAAGCATTTCTAAATACATTGCAGAACTGTGCAAACTTTCTCAGTACTGTAACTTTAGAGATGGACTTTCTGATACATTAAAGGACAGGCTAGTATGTGTCATGCATAGTGAAAGCACTCATAAGTGGCTGCTATCCAAAAGAGACCTAACCTTAGAACAGGCAGTGACCATTGCAATGTTGTTCGACACTGCAGCAAAGGATGCAACAGAACTACAGAAAAGGAAGTTAAAATGTGAAATGCCCAAAATGTCCCTGAATGGTGCAAACATCCAAAAGTGTTATCCATGTGGCAAAACCTTCCAAGATGCAAATGACTGTTGGTTCAAGGAAAAAGTCTGCAGAAAGTGTCACAGACAAGGTCACATAGAGAGAGTGTGTAAGGCAGATAAAAAGCACAACCAAAGAGGGAAAACACACTGACTGAAGAGTTTTACACACAAACTAAGCAAATGCATAAGGTGACAGAATGTGAAACAGAATCAGACAACACAGAGTCTGACAAAGGTGAACTGTCATGCCAAGATTTGCATAGTACTACTGATGCAGATTACAAAATAACCTGGACCACAGTAGATGTGCCTGATGTTAAAGTGAAAATGGAGCTGGATACATTTGTCCGTAATTCCAGAGGCTGATTACAACAGACAGCTTTCTAAGTTACCATGAGAGAAGACCTCAGTGATGCTAAAGACTTACACAGGTGAAAAGGTGTCTCCCAAAGGAAAACTGAAAGTAAATGTGACATATGGAGGCCAAGCACAGCAGTTAAAGCTTTATGTATTGAAAAGTGGAGGCCAGTACTTTTCAGATATGAATGATTGAGAAAAATCCAACTAGACTGACACTTAATCAAAGCTCTCAGTGTGGCATCAACAGGCAACAGCAGCCCAAATTTTAGCACTAACCAGAGGCTGTCACAGCTGCTTAATGCTAATCAGAAGGTGTTTGAGAAGGGAATAGGTAAACAAATCAAGGACTTGGCCAAAAGCTGTTCAGAATGCCAAAAAATTCAAAGTGCACCCCCACAGGCACCATTACACCTGTGGGAGTGGCTGTTTTCAGCATAGCAAAGAATACACATTGACTTTGCTGGGCCATTCATGGACCCCATGTTCATGATTTCCATGAATGCTCATTTGAAGTGGCCAGAAGTTATACCAATGAAGTCAACCACCTCAGCAAAGACTGTCTCTGCTCTATGGACTATCTTAACTTGAAATGGCTTCCCAGTACAAATTGTGAGTGGTATCAGACTGCAACACATGTCAGAAGAATTCCGACTGTTCATAAAGAAAAATTGCATCAGACATTTCAAGTCAGCTCCTCACCACCCAGCAACGAGTGGGTTACCTGAAAGGTTTATCTAAACCTTCAAGAAATCCATTAAAGTGATGGAGAAGGAGGACATTTCTCTACAGTACAAGGTGGACAACTTCATTTTTGTGTATTGGAACTCCGTTCATGTGATGACAAATCAAACAATGCTGTTCATGAACAGGAATCTGAGATCTCGCATAGACCTCCCGAAACCAGATCTATGGAGAGAAGTGCAGAATGAACAGTTCAGCCAGTTGCCAAGTTCTTCGGGATTGGACATGAAGTCCTAGTGCATGATTACCGAGAAGACGAGTGGACACCCAGTAGGATAGCTACAAGACCTGGACCACTGATATACACCATTGATGTTGGAGATCAGACATGGAGAAGTCATGTAGACAAGATACTAGATGTTCAACCAAAGAACACATCTGAGTTGATTGCATCCATCAAGACAGACACATTACAGTCACCAGACTCACCTTTCAGTGATGATCATGTCACTGACAACAACATGACACCGGAAACTTCTAAGGTTGTCTTTAAGAAAAGACACGCACCAAACCCAAAGCCACTCACTTGTCCAGCGGCACGATGAGAACATTATAGTTAACAAGATACCTGACAGACTTGATGCCATTCCACAAGTCCAGAGGCACTATCCTGAATAAAACAGACAGCCATCCAAAAGAGTGAGCCTTCAGAACTGTGAAGTTAATTATGGACTGTTATTGTGAAAGCATTTTTATTTGAAATATAGATTTATGAAAGGGAAATTGAATATTTTGTACATATACAGTTTTATAGTGCATTAATCTACAGAGGGTGGAAGTGTAATGTATGAATCTATTTCTTTGAGAGCAATAACACTCTCCCCCAGCACTACATATTGATCTGTTGTCTACGTATGCACATTGTTCTCTCTCTCACTCTCTCTTGCTGCAATGTGAATACATCAGTTAAAGCCATCTCCCGTGTGCATGATTTTACTTAATTGATACGTAGTTGTACACAGACACAACACTGTATACATTCTCTGATATCAAATTGAACCATTGGAATGAATCTCAATGTGGTATATGGTGACATGCAAGTACATTGATAATAAAAAACTTATTTTGCTTTTGAGGAGGTTCATTGGCCTGTCTAGAACTGATTGTAGTTCACAGGGGAGGCACTAGAACAGTTACCAATCCAGAGGCTTGAATTACATTTCCAGGCACTGCCTCATTCAGATCTCACCATAGTAACTACAGAATTCTGTTTAGTTAATAGACAATAATTCAACATGTTATTCACTGATCTTAAATTTCAACAGAACTACCAGACTGCTATTAAACTGCCTCAGTTCAGTAATGCCTGATACAAGAGGAAATTGTATCAGGAAAGAGGAAAGAGAAAAGAGAACAGCACTGTAACATAGAGGTTAGCATAACGCTTAACAGTGCCAGTGACCTGGGCTCACTAATATCGCTACGTGTACAGAGTTAGCACATTTTTCCCATGGCCATGTGGGTTTCCTCCAGGTGCTCTGGTTTCCTCCCACATCCCAAAGATATACAGGTTAGGATTAATAAGCTGTGACCATGCTATGTTGGTGCCAGAAGTATGGCAACACTTGTGGACTATTCTCAGCATAGTCATTGGATCCCTCACTGTATGTGTCAATGTGCCTGTCCAAATGAAAGTAATCTTCTTTATCTTTAAATTTGATGCTGTTATTTGATACGTCTTATAGGTTACCAGTCACAATCCAATCTTCCATGCAAGTCATCTGTATCCACATCTTTCTTAATGCTAGAAATGATTAAAATGAGACACACCACCTGGACACAATGTAAGCGGCAAACTCCAGCAAGTCACTTCAGTCCAGTCGACCCCGCAAAATCCAAAGTTCAAGGTTCAAAGTAAATTTATGACCAAAGTACATATACATCCCCTTATACAACCCTGAAATTCATTTTCTTGTGGGCATACACAGTAAGGAAACACAATAGAATCAGTGAAAGTCTGCACAAAACAGGACATATAGACAACCAATGTGCAAAAGACAGCAAACTGCAAATACAAAAAGAAACGATAAATAAATAAATAAGCAAAAAAATATCAAGAACATGATATGAAGAGTCCTTAAAAGTGAGTCCATAGGTTGTGGCAATAGTTCAGGAATGGGGCAAGTGAAGTTGAGTGAAGTTATGCCCTCTGGTTCAAGATCCTGATGATTGAGGGGTAATAACAGTTCCTAAACATGGTGGTGTGGGTCCAGAAGCTACTGTCCTTTCTTCCTGATAGCAGCAGTAAGAAGAGAGCAGGTCTGGACAGTTGTGGGGGGGGGGGGGTCCTGCTTTCCTGTGACAGTGCTCCATGCAAAAGTGGTCAGTAGTGGGGAGGGTTTTACCTGTGAATGTCTGGGCTGTATCCATGACTTTTTGTTACAGAAAGAAGAGCTAGAATTTATCTCTTAACCTTCGGTTTATGCAACCATTGACTCATTCATCTGCAACTCATTGATTGGTTCTTCTGGTTCATAAGAATTTTACCTGTATTTGGAAATCCTTTGTTGTTGGTGTTGTGGCTGTGATTTAATTCACCGGAAAGTCACTGAAGCTAGCGATATAGAAGGCATCACGACAAGCAAATTTTCTTCTGGTGGTCCTGTCAGTAGAATCTCACAAACTCAAAAGTGCATTATACTTTTATAAGCTTAAGATGATTGATAACTGCAGGTGATTAAATACAATTGAAGTTGATTCAATGATACTATTACTTCAATACTTAGGGTTGACAGTGCTTCCTTTGAGTTGCATGTCTACAATGGGAGAGACGTCTGAATGTTCAAATACTTTTGTAGGGGCAAACTAATTCACACAGATATTCTAAAAGCTTCTGAGGACAGAGAAGCAGATGCCCAAGATTAGTGTTGTGAGAGCTGACTCTCTGAGTATGCAAATCTTCCAGCAATTGATAGATCAGCTATTTGATGTGTTAAGTGATAGTACCTGTCTGGTCAGATAGAACAGCTATTTAATGTGCTATGGTACAATGGCACAAATTACGTAAACCCATAACTGCTTGAACTGATGCAGGCCAATTAACATAATTCCATGAATTTAATGTTTCGCTGATTCATATGCAAACCATATTTCATGGTCTGTGGGCTAGTCTGTGATCCAAACAGTATGGTTTATTTCCAAAAGTGTGCTTTTAACTTCTTTACTGCTTCTATTTTACAATTTACAATACGAGCAGAAGACTGGTCCTTCCTTGAATTATGATCTGCTATATTTACATAATCCAGAATACTTCAAACAGTTTGTAAATCATTATAAATTCAGAAATATTTTATAAATTAGAAATCCTCTGTGAGTGTTAAGGATTATATGTCTAAATTTAAATGTGTATCATTGAAAATAAAATCAACTCTACTTAACGTACTTTGCTGGCTGGAATGATCTCCTCACTGGTAGGGAGGAGGAACCCACCACTCAAGCAGTGGGTATTGGCAGCATGACCTCACCACAAAAGCTAGAGAGGGAAGTGAGGTAGTCCTTGAAGAGTAAGTGGATACAGTATAACCTCCCAACAGTGAGGATACCAATAGATACGTATATCAAAGTTCAAAGTAAATTTATTATCAAAGTACATATATGTCACCAAATACAACCCTGGGAATCATTTATCTTGTGCATGCACAGTAAATCTAAGAAACACAATAGAATCAATGAAAAGAACAGACCCTACAGAACAGACAAACAACCATGTGCAAAAGACAACAGACTGTGCAAATACAAATGAAAAATAATCATAACTGTATATAAATAAGCAATAAATATCGAGAACACGAGGTGAGGAGTCCCTGAAAGTGAGTCCACAGGTTGTGAGTACATCTCAGTGATAGGCGAGTGAAGTTGAGTGAAGTTATCCCCCTTGATTCAAGAGTCTGATAGTTGAGGAGTAATAATTGTTCCTGATCCTTGGTGGTGAGAGTCCTGAGGCTCCTGTACCTTCTTCCTGATGGCAACAGCAAGAAGAAAGCATAGCCTAGGAGGTGGGGGGGGGGCGTCTTTGATGATGGGTGCCACTTTCCTACAAGAGCGCTCCATGTAGATGTGCTCAATGGAGGGGAGGGCTTATACCATGATGGACTGGGCGATATCCACTACTTTTTGTAAGATCTTCCATTCAAGGGCGTTGGTGTTTCCACACCAGGCCATGATGCAATCAGTCGATACATTCACTGCCACACTTCTATAGAAGTTTGTCAAAGTTTTCGATGTCATGTTGAATCTGCACAAACTTCTAAGGAAGTCAAGGCGCTGTCATACTTTCTTCATTAGGTCATTTACATGCTGGGCCCAGGACAGATCCTCTGAAATGGTAACACTGAGGAATTTCAAGTTGCTGACCCTCTCCACCTTTGATCCCTTGAAGAGGTCCAACTCATGGACCTTCATTTTCCTCCTCTTGAAGTCAATAGGCAAATATATCAGACAGGGCTTAAATCTTCTTTTGAGTTTAAGGCTTTGTGAACAGGGAACCCAATACCATCACAACCCTGCCCCCCAGTTCCCCCAAAACATTTCCCCTTTCACCTTTAACCTATGACCTCTAGTTCTAATGTCACCCAACCTGAATGAGAAATGTCAGCTTGCAATTTACACTATCTATACTGCTCATAATTTTGTATATCTCTATTAAATCTCCCCTCATTCTCCTACACTCCAGTGAATAAAGTCCTGACCTATTCAACTTTTTCCTAAAACACAGGTTCTCAATCCTGGCAGCATCCTTGTAAATTTTACTCATATTAATATGATAATAAGATTGTTAATTACTGAGCAGCCATGAAAGGCAACTGCAATAAATGCTTCAGAATTTAATCTATGTTCTTTACTTTTTCCCTTTTACATCATTTTTCTACTGGACGCCCAAGTAAAAATACCTCACCCGCGTTTGTATCATATTCATTTTATTTGTCCTGATCTGAGCGTATGTGACACCACATCCTAAGCCATTGTCTGTTCCATTTTTGAATTTATAAATACAAATCAAGAACAAAACTTGTATCCTTTTCTGCAAGCCTTAGCTTCACTACAACTATTAAGCTGAAGGTAAAGGAGCCTCAACTTGCACACTACCAGTATCGGGAACTGTTACTACCCTGCAACCATCAGTCATAGTCAGACTTTATTGATCCCGGGGGAAACTGGTTTTCATTACAGTTGCACCATAAATAGTAATAGAACCATAAATAGTTAAATAGTAATATGTAAATTATGCCAGTAAATTATGAAATAAGTCCAGGACCAGCCTATTGGCTCAGGGTGTCTGACCCTCCAAGGGAGGAGTCGTAAAGTTTGATGGCCACAGGCAGGAATGACTTCCTATGACGCTCTGTGCTGCATCTCGGTGGAATGAGTCTCTGGCTGAATGTACTCCTGTGCCCACCCAGTACATTATGTAGTGGATGGGAGACATTGTCCAAGATGGCATGCAACTTAGACAGCATCGTCTTTTCAGACACCGCCGTGAGAGAGTCCAGTTCCATCCCCACAACATCACTGGCCTTCACTTCACTCACTTCACTCGCCCCAACTCTGAACTGATTCAACAACCTATAGACTCGCTCTTAAGCTCTCTAAAGCTCATGTTCTCCATTTTTTATGCTTTTTTTTCTTTTTCCTTGTATTTTCACAGTTTGTTGTCTTGTGTTTATGTTTTTTCGATTGATTTGATGGCATTTCTTTGTATTTAGTGTAAATGCCCACAAGAAAGTGAATCACAGGGTCGCGTCTGGTGCCATATATGTACTTCGATAGTAAATTTACTTTGCACTTTGAACTTTGAAATACAGGTGCCTGCTTAGCATATTCTGCTTTCTAGTTTAACAGTTTTCTTCTCATTAATTTCAGATGTATTAATCTCGCTCACAACAAAGGACATATGTTTGCCAAGCTTAATTAAATACTTTCTGAGTTTGCACATACATTATTAATGTGACATGAAAAGAATTTTTTGACTGAAGCTTCCTTTTCATTTAGTGTTTATCCATCACTTCAAAAATATCGCACTTGAAGCAGAGACTGGCCTATCATTAAGGTCACTATTGTTTGCTTAAGGCTGAGAAGTTTTGATGAGAAGGAGCCAACATGGAGGACTTGACTAATCTACCAACTTAAGCAGGTTGTTGGGAAAAAGTCTGCTGGCATTTTCTTTTAAATGGTTGAATTGAAGGAGACGGAAATGTGCGGAACATCTGTTATGATTTGAAAATTCTGGCAATTTATTAATCTCAAATAGTGTACATTTGACATGAATAGGCATGCAGATGTGGTAACACAGAATCAGAATCAGAATCAGGTTTAGTATCAGTAACAGGCACTCCGTGGCCAATTACTGGGGTACACCTGTACACCTACTTGTGAATCTGATCAAATATGTAGGAGCAACACAATGCATAAATGCAGGTAGACATGGTCAAGAGGTCCCATTGTTGTTCAGTCTAAACATCATAATGGGGAAGAAATGTGATCTAAGTGACTTTGACTGTAGAATGATTGGTGGTGCCAGATGGGGTAGTTCGATTATCTAAGAAACTGCTGATCTCAGTTTCAGTCTAATTAGTTCAAATTCAAGTTTAATTATCATTCCACCATATATGAATATAGCCAAACAAAACAGTGTTCCTCTGGGGCTAAAGTGCAAAATAATTCTGTCAACTTCGAATCAAGATGGTGCCTCTGAGAAACACTCCCACAGTTGACATCTTCTGGATAGACCATGAGACTTTATTTCACTTCATTTATGTTTTTATGTATTTTGTTTTGTCTTGAATGTGTTTCTGGAACTGTTGGATCCTTTGATTTGCAGTTTGGAGTTCGCTTGGGTGATCCAGTGCTTTGCAGTCTCTGAGAGGATTCCAGGAGACAGAGGCAGCAAGTGTGAGCCTTGTGGCATGGAGATCCCAGGATGGGGCGCAAGCCAATGTTCTACCCCATTTCCCTGATTAAAGCTTCCATTGTTCTCTGATTAAAGTGACAAGGGAGGTTGAAACATCAAAGCAAACGCGAAAGGTGAGCACCGGCTACCTGCCTTTTCAGCAATGGCGAGGTCGCTCTGCTGACAGAGAGGGGAGACCAGTGGGATCACTCTGCTGCTGGAGAGGAGAGACTGTGTGGCCTGCCATTGCGCCCAGAGAATGTTACCCAGGTTTTCTGCATTTTGAATATGGATATGAATATAGACTTGGACTGTGAACTATGGACGATGGACTTTTTTTCAGTCTTATAGTTTTTTATATTCTATGTTTCTTGCTCAATCTTTCTCATTTTTTTGTGCAGAGAGTGGGGATTTAGGGGTTGATGACCGTGCTGCCATTCTTTTCTTTCTTGGTTTCACGGCTATCTGAAGAAGAAGAAGAATTTCAGGGTAGTATACTTTGATAATAAATGAACCTTTGATATAATCACACATGACAACAGTGGTCTGCGGAAGAGTATCTCTAAATTCATAACACATCAAATATTGCAGTGGATGGGCTATAGCAGCAGAAGAACACACCAGGTTCCACTCCTGTTCCTAATAAATTAGCCGTTGAGTATATGTTGTGAAATCTTACTACACAAGCGACTCAGCGGATCCTGGAAATACAGAGCAATAGACACAAAATACTGGAGGAACTCGGTAGGTCATGCAGCGTTTGTGGAGAGGAATAAAGTGTTGACATTTCAGTCTGAGACCCTTCATTAGGTATTGTCCTTTTTTGTGTGCTGTCAAATTTGTTGTTTTGGGGCCACAGTACAGTACAATCCATAAAAAATTACAGTAACTTGCAATAAGGATAAAATATAAATAACTAGTTCAAAAAGAAAGCAAAAAAGTGAGATCGTGTTCACGGGTTCATGGACGTTTCAGAAATATGATGGCGGAGGGGAAGAAGCTGTTCAGAAAACATTACGTGTGCATCCTCAGGCTACTCCCTGATGGTAGCAATGAGAGGAGGACGTGCCTTGAATGATGAGGGTCCTTAATGATGGATGGTGCCTTCCTGAGACATCGCCATTTGAAGATGTCGTCGATGGTAGGCAGGCTTATGCCCATGATGGAACTGGCTGAGTCTACTGACTTGGCCCTTTAAAAATCAAATAATTAACTCATGGCTAAAGAGAGGCCAATTTAAATTTCAATTTGAGTTTATTGTCACATGTGCAATTACATGTATGCACCGGTGCAATGAAGAACTTACACACAGCAGCATCACAGGGACAGAGCATCACATAAGCACTGCTCTGTGGCCTCTGCCTACACTTCTCATTGCCCCAGTGAAGCAGCCAGCATAATCTAAACTACCCCCCAGTCAAAAAATTCTCTCTTCTCCCCTCTCTCATTGGGCAGAAGATACCAAAGCCTGAAAGCACACACCTCCAGGCTCAAGGACATCTATCTCATTATCTCATTTTTAATTGACGTCTTGTACAATAAGATGGACTTTTGACCTCACGATCTGTCTCATTATGATCTTGTACTTTACCTTTTGGCCGGCTGCTGGTGTAGTGGCATCAGCACCAGACTTCAAAGCGAATGGTCCCAAGCTGCAATCTGGCCAGCTCCTTGCACGCTTTTCATCTGTGCTGGGTTGAGCATCAAGCTAGCAACTTGGTCTCATAGAACAGTCAAATGCTATGGAAACGGCAAAAACAAAACGACAGCCGATGCACCACAAGGCGTGAAAAGGAACAACAACAACTTTATCATTTATCTGCACTGTGCTTTTTCAGTAGTGTTTGCAGTTTTTTTCTGCATTGTTATTGATTTACCTTATTCTAGCTTAATGCACTGTTCAATGATTTAAGAGCATAGTACACTACAGCACAGTGGAGGCTCTTCATCCCACAATGCTGTGCTGACCTTTAAAACTGCTCAATAATCAATCTAATCCTTCCCTCTGTTTTTCTATCATTCATGTGTAATGATTTGATCTGTGTGGACAGTATGCAAAACAAGCTTTTCACTGTATCTTTGTACATGTGACAGTAATAGACCAATAACAATGGTGGCTGCCCATCATGCCCGACGTTGACAGGAAACCTTTTCCGGAGAGTTTTTAAAGTGGAAAACCCATTGCACTGGGGTGGTCGGTCTTTCTTGACTCCAGAGTTCTGGGTCCAGTGGTATGAGATAGCATCACAAACGGATCTACCTTGGTCACAGTGGATGATCATGATGTCTTCTGTGCCTTGTCATGCTCTTCGTTCTCCATGGAGCGTTGTAGTGCTGCCTCCCTGGCCATTGGATCTCACAGTAGATCTCTTCCACCCAGACCGCTGAAGCTGACTTTGTATGCTTGGACAGGCATGTCTCAGTCTTATAAGGATATGAGGCCGCCAGTATCCTCACCTGGCTTAGCCCACCAGTTGAAGTGGTGTATCGAGGTGTGGCTGCAATTGCATGCAAACAGCTACTTGGAGTAACAGGTAAAAGCTGAGTGTACAGTGGGGACCAAAGGTGAGTGAGCTGCCCTGAAATGGATTCAACAATTCACCAGATGTGCTACCCTTCCCTGGAAACCATGCATCCTAAATATAAAAAATAGTCTCATCTTTGACTTTGGAGTTATCACCTGCTTCTTGGTTGGACTGACCGCCAAAGCCTCAGAGTTCCAAATCGAGTTCAAACTGAATTGTCATTTGACCACAACAACGTTCCTCTGGGACTAACATGCAAAATACAGTCCATACAGTCAAACACAGCACACAGCACATATAGTTACGATAGCACATACAGCCGCAAGGTAATATTAGCACATGTCTCTAAGTTGCACGGCTTGAGGAATGTTGGAGCATGGGATGTCGTCCTGGAGCCATGTTTCTGCAATAACTAGCATGCAGAAGTTCCTCATCTCACAATGGGTCAGCCACAGATGAAGATAACCCAGTTTTTGCACACTAGTTGAGTGCCCAAGTTGGTGCAGTCTTCCATCGATTCTGTTATGGCTATTATTCTATGGATTTGTTGAGTATGCCCACAAGGAAATGAATCCCAGTGCTGTATATGGTGACATATATGTTTTTGATAATAAATTTACGTTGAGCTGTGAACTTTGTCCTCCAGGGAGCGAACACTGGGGGCAGTACCGATGAGTGCAGGGGCCAGTCCCCAGATCAGCACGGATTCAAAAATTAGGACATGGTACATCTGACATCTGCAGTGTTAATGAGCTAGGCAGGTAAAGATGCCATACCGTATGTAAGGGTGAGGCTGCTGAAGTCACCGAATTGATGATACACTGTGTCATCTGTAGCTGCAGGTTACTTAGGAACAACTGAAATGTCATAAAATTCATCTCTTATGACGGAAAAGCAGGCATGGTCCTACTTGCAGCACACACAAAATGCTGCAGTAAATCGGCAGGCAGCATCTATAGAAGGGAATAAAGAGTGGATGTTTCAGTCCAAAACCCCTCATTGGGACTGGAAAGAAAGGAGAGCTGAAGCCAGAACAAGAAGGTGGGGGAGAGGGAAAAGACTACAAGCTGGTTGGCGATAGGTGAGACCAGCTGAGGGGGAAGGTGAAGGGGTGGGGCAGGGAGGTTGAAATAAGAAGATGAGAGGTGACAGATGGAAAAGGTAAAGAGCTGAAGATGAAGGAATTTGATAGGAGAGGAGAGTGGGCCATGGAGAGAGGGAAAGAGGAGAGGCACCAAAGAGTGGAAACAGGCACCCAAGGAAAAGGGAAGGGGTGAGAGGGTAACCAGGATGGGAAACATAAAAAGAAAGAAAGTTAGGCTGGGGAAGGAATTACCAGAAGTTAGAGAAATCAATTTGAAGGTTACCCAAACTGAGTGTGGCCTCATCATGGCAGAAGAGGAGGCCATGGACTGACATGTTGAAATGGGAATGAGAATTGTATATACTGTATGATCTTACTTATGGGATGTCCAGGGAGGGGGTAGCACCTCTGGTGAAGGGACTTGTCATGTCCATTCTGGGACAGCTCACTCACCTGTGGTCCTCACCAGACACTCAGCTCTCACCTGTGGCTCCAAGTATGCGACAGTGGCCGCACCCCAGTGCATCTCTTCAACGAACAGTGGCTAAACCATGTGAGGGTAGCTAGCAGCCTCATACCCTGGTGATATTGGGACATGCCTGTCCTAGCATGTAAAGCCATCTCTGGGTGGATGAGATCCATAGTGAGATCCAGTGACCAGGAAGACAGTACTGCAATACTTTGTGGAGAGAAAAGGGCAAAGACGACTTAGTCATCCACTGCAATCAAGGAAGACCCCAGTTTGTGACACTTGTTCGTCCCACTGGATCTGGATTCCCAAGGCTGAGAGAGTGGAACTGCCTAGTGCAATTGCTTTTCCACTTTAAAAACTCTCCTGCACAGGTTTCCTGTCATTGCCGTACATAATGGACAAACCCTATGACCTTAGGCAACACACAGAATGCTGGAGGAAATCAGCAGACCAGGCAGCATCTATGGAAAAGTGTAAACAGTCGACGTTTCAGGCCGAGACCCTTCTTCAGGAATCATTATCTTAATTCAATGATGTTACTTGCACTAGAAAAATCCAGGCTTCTCTGCTCTTTCTCTAATATGCATAGCAAAGTCAAACCTGCTGCTGTATGCATAGAACTGCAGAGATGTATCAACTGGAACAGCTGAATTGCTTTTTCTCAGCCTCTCCTGCTATATTCTGGATTTCAGCCAGTTCTCTCCTCTGCATTAATACCACTTCTTACACACAGATATTATCAATGTAATCCGCATTTGAAAGCACCCATGAGTGAAGCTGCTTATTCTCTTGTTAATTGCTACTTGATAAACTCTTATCAAGCAAAAAAAACCTATAAATAGTGGAACTATTTTAACATTTTACTCCCAGAAGCAATTATAGGAAGAGCGAAAAAAATCACAAGTGCAGACATCTTAATGAATAGGAATTTGGGAAGATTTTGTTGTGTGCCTTTAAGTCAGCTGCTCTGTAAATATAGCAGAAACACTTCCATCAATTTCTAATTTTAACACGATTCAAAAACGTTTTTTTTCTCGTTTACTTCTCTTCCAGAGCACTTCCAACAAGCTGGCCTGCTTTGTCTGAAGGGAGGTTTGTCTCTAGGGAGAGGTTGGATAGGAGAAGACTTATTCCTTATCTCAAAGAAGACTGGGAGGTGATCATAGGAAGATGTATAAAATCATGAGGGGCATAGACAGGGTGAATGCCCTCAGCCAGCTTTTAGAATGCTCTCAGATTTGGGTTATCAAAAACTACAGGATGAAAGCTGAAGATCACAGCGGTATGACTGAAAACATTGAAGAGAAACTTGATTTGGCCCACATCCTTTATACGTGATTTGCCTCAGTTTTCTGCTTCCACTGGGTTGTTTTTGGTGACCTCCATCTTTTGGTTGATGTAATGTCCAGTTTTTGGAATAGGATATGCGAGCATTCCCTGCATGTAAGTTGCTTCCTTATGAGCGAAACCATTGGGTAAACCACAAGAAAATCACATATCAAAAACAGGTGATGATAAATGGGCTCACTGACCCTCTCCAGTTTGCTTAAAGGCCAAAAAGAGGCATGAGTGATGCAGTACTAGTGTTATTGCACCATACCTACACATACCAGAGGCCCAGATCATTTGTTTAGATGTTGTTTGTGGACTTCTCCAGTGCATTTAACACTGCAACTCCATCCCATAGTACACAAATTCCAAGAAATAAATGTAACCCCCGCCTCATACTCCTCATCCTCTCCTTCCTCACAGACAGACATCAAAAATTGAGATAGGCAAATATCAACTGGAGCACCACAGGGCTCGGTTATCTCACCAGTCTTGTTCACACTGTACACAGGCGACTGCAGAAGCTGACAGCCAGGCACGCAGAACATCAAGTACTCAGATGACACAGTCATCATTGATAGTCTCAACTGTGATGACTGCACCAGTGAGGAAATCAATACCTTTGCTGGATGGTGCACAAACAACTATCTGGATCTGAACCCCAGTAAAACTAAGGAAATGGTAGTGGACTTTAGATAACAACAGTACACTGTCCTCACCCTGGAAATAAGTGGCCAATTTGATAGAGCATGTTGGAGAATACAAGTAACTCTGCACAACTATAGATAACAAAATCACCTTTAAGACTAATGGTGAATTGATACTCTCCAAGTGCCAACAATGACCATTTTTTTCTTAGGAAGATGCAGAAACTTCAGGTCCTGCCATCGATTCTCCAGACATTTTATAAATGTTTCATTGAATCAGTATCAACCTACAACATCATGGCTTGGCTCGGAGCAACGAGCGACTACCAACCTCAGCCCACTCAACAGAACTGTCAGAATAAGTAGTAAAATCAGTAGTAAAAGTAGAACAAGAATCACTCAGCAGCATCCATGAGATGGACAATAAAGAAGACTCAACAAATAGTGGAGGACATCACACACACTACACTCTCATGCCATCTGGGTGCTGCTACAGGTCCCTGCCCATCAGCACCAGAAGAGCCTTATCCAGTTTTGTGCCTTCCTCCATTCACCTCCTTAACACCTAATAGAATATATCGTATGCACAGTACCTTTGACAGTAAAAACAGTCAGTTTTATTATGTGCATTTGTATTTTAATTGCCATGCATTAATTTTTAGTATTTATTATCTATTGTGAGTATTTTATATTGTGTTTCACAATATGATTCTGATTCTGATTATATGTGGTGTGGTGTTGTATATCTTAAGTTCTGTGATGTTGTCCTTACCACTGTTTAAACAAAGTCCTGGGATCTCAGCATTACACATTTCAAACACAAGAGTTTAAATTATAATATAAATAACTGAAAAGCAGCTCCTACAGAGTGGTGTGGAGGCTCCAATGCACAAGATCATAAGAAACTGCCGAGGGTTGCAAATTCAGCCAGCTCTGTCGAGGGCACAACCTCCCTCACCATCAAGGACATCTACAAGAGGCAGCAGAGTGTTGCAGACTCAACCAGCTCCACCTGGGACACACCCCCCACCACTGAGGGCATCTTCAAAATGTGCCTCAAGAAGGCAGCATCCATCATTAAAGAACCTTAGCATCTGGGACATGCCGACTTCTCATTACCAGCATCAGGGAGGAAGTACAAGAGTCTGAAGGCACAAGCCACAAATGTTTAAATTATAACATAAAAATGCCACTGGAATGTGGAGAACTTTTGTGATCAGCTCCAAAGGAAACGTTTTCAAAAGTTTAAATAAATTTATTATCAATGTATGCATATGTCACCATATACTACCCTGAGATTCATTTTCTCGTGGGCATTCACAGTGGAACAAAAAGATACAATATAATCAATGAAAATCTACGCTCAAACAGGACTGCCAAGTAAAAACAATGTGCAGTCAAAGACAAACCTGTGCAAGTACAGAAATAAGAAGAAAAAGAAATAAGGAAGTAAGAAAATATATTGAGAACATGAATTGTGGAGTCTTTGAAAGTGAATCCATAGATTGAGGAGTCAGCCATCAGTTCAGATTTGAGATGAGTGAAGTTATCCACTCTGGTTGAAAGATAATAATTGTTCCTGTAACGTGCCTTTTAATTTTGTGTTTTATATTTTGTGTTTACACTCATTTTTTAAAATGTTTTTGCCGTTTGGACGATTTTTTTTGGATATGGGGGAATGGAAGAGTTTGGTGTTTGATGCTTGATATTTTTCTTTGAATAGGTTGGTTCCATGGTTCTTTGTTTTGTGACTGTCTGTGGGGAAGACTAATTTCAGGGTTGTATACTGCATACATACTTTGATATTAAATATACTTTGAATCTTGAATCTTGGACCTGGTGGTGTAGGGCCAAAGTCTCTTATGCCTCTTTCCCAATGGCAGCAGCAAGAAGAGAGCATGGTCTGGATGGTGGAGGTACTTGACGATGGAGCTTAATGACTCTATAAAAGATGGTGTCCAATGTCTCCATACAGCAGTAAAGAAGACATTAAGAAAATGTAAAATTAAACTGTTTCACAGCCTTTGTGCATTCTATTGAAATAAATGCACCAATGTAATCTGGGTTTTAATGTGTACGTACTCAAACATGAGCTGCATTTTATTTTGCATGAAGCTAACAAGCTTCTTCATTGGAGCAACATTTTTCTGAGGCTGTGCTTGAAGAATACAGTCAGGCCAGAGAACATAGAGATTGGTCCACGTGCTTTTAAAACGCCAACAGCGGAAGACTGAAATGTACCTATCCCCTAGGATCAACTTTGGTAACAAAGCTATCCAGAAAATGTCTTGTTCAAAAGAAAAAATGATTGTGTGGAGATCTAGGAGGAGGATAAAATAAAGATGTGTGCATTTGTCCATGTGCATAGATCCATCTCCATGAGAAACTGTAATCAAATCATTAGAATTAAGGGAGCTAGGGCTTTACTCTTTGGAGAGAAGGAAGATGAGAGGAGATATGATAGAAGTGTACAAGATAATAAGAGGAATAGATAGAGTGGATAGCCAGCGCCTCTTCCCCAGGGCACCACTGCTCAATACAAGAGGACATAGCTTTAAGGTAAGGGGTGGGAAGTTCAAGGGGGATATTAGAGGAAGGTTTTTTACTCAGAGAGTGGTTGGTGCGTGGAATGCACTGCCTGAGTCAGTGGTGGAGGCAGATACACTAGTGAAGTTTAAGAGACTACTAGACAGGTATATGGAGGAATTTAAGGTGGGGGCTTATATGGGAGGCAGGGTTGGAGGGCCGGCACAACATTGTGGGGCCTGTACTGTGTTGTACTTTTCTATGTTCTATGTTCAAAGTCTGAATCAGGTTTATTTTCACTGACATATGATGTGAATTTTCTTGTTCTGTGGCAGCGGTACAGTGCAAAGACATAAAATATTATGATATGTTATAAAAATACATAATAGTGTAAAGGAAGAATAATGAGGCCGATTCCCTGGGTTCATGGACTGTTCACAAAATCTGATGGTGGAGAAGAGGCTATTCCTAAACTACTAAGTGTGTGTCTTCAGGGTCCTGTACCTCCTCCCTGATGCTAGCAATGAGAAGTGAGATGCTCCAGATAGTAAGGTTCTTTAATGATGGATGCTGCCTTCTTGAGACGCTACCTTTAGTAGATGTCCTCGATGGTGGGGTGGCTTGTGCACCAGAGGGTGCAGACTGCGTCTGCAACACTCTGCCACCGTACTTTGGAACCTCCAGTCCTGTGGGAGCTGCTTTTCAGTGCCTATTATTTTTATAATATAATTTAAACATGTGTAATGCTGAGATCCCAGGACTGTTTTACGATATGTGATTTTCTTGTGGAGTATCCAATGGTTCTGATAATCAGGAAGCAGCTTGTATGCAGGAGAATGATCACATATCTAATTCCAAGTATCAGACATGACATGAACCAAAAGATAAAGATTATCTGAAACAAGCAAGATGAAGCAGAAAGCCAGTCACATATTGGATGTGAGCCAAACCACGTAACTCCCGGTGGCCAAACCTTTTAACTCCCATTCCCATTGCTGTAATGACATGTCAGCCCGTGTCCTCCTCTTGTGCCAAAATGAGGCCACCCTTAGGGTGGAGGAGCAACATCTTACATTGCTGTTGGGTAGCCTCCAACTTGATGGCATGAATATCGATTTATCCTACCTATTAAAAAAACCCTCCCCTTCCCCTATTCTTCTATTCCCCTCTGGTCTTTTACCTCTTCTCACCTGCCTATCACTTCACCCTAGGTCCCCTTCTCCTTCACTTTCTTCCATGAGCCACTCTCTGCTCCTATCAGATCCCTTTCTCTTCAGCCCTTTACTTTTCTTACTCATCTGGTTTCATCTAACACCTTCTAGCTATCCTCCCTCCCATGCCCCCACTTTTTATTCTAGCTTCTTCCCCCTTCCTTTCCAATCCTGATGAAGGGTCTCGGCCCGAAACATTGACAGTTTGCTCATTTCCATGGATGTTGCCTGACCTGCTGAGTTCCTCCAGCATTCTGTGTGTGTTGCATTGGATTTCCAGCATCTGCTGACTTTCTCATGTTTATGATAGAAGAACATTGGCGTAATTGGAGTGGGATTTCGATCAGGTCTATAGGATGACCTATCATTGGCTGTCTAGAAAGCACATAGACCATAGAGCACAGTGAATGTCAAATCCAAGTTTATTCCCGTGTGTACCAATACACGTATACACAGATGCGAAGAGAAACTTATTTGATGTCACAACCATGGACTCTGGGGTCTACATGTCCTTGCAGGTGGGCTGTTTAACAATCATGCTGGTGAGTATGCATGTTCCAGTAAATTAGACAATAGAATAGACAATAGACAATAGGTGCAGGAGTAGGCCATTCGGCCCTTCGAGCCAACACCGCCATTCACTGTGATCATGGCTGATCATCCACAATCAGTATCCAGTTCCTGCCTTATCCCCATAGCCTTTGATTCTGCTATCTTTAAGAGCTCTATCCATCTCTTTCTTGATAGCATCCAGAGACTTGGCCTCCACAGCCTTCTGGGGCAGAGCATTCCATATATCCACCACTCTCTGGGTGAAAAAGTTTTTCCTCAACTCCGTTCTAAATGGCCTACCCCTTATTCTTAAACTGTGGCCTCTGGTTCTGGACTCACCCATCAGCGGGAACATGCTTCCTGCCTCCAGCGTGTCCAATCCCTTATTAATCTTATATGTTTCAATAAGATCCCCTCTCAGCCTTCTAAATTCCAGAGTGCACAAGCGCAGTTGCTCCAATCTCTCAACATATGACAGTCCCGCCATCCCGGGAATTAACCTTGTGAACCTACGCTGCACTCCCTCAATAGCAAGAATGTCCTTCCTCAAGTTTGGAGACCAAAACTGCACACAGTACTCCAGGTGCAGTCTCACCAGGACCCTGTACAGCTGCAGAAGGACCTCTTTGCTCTTATTCTCAATTCCCCTTGTTATGAAGGCCAGCATGCCATTAGCTTGCTTCACTGCCTGCTGCACTTGCATACTTGCTTTCAGTGACTGATATACAAGAACACTGAGATCTCATTGTACTTCCCCTTTTCCTAACTTGACTCCACTTAGATAATAATCTGCCTTCCAGTTCTTACCACCAAAGTGGATAACCTCACATTTATCCACATTAAACTGCATCTGCCATGCATCTGCCCACTCACCCAGCCTGTCCAAGTCACCCTGCATTCTCATAACATCCTCCTCACATTTCACACTGCCACCCAGCTTTGTGTCATCGGCAAATTTGCTAATGTTACTTTTAATTCCCTCATCTAAATCATTAATATATATTGTAAACAGTTGCGGTCCCAGCACTGAACCCTGTGGTACCCCACTGGTCACTGCCTGCCATTCTGAAAGGGACCCGTTAATCGCTACTCTTTGTTTTCTGTCTACTGGCCAATTTTCAATCCATGTCAGTACTCTGCCCCCAATACCATGTGCCCTAATTTTGCCCACTAATCTCCTATGTGGGACTTTATCAAAGGCTTTCTGAAAGTCCAGGTATACTACATCCTCTGGCTCTCCCTTGTCCATTTTCATAGTTACGTCCTCAAAAAATTCCAGAAGATTAGTCAAGCACGATTTCCCCTTCGTAAATCCATGCTGACTCGGACTGATCCTGTTACTGCTATCCAGATGTGTTGTAATTTCAATCTTTATAATTGACTCCAGCATCTTTCCCACCATCGACGTCGGGCTAACCAGTCTATAATTCTCTGTTTTCTCTCTTCCTCCCTTCTTGAAGAAAGGGACAACATTAGCCACCTTCTAATCCACAGGAACTGATCCTGTATCTACAGGACATTGGAAAATGATTACCATTGCATCCACGATTTCTAAAGCCACCTCCTTAAGTACCCTGGGATGCAGACCATCAGGTCCAGGGGACTTATCAGCCTTCAGACCCAACAGCCTATCCAACATCATTTCCTGCCTAATATATAAATTTCCTTCAGTTCATCCATTACCCTAGGTCCTTTGACCACTATTATATCTGGGAGATTGTTCGTGTCTTCCCTAGTGAAGATAGATCCAAAGTACCTATTCAACTCGTCTGCCATTTCCTTGTTCCCCATAATAAATTCACCCATTTCTGTCTTCAAGGGCCCAACTTTGGTTTTGAATATTTTTTTCCTTTTCACATACCTAAAGCAGCTTTTACTATCCTCCTTTATATTCTTGGCTAGTTTACCTTGGTACCTCATTTTTTCTCTGCATATTGCCTTTTTAGTTACCTTCTGTTGTCTTTTAAAAGTTTCCCAATCCTCTGGCTTCCCACTCGTCTTTGCTATGTTATACTTCTTCTCTTTTATTTTTATATTGTCCATGACTTCCCTTGTCAGCCATGGCCTCCCCTTACTCCACTCAGGATCTTTCTTCCTCTTTGGAATGAACTGATCCTGCACCTTCCGCATTATTCCCAGAAACACTTGCCATTGCTGTTCCACTGTCATCCCTGCTAGGGTATTGTTCCATTGAACTTTGGCCAGCTCCTCCCTCATAGCACCATAGTTCTCTTTGTTCAACTGTAATACTGACACTTCCGAGTTTCCCTTCTCTCTCTCAAATTGTAGATTAAAACTTATCACATTATGGTCACTACCTCCTAATGGCTCCTTTACCTCGAGGTCCCTGATCAAATCCGGTTCATTGCACAACACTAAATCTAGAATTGCGTTCTCTCTGGTAGGCTCCATTACAAGCTTTTCTAAGAATCCATCTCGGAGGGACTCCGCAAACTCCCTTTCTTGGGGTCCAGTACCAACCTGATTCCTCCAGTCTACCTGCATGTTGAAGTCCCCCATAACAACTGTAGCATTACCTTTACGACATGCCAATTTTAACTCTTGATTCCACTTACACCCTACATCTAGACTACTGTTTGGGGGCCTGTAGATAACTCCCATTAGGGTCTTTCTACCCTTAGAATTTCTCAGTTCTATCCATACTGACTCTACGTCTCCTGATTCTATGTCCCCCCCTAGCAAGGGACTGAATACCAACAGAGCCACCCCACCCCCTCTGCCCATCAGTCTGTCCTTTCGATAGGACGTATACCCTTGAATATTCATTTCCCAGGCCCTGTCCACTTGCAGCCATGTCTCTGTTATTCCCACAACATCATACTTACCAATTTCCAACTGTGCCTCAAGCCCATCCACTTTATTTCTTATACTACGTGCATTCATATACAATACTTTTAATTCATTACTCCCCTCACCTCCCATATCAATTCCTATTTCACTTGGCCATACTGTACGATCCATTCTTGAGCTTTCTGCTCTGTTGATTCTGCTGTCATTCTTAACTTTTCTTATTCTCACATTCCCTTTATCTCCATCCTTATGATTCCAGTTCGTCTCCTCCTCACCACTACTTAGTTTAAACACACCCGTGTTGCAGAGGTAAACCTGCCTGCCAGAATGCTGGTGCCCCGCTTATTAAGGTGCAACCCGTCCCTTTTGTACAATTCATCCTTACCCCAAAACATACCCCAGTGGTCCAAGAACGTAAATCCTTGCTTCCTGCACCAGTTCCTCAGCCACACATTCAGATCTGTTATCTCCCTGTTTTTGCCCACTCCAGCACGAAGAACTGGAAGCAAACCGGAGATAACCATCCTGGAAGTCCTGCTTTTCAGCCTTCTTCCGAGTTCTCTGAAGTCACGCTGTAGAATGTTTTTCTTCTTCTTCCCCACGTCATTTGTGCCCACATGCACCACCACTTCCAGATGTTCACCTTCACTCTTGAGGATTCCCTGCAATCAGTCCATGACATCCTGGATCCCGGCACCAGGGAGGCAACACACCATCCTTAAATCTCGCCTGTTGCCACAGAAACCCCTTTCTGTTCCTCTCACTATGGAGTCCCCTACTACCACGGCTCTGCCTGACGTCTGTCTCCTCGGCTTTGCTTCAGCGCCAATTGTTGACTCGCAGACCTGACCACCTCTCAGGCTGGCATCATCTTCTGTCCTGACAGCTTCCAAGAGTGTGAACCTGTTAACGAGAGGCACATCTCCCGGGGTCTCCTGTACTTCAAGCATCCTTTCCTTGCTCATCGTCGCCCCTCTTCTCTCTTCCGGTATCCCTGGTGTAACGACCTCACTGTAGGTCCTGTCCAGAAAACTCTCGTTTTCCCGGATGAACCTAAGGTCATCCAGTTTCCTCTCCAGTGCTGCAACACGGTCCTTCAGAAGCTGAATCTGGACACACTTTCCACAGGTGTAGGATCCAGAGGCACTATCAGTGTTCCTGACCTCTCACATGCAGCACACTGAATCAGCCTAGCGGTCATCTCTTCACCATTTCTCACCCTCTCCAACTGTGGCATAGTCTCCTCTCTCAGCCTCCTCGCCGAAGACTCTCGAGCCAAAGACTAGTGTTTCATTATGGTGGTATTTAACTCCCTTCTTTTCATTCTAGTCTTGTCAAGACTTGACCAAAAACACAGCAACATTTACCCTCATCCTTGTCCAAGAGAGAGACTACTGTTTTGACTAGTGCTGTAAAGGACTGATATTCATTTAGTATTTAGTTATTGCTTCCAGCTCCAGAACTAGTGTTAACATTCAGTTTGAGAATTTTAGTCAATGGCCTTGTAGGCCCAACAATTATTGTTTTTCTTTTCCTTAAATTCCGCAACAGTTCTCAATGAAGTGAGTGAACTGTTGACCCACTTCAGTCTCTGTCTCTGCACTTGGGCCATATCCAAATGTTCTGACACTTGAAGCAGAATTGCAGGTGCATAGTATTCTATAAGCAGCATGCACAAGACAGCACATCACGGGAACCTGCCTCTCCTCTAAGGAATCTGTCTATATTTCTTGCTGCTTCAGTAAAGTTCAGAGTCAAAGCAAATTTATTATCAAAGTACATACCTAAGTCACCATATACACCCTGAGATTGATTTGATTGCAGGCATTCCCAGTTAATACAACGAAATACAACAGAACCAATGAAAAAAATGCACACAGGATTGACAAACGACCAATGTGCACAAAGCAACACACTGTGTAAAGGCAAAATAGAAAAAAAACAAACAAAATAATAATAATAAATAAATAAGCAATAAATATCAAAAATATGAGATGAAAAGTCCTTGAAAGTGAGTCCATGGTGGTAAAGCAGCCCGCAGAATCTAGGATTCCATCCAGCCCATACATTCTCTTTACTCCTCTCCCATTAGACAGAAGATACAAAAAGCTGAACATACATACCATCGGGCTCAAGGCATAGGCAGCTTCTATCTCACTGTATCACACTCTCGAATGGACCTCTTGTGCAATAAAGGTGGACTCTTGGCCTCACAATCTTTCTCATTATGATCTTGCACTTCATTGTTCACCCTCAATACTCTTTTTTGGCAGCTTTTACACTTTATTTTGTCTTCCTAATAATATCTTAAGGAATAATTTTAAAAGCAGTAGACTATTTCATTTCTATAATTGGTCCTGCCATTCGTAATTGCTGATAATTTTTCCACATTTCTGTTTGAGGTGATGGAATTAGAAACATATTCCAAAATGATTTCAAGGACATTTCCTATATAAAGCAAGATTGAAAAGTCACTTATATGAATACTGCATTTTATTACTCTAAGCAGCCTGATGTTTGAGATGTGTCTATTTTAATGCAAGGAACATCATAAACAGGGTGGATGAACTTAGTGGGTGGATCAGTATGAGGACTGTGATGTTGTGGCCATTACAGAGACTTGGATGTCTCAGGGGCAAGAATGGCTGCTGAATTTACGAGGCTTTACATGTTTCAGAAGGGATGGGGGGAGACAAAAGAGGTGGGTGAGTGGCATCGCTAATCAGGGGTAGTGTCATGGCTGCAGAAAAGGAGAAGGTCATGGAGGGATTGTCTACTGAGTCATTGTGGAAATCAGACACAGGAAGGGAGCAACAACTCTAATGGGTGTTTTTATAGACCTCCCCAATAGTAACAGAAACATCGAGGAGCAGACAAGGGGGCAGATTCTGGAACACTGCATAGTAATGGGGTTGCAATAATGGATGATTTTAACTCTGCTGATATTGACTGGCATCTCCTTAGGGCAAGGGGTTTAGATGGGGTGGAGTTTGTTAGGTACGTTCAGGAAGGTTTCCTGACTCAATATGTAGATAAGCCTACAAGAGGAGAGGCTGTACTTGAGCAACACACATCAAGGTTGCTGGTGAACGCAGCAGGCCAGGCAGCATCTCTAGGAAGAGGTACAGTTGACGTTTCAGGCCGAGACCCTTCGTCAGTACTTGATCTGGTATTGAGAAATGAACTTGGTCAGGTGTCAAATCTCTCAGTGAGAGAGCATTTTGGAAGTAGTGATCACAACTCTGTTTCCTTTACCATTGTGCTAGAGAGGGATAGGAGTGGATAATTTGGGAAATAATTTAATTGGGATGGGGGAAATATGATGCTATTAGGCAGGAACTTGGGAACATAAATTGGGAGCAAATGTTTTCAGGGAAATTCGCGGCAGAAATTTTCAGGGAACATTTCCATGGCGTTCAGCATAGGTATGTTCCATTGAGGCAGGGAAAGGATGGTAGGGTAAAAGAACCATGGTGTACAAAGGATGTGGAAAATCTAGTTAAGAAGAAAGAAAAGCTTAAAAAAGGTTCAAGAAACTAGGTACTTTTGGGGAGCTCTAGAAAATTACATGGGTGCCAAGAAGGAGCTCAAGAATGAAATTAGGACAATTAGAAGGAGCCATGAGAAGGTCTTGGCGGGCAAGACTAAGGAAAACCCCAAGACATTCTACAAGTATGTGAAGAGCAAGAGGTTAAGCTGTGTGAGAACAGGACTGATCAGGTGCAATAGTGGAAACATGTGCATGGAGCTGGGGAAGGTAATGGAGGTACTTAATGAATAGTTTGCTTCGGTATTTACCAGTGAAAAGGACCTTGCCAATTGTGGGGATGACTTACAGCAGACTGAAATGTTTGAGTGTACAGACAGTAAGAAAAAGGATGTGCTGAAGCTGTTGAAAGGAATTAAGTTGGATAAGTTGCTGGGACCGGATGAGGTATACCCCAGGCTACTGTGGAAAGCGAGTGAGGAGATTGCTGAGCCTCCAGTGATGATCTTTGCATCATCAATAGGGATGGGAGAAGTACCAGAGGATTGGAATTTTGCAAATGTTATTCCCATATTCAAGAAGGGGAGTAAAGATAACCCAGGAAATTATAGACCAATGAGTCTCACTTCAGTGGTGGGCAAGTTGTTGGAGAAGGTCCTGAGAGGTAGGATTTATGAGCATTTGGAGAGACATAAACTCATAAAGGATAGTCAACAGGGCTTTGTCAGGGCAGGTCATGCCTTATGAGCCTAATTGAATTCTTTGAGGTGGTAACAAAACACATTGATGAAGGTAGAGCAGTGGTTGTAGTGTGTATGGATTTCAGTAAGGCATTTAATAAGGTTCCCCAAACAAGGTTCATTCAGAAAGTATTGAGGCTTGGGATCCAAGGAGACCTTGCTTTGTGGATCCAGAATTGCAGAATTGCAGAAAGGCAAAGGGTGGTTGTAGATGGTTCGTATTCTGCATGGAGGTTGGTGCCAGTGGTGTTCCGCAGGGATCTGTTCTGGAACCCCTCCTCTTTGTGATTTTTATAAATGACAGGATGAGAAACTAAAAGGCTGAGTTAGTAAGTTTGCTGATGACACAAAAGTTGTGGGTGTTGTGGATAGTCTAGATGGTTGTCAAGGGTTACAGTGGGATATTGATAGGATGCAGGACGGGACAGAGAAGTAGCAGATGGAGTTTCCCCCAAATAGGTGTGAAGTGATTCATTTCAGTAGGTCAAATTTGAAGACAGAATATAATATCAATGTTAAGGCTCTTAGCAGTGTGGAGGATCTGAGAGATCTTTGAGTCCATGCCAATAGGACACTCAAAGCTGCTGTGCAGGTTGACAGTGTTGTTTAGAAGGCGTATGGTGAGATGCTCTTCATCAACCATGGGATTGAGTTCAAGAGCCATGAGGAAATGTTAAAGCTATATAAGAACTTAGTTAGAATCACTTGGAATACTTGGAATACAGGAAGAATGTGGATACTATAGAGACAGTGCAGAGGAGATTTACAAGGATGTTGCCTGGATTGGAGAGTGTGCCTTATGAGAATAGGTTGAGTGAACTTGGCCTTTTCTCCTTGGAGTGACAGAGGATGAGAGGTGACCTGATAGAACTGTATAAGATGATGAGAGGCATTGAACATGTGGACAGCCAGTGGGTTTTTCTCAGGGCTGAAATAGCTAACGTGAGGGGACGTAGTTTTAAGATGCTTACAAGTAGGTACAAAGGGATACAAGGGGGATGTCAGAGGTATGTTTTCACACAGAGAGTGGTGGGTGCGTGGAATGCACTGCCAGCAACAGTGGTGGAGACTAACACAGAAGGGTCTTTTGAGAGACTCTTGGATAGGTACATGGAGCTTAGAAAAATAGAAGGCTGTTCAGTAGGGTAATTCGACGCAGTTTCTAGAGTAGGTTACATGATCGGCACAACAATGTGGACCAAAGGGTCTGTAATGTGCCGGAAATTTCTATGATTCTGTGATTCCATTATAATGCTAGACACATTTTTAATTTCAAAACTACAAACGTTGTTAAACCAGGTGGTTTAAGATAAAAGAAAATCCTACTTCACTTACACCAATTGTACCGTGCAGATATGACTAAACTGAATAGCTTCTTTCTAATATCTGCAATATACCTGATCTTCACAAATAGACTACAGCTACGATATTCAAGGTTCAAAGTAGATTTATTATCAAAGTACGTATATGTCACCATTTCCGACCCTGAGATTCATTTTCTTGCGGGAATTTGCAGCAGAACAAAAATAGAACAGAATCAATGAGAAACTACTCGCAAAGACTGACAAACAGCCAATACACAAAAGAAAACAATCTGTGTAAACACAAAGAATAAATAAATAATTAAATGGATAGACAGGTAGACAAATAGATAGATAGATAAAACTGAGAGCAATGAGTTGTAGAGCCCTTCAAGGTAAATCTATAGGTTGTAAGATCAGTTCAGAGTTGAGGTGAATGAAACTATCCACTCTGGTTCAGGACCCTGATGGTTGAAGGGTAATAACTGTTTCTGAACCTTGTAGGGTGGGACCTAAGGCTCCTGTCCCTCCTTCCCAATCACAGCAGTGAGAAGAGAGCATGCTTTGGATGGTGGACATCTTCCCAGTGGCTTGATATAAATGGGAACAATTTTAAAATAGTTGATCATTTCACATCCGTAGTTTGTCCTGCTATTCAATAATTGCTGAGAATATTTCCAGATTTCTATTTGAGGAGATGGAATTAGAAACGGATTCCAAAATCATTTCAAGGACAATTTCTCTATAAAGCAAAATTGAGAAGTCACTTATAAGATTATTGCATTCTATTATGATGCTAGACACAAATATTTATTTCAACAATGCAATTTCTGTTATACCAGGTGATTTAAGATTTTAAAAATCCTACTTCATTTGCACCAATTGTGCAGTATGGATATGACTGAACAGCATACGTTCTCTCTAATGTCTGCAATATATCTGATCATCAGATATAGACTACAGCTACGATATTCAAAGTTGAAAGTAAATTTATTATCTAAGTGCGTATATGTTACCATTTCCTACTCTGAGATTCATTTTCTTGTTGTTGTTGTTCATCCATCGTTGTCGTCGATGAGGACCTCGACACCATTATGATGATGATGGTGTCGAGACTAGCGCGTGATTTGGATTTAAGTGAGGGAGAGTTGCGCAGCGTCAGCCTCACTCTCTCTTCCCAATTCCCATCTGGATCCAGTGGCAAGACAGAGTCGAGACGGCTGGAGATGGGACTAGGCACAGTGGATGACCAGGACGTCTTCTGTGTCTTGTCGTGCTCTACACGTTCCACGACGCTTGCAGAGACCGCCTTCTTGACCGTTGGACCTTCCATTGGTCTCATCTGCTCAATCCGCCCGAGTCTGTCTTCACATGCTGGGATAGACAACCCCCTGTCTCACTGAGGGTTTGAGACCCGTCGGCTACGTTCACCTGGTTTAGCCGGCTTGTCGAAGCCATTGCCCGGGGCGTGGCCACTGTTGCATGCAAACAGCTATGGGGAACCAGAGCTGAGAGCTGAGTGCTAGGTGGGGACCAAAGGTGAGCTAACCACCTTGAAAAGGACGCAACATGTTCCCCCACCAGAGGTGCTACCCCTCCCTGACACCCCATACACCCCACACATTTACTTGCAGACATTCACAGTAGAACAAAGATATACCATGGAATAAATGAAAAACTAGAAAGATTGACAAACAACCAATGTGCAAAGGCAGACTGTGCAAAAAGAAAGAATAAATAGATAAATAAATAAATAAATAAATAAATAAATGGGTAAATAATACTGAGAACATGAATTGTAGAATCTTTGAAACTGAGTCCATAGGTCATGGTGTCAGTTTAGTGTTGAGGTGAGTGAAGTTAACCACGCTGATTCAGGAGCCTGAAGATTGAAGGTAATAACACTTCCTGAACCTGGTAATGTGGGGGCTAAGGCTCCTGTACCTCCTTCCCAATAACAGCAACGAAAAGAGCGCATGGTTTGGATAGTTGAGGGGTCTTCCCAGTGGTTTGTGATAAATGGGAACAATTTTATACCAATAGGTTGCTTCACATCCACAGTTTGTCCTGTCATTGAGTAATTGCTGACAATATTTCTAGATTTCTATTTGACATGCTGGTATTAGAAACATATTCCAATATGATTTCAAGGATATTTTCTTTATAAAGCACATGAAAAAATCACTTATATGATTACTGCATTTTATAAAAGGTGCTAGACGTATTTTTTAATTTCAGCACTTCATATGATGTTTTACCAGGTGGCTTAAGATAAAAAAACAAATCCTCATTCATTTACACCAGTCGTGTAGTATAGATATGACTGAACAGCATACCTTCTCTCTAATGTCTGCAATATATCCGATCATCAGATATCGACTACAGCTACGATATTCAAGTTTCAAAGTAAATTTATTATCAAAATATGTATATGTCAGCATTTCCTACCCTGAGATTTAGTTTTTACAGGCATTCACAGTACAACAAAGAAATACAATAGAAACAGTGAGAAACTATACACAAGTAAAGACTGAGAAGCAACCAATATGCAAAAGAAGACGGACTGTGCAAATACAAAGATTAAATAAATAAATGAACAAATAATAAATAAATAAATATATAAATAAATAGATAGATAGATAGATAGATAGATGGATAGATAGATGGATAGATAGATAGATAGATAGATAGATAGATAGATAGATAGATAGATAGATAGATAGATAGATAGATCGATAAATCATACTGAGAACCTGAGTTGTGAGGTCCTTGAAAGTGAGTCCATAGGTTGTGGAATCAGTTCAGAGTTGAGGTGAGTGAAGTTATCCACACTGGTTCAGGAGTCTGATGATTGAGGGGTAATAACTGTTACTGAACCTGGTGCTGTGGGACGTCAGGCTCCTGTACCTCCTTCCCAATAGCAGCAGCGGGAGGAGAGCACGGTTTGGATGGTGGGCATCTTCCCAGTGGCTTGACATAAATGGGAACAATTTTAAAACGGTAGCTTGTTTTACCATTCAGTAACTGCTGAGAATATTTCATTTCTATTTGAGGTGGTGGAATTAGAAACACATTCCAAAATGATTTCAGGGACATTTTCTCAATAAAGCAAAATAAACAAGTCACTTGTAAGATTATTGCATTCTATTATAATGCTAGTCACAGATTTTTACATTTCAGAACAGCAAATGCTGTTACACCAGGTGGTTTAAGATTTTTGAAAATCCTCATTCATTTGCACTAATGTACAGATACCTTCCTTCTAATGTCTGCAATATACCTGATCATCAGATATAGGCTACTGCTACGATATTGCAGTAAGTGATCAAAGAGTAATTTGTACCACCTTTCTGTCCTTTTCCAGGATATGAACAAATAAATTTCTCTGGTGAAGACCAAATAGATTTCCAGAACAGTATTAAAAATGCCACATTTCCATAATATAGAACTAGACATTAATAAAGTTTGACAAGAATTTATGCTGCCTTCAGAAGCTGAATGAACCAACTACAAAACTAATTTGTTTTGTAGAGGTTCATGCTCAGATTTCACATGCAGTTCTGACCAAGTGCTTAACTTCTGTTATTGGAATTTGTCTTTTGTAAGACTTTCCTCTCATATTGTCTGGGATTCAGTTCCAAAGTATGTTTACAAATGTATCTGTGGTTATTTGCCATGTCGTTTTTCAGGAAGATGTCACTATGTTTCTTATCGCTTGTGTTTTGTTTCCACCTTCCCAGTGTAATATTTCAGCTAAAGTGACAGCTTTCAAAGAGAAAAGTTTTCAGAGATTTTTAAAAGGGTTTATGCATGAGGAGGGCTTAGTGGCTCTGGACATAGACTTGCTGGTGTTTAAAAAATGAGGGGGGATCTTATTGAATCCCATCAGATATTGAGAAGCCTAGACAGACTGGACATGCAGAGGATGTTTCCTATGATGGAGGAGTCTAGGACCTGAAGGCACAGCCTCAGAATATAGGGGTGTCCATTTAGAATGGAGATGAGGAGGAATTTCTTTAGCCAGAGGATGGTGAACATGTGAAATTCATTGCCAAAGACGGCTGCGGATGTATATTTAAAGTGGAGGTTCATAGGTTCTTGATTAGTAAAGGTGTCAAAGATTATGGGTAGAAGGCAGGGGAATCAGGTTGAGAGGGTTAATAAATTAGCTGTGATGGAATGGCAGATCAGACTCAATGGGCCAAATTGCCTAATTCTGCTCCTCTGTCCCATGCTGTCATGGTCAATAATAAAATGTTTTGAAGAAACAGGAACTTTGTAGTATTTTATATTAATGCAACAAAGGTCTGTCTTAAACTAAGACCCCAGTCACCGCTTCTAATATTAAAATCTTCGACTACTGGCAACACGGCAGCGTAGTGGTTAGCATGACGCTATTACAGCTGGGGGCATTCCGAAGTTGGGAGTTCAGCTCTGGCGTCACCTGGGTACATTATCCCCATGGAGCTGGTGTGTTTCCTCCCACATTCCAAAGTTGTACCGGTTAGTACATAAACGTTCATTGTACAATGTCCTTTGATTAGGCCAGGGTTATATCAGAGGGTTGCTGAGCTGGGCTGGAACGGCCTGATCTGCATTGTATCTCTAAATAAATTAAATGCTGGCAAACCAGAGGACATAGGCTTAGATAAGCAATAAGTGACATCAAGGGGCTCTGTGCAAGAATATTTCCACCCAGGGAATGTTTTATGACTGGAATATGCTGTCTAAGTGAAGGTAAGTATTCACTTGGTATTTAAGAAGTATTTTGGTTCCCAACTTTTCTTATACCATGGACCCCTACCATTAACTGAGGGGTGTGTGGATCCCAGGTTGGGAACCCCTGGGATAAACACTTGAGTAGATAATGCATTTTTATATATTTCATAAATAGTTATACATATATCTATGCAAACACAAACACACAAAGGAAGACACAGTGCCAATAGCTTTTACATTCTTTATCATAGCTTTATTTGTTGCCAGTACATCGAAACATTGAAACATAGAGTGAAATACGTTGTTTGCGTGAAATCAGATCAGTGAGGATTTTGCTCGGGACAACCAGCAAGTGTTACCACATTTCTGGTGCCAACACAGCATACCCACAACTTACTAACCGTAAACCCTAACCTCTATGACTTTGGAATGTGGGAGGAAACAGGAGCGCCGGAAGGAAACCCATACGGACACAGGGAGAATATATCCTCACAGAGAATGGCATGAATGAAGCCCGGGTCACTAGTGCTGTAATACCATTACACTGACTGCTGTGCTACCATGTCACCTCTCATGAGCCCCCTGGGGTGATACACCCTTTCTGTTGTTTGAGGGGATTTCCTACTCAACTCTGCGTGTGCAGGAGCAGTAGGGAGCCTTGACGTGGTCCTTGCTGACAGAACCTCAGTGTTGGCTGCTCTGAGCTTCAGTACATACCTCAGCACTCTGCACTTTGCAGACAGGGACCACCAAGTTTTGGGCAGATCAAAGACCATCTTCCACTGAGCTGCTGACTATTCAGCAGCACTGTCTCGGTGTACAGGCCGTCCATCAGAGCTACAAACCGGCCACTGCACAGTATGTGGTCTGTTGCCTGTACAGGAATGCTCGGACAACGGGGACGCCTATCTATAGCCAGTGAGATCCTGCTTCTTCCTGATAATACAAAGGTGGTTATGCTTACAATAGAATTAATATGGAGAGGACATAGCGGTCAGAAACACCTAGTTCAGTCTACTTTTTGTGTTTTATATTCTGTGTTTATCACTTGTCTTTTTGAGACATCGATAGGATGCAAAACTGGGCTGAGAAGTGGCAGATGGACTTCAGTCCAGGTAAGTGTAAAGAGGTTCATTTTGGTAGGTCAAATTTGAAGACAGAATATAACATTAATAGTAAGATTCTTGGCAGTATGGAGGATCTGAGAGATCTTGGGGTTCGTGTCTATAGGACACTCAAAGCTACTGCGCAGGTTGACAGTGTTAAGAAGGTGCATGGTGTGTTGGCTTTCATCAACCATAGGACTGAGTTCAAGAGCCATGAGGTAATGTTACAGCTATATAAGACTTCAGTCAGACCCCACTTAGAGTACTGCGTTCAGTTCTGGTCACTTCACTACAGGAAGGATGTGGATACTATAGAGAGAGTGCAGAGGAGATTACAAGGATGGTGCCTGGACTGGGGAGCATGCCTTATGAGAATAGGTTGAGTGAACTTGGCCTTTTCTCCTTGGAGCAACGGAGGTTGAGAGGTGACCTGATAGAGGTGTATAAGATGATGAGGGGCATTGATCATGTGGATAGCCAGAAGCTTTTTCCTGGGGCTGAAATGACTAACATGAGGGGGCACCATTTTATGGTGCTTAGAAATAGATACAGAGGAGATGTCAGGGGTAAGTTTTTCACACAGAGAGTGGTGGGTGCGTGGAATGCACTGCCAGCAGCAGTGGTGGAAGTGGGTACAATAGGGTCTTTTAAGAACTTCTTAGATAGTTACATGGAGCTTAGGTAAATAGAGGACTATGTGCTAGGGAAATTCTAGGCAGTTTCTAGAGTAGGTTACATGGTCAGCACAACATTGTGGGCCAAAGGGCCTGTAATGTGCTGTAGATTTCTATGTTTCTATCTTTATGTAGGTTCTATTTGGTAATACGTTTTTTTTTTGCGCAAGGGAAGGCTTTGATGTTTTCCGTTGAACAGGTTCCATGGTTTTCTTTGTTTTGTGGCAGTCTCCAGGTTGTGAACTGCATACATACTTTGTGCTTTGAACTTTATTAGGTGCAGGAGAGGAAGCTGATGTGGTTTTCTGCTGCTGTAGCCCATCCACTTCAAGGATCAATGCGTTGTGCATTCAGAGATGCTCTTCTGCACATCACTGTTATAGCACGTGGTTACTTGAGTTACTGTTTCCTTCCTGTCAGCTTGAACTAATCTGGCCATTCTCCTCTGACCTCTCTCATTAGCAAGGTGTTGTTGCCCACAGAACTGCTGCTCACTAGGTGTTTTTTTTTTAACACCACTCTCTGTAAACTCTAGAGACTGTTGTGCATGAAAATCCCAGGAGATCAGCAGTTTCTGAACTGCTCAAACCACCCCATCTGGCACCAACAATCATTCCACGCTCAAAGTCACTTAGATCACATTTCTTCCCCATTCTGATGTTTGGTCTGAAAAACAACTGAACCTCTTGACGACGTCAACATGCTTTTGTGCATTGAGTTGCTGCCAAATGACTGGCTGCGTAGATATTTGCACTAATGATAAGGTGTACAGATGTATCTTATAAAGTGACCACTGAGTGCATACTGTACTGTGCAAAAGTCTCAAGCACATAGATATAGCTAGGGTACACATTGGTCAACATGAAGAGTGAGTTTGTAAATCAGGTGGGAGCAAAGGATGTTGGGAAGGTCAGGGTGGAGTGTTATGGGAGTGGTGCAGGACAGGTGGCAGAGAATGAGTGCTGGGGTGAGGGATAGGGTGGCATGAGTATAGATTCCTTCAGCCTTGACACACCAGGCAAGGTCATTTGATTCTAAACAATTGGTTAATTGACCATTACAGAAAGTCTTTCTGGTACTTCCTGCACCCTCCCCTCTCTCTTCCCATTTTTCCAACCATGATTCCCCACTCCCTGCCCCCTTCCCACTCTCAGTCAACAAAAGAGACCCAGCGCAGAATCAGGTTTATCATCGCTCACATATGTCATGAAATTTGTTTTCTTTTGCAGCAACAATACAGTGTAAGACATAAAAGTACTACAGTCTTGTGCAAAGTCTTAGGTGCCCTAGCTGCATATACTGTATTTCCCTAAGACTTTTGCACAGTACTGTATGGTAAATTATTTGCTTATTGATATTATTATTATATGCACTGTGGGTGCAGAGAAAAACTTGTCCTGTATAACTCCATACAGACTAATTCATTGCTACAGAGCATTGAGGTAGTACGGAGCAGAATAACTGAATGAATGCAGCAGAAAGTGCCACAGTAACAGAGGAAGCGCAGTGCAGGTAGACAATAGGGTACAGGGCCAGAACAAGATAACCTGCAAGGTCAAGAGTCCTTCTTATCAGACTAGGCTTATAACAGCAGGATAGAAGCCATCCTTGAGCCTGTGGCATGTGCATTCAGGCTTTTGTATCTATTGCCTGATGGGAGAGGGGAAAAGAGAGCATGTTCAGGGTGGGTGGGGATTGTGATCATTCCTGGCTGATTTACTGAGTTAGCAAGAAGTATAGACAGAGTCGATTGTGGGGAGGCTGTTTTCTGTGATGTGTTGAACTGTGTCAAATCACCCTGCAGAAAACTCTTATGCAGTTTTCTTTGGTCTTGGGCAGAGCAGTATTCACACCCAGCCAAAATTCTCTCCAATGACAGAACTTCCTTTTTCAGATATGGGGCCCTCGATATCTCACAATACTCCTAATGAGGTCTGACCAATGCCTTATGAAACCTCAGCTTTACATCCTTGCCTTTACACTCCAGGCATTTTGAAACCAATGCTAAAGAGAATTCCCTTCACATCAAGCAACATACCAACTTGAAAACGTTTCTCCTCACTACTTTCTTGTGGGAAATTAGATTTAGACAATAAATGAAGCCCAGTCACCAAAAATTAATCAATACAATTTTTTTTTACAGTGAGGTCTGGTGTACTTCTGCAGTTTTTGTAGTAAATTTAATTGCAGTTTCCACTCTTTGCTTGAGGTTATCCTAATAAAATAACATGGTTTTCCCTAATCAATCTATTTGAGTTGAGTTGGTGGTGTTTAGTCTTTGACAATGCTTGCAGAGATAAAGATAACTTGCAGTGTTAAGTAACTGTACTAATAAAATAATACTTATTATGGTTGAATTTGAAACCACTTTTGCAATAATCATGTAGCACTGTTTCCAGACCTAAGGGTCTTTGAGTATTTCCATCACCAAGGACATGCCTTGTTCTCATTGCTTTCATCAAGGTGAGGTATAGGAGCCTGAAGACACACAACATTTTAAAAACAGTTTCTTCCCCTCCATCAGCATATTCAAGTATACTGTCTCACTATTTTTGCTTTTTTTTTTGCACTACTTATTTAATTTATTAAATTTATTCTAACTTACGGGCGGCAGAGTGGAGATACATCTCTACCAAGGGAGGTGTAAGGTGCTCCTTCCCTCCACTAGCCTGCAGATCATCCCTGGGCAAGGTGTAGCACCTGCTTAGCCCACCGATCAGGGTCACTTGAAGCTATGGGAGCAGGTGGTGAATGGCCGTATGAGCAGCTGGTGCATATCACAAGTCCTGGTTATGCGACCACTGACACCAGGTCGACAATCTCTGAAAAGTATTGATAATGACTGGGGTCACCCGTCTTGTAATGACACTATCCAGAAGAAGGCAATGGCAAACCACTTCTGTAGAAAAATTTGCCAAGAACAATCATTGTCATGAGACCATGGTTGCCCACATCACGTGGAGCAGCCCGTAATGATAATGTTGATACATATTTCTTATTGTAATTTAATAGTTTTTGAAATTATATATTGCGCTGTAAAATAACAAATTTCATGACCAATGCCAGTGATATTAAACCTGATTCTGATTCTGATTCTGAGTTTTAACAAGCTACAAATAAGCATTCAGACAACTGTCCAATAACATACTTGTGAGAAGTTAAAAGTTTTTATGAAAGTGTTAAATGATCTGTCTCAAATTCTCTCTCGTGTCAATCAGGGGTCAAAGATGGTATCTAAGATTAAATCCAGATGGTCACAACATTCCAAATTGAAACATGTTATGTCACTTTCAGTACAAGAAATGACAACAAGACCTCCAAGTCATCTAATCACATCCTTCAGTGGTTGAGTAATGACCTAGGTCAGACTGGGAAAAGAAGTCAATTGATATTGCAGAATGAACGAAATGCAGAATCCTATGATGTTAGAGAATTACATTTGCAGTGGGAAGAAATAAAAATGTTTCATTGCTCAGTAGGTTTGTCCAAGCCATCATATCTACCAGTAACGTCCAGTGACTTGAATCATCAGTGAACTTCCCTTTCCTTCATAAGATTTTAGATTTTGATAAATTATTACAAATTTCTATAGCTATACCGAGGAAAGAATTTTGATGGGTTTTAATACCGCCTGGTGTAGAGGCACCAATGCACAGGATTGCAAGAGGTTGCAGTGGGTTGTAAACTTAGCCAGCTCCATCATGAGAACAACCCTTGCACCATCGAGGACATCTTTGAGAGGCAGTGCCTCCGCAAGGTGGCATCCATCATTAAGGACCCTCATGATCTGGTACATGTCTCCTTCTCTTTGCTACCATCAGGGAGGAAGTACAGGAGCCAGTTTCAAATTCCTAAGTGCCAACTCCTATCCTGGGCCCAATATATTGATGCAATTCCAAACAAGGTGACACAACGGCGAGATTTCATTTGGAGTTTGAGGAAAATTGGTATGCCATCAAAAACACTCATACATTTCTACAGATGTTCTGTGGACAGCATGCAGACTGTTTGCATCTTGGTCTGGCATGGAGAGACCAATGTGCAGGGTCAGAGAAAAGCTACAGGAAATTGTAAACTCAACCAGCTCCATCATGGCCATTAGCCTCCCCAACATTGAGGACACCTTCAAAAGATGATACCTCAAAAAGGTGGCTTCCATCATTAAGGTCCTCCAACAGCCAGGGCACGCCCTTTTCTCATTTCTACCCCCAAGGAGGAAGTACAGGAGCTTGACGACACAAACTTAACTTTTCAGGAACAGCTTATTTACCTCTGCCATCCAATTTCCAAATAGGCAATGAACCAATTAACACTACCTCAGTAGTTTTCCCTCTTTTTTTGCACTACTTGTTAATTTAATTTTGTTTTTTTTTGTGATTTTCTTCTTGTAATTTATAGTTCTTCTTATGATGGTCAGGTACTGCTTCGCATAACAACAAATTTCACGACACATGCCAGTGATATTAAACCTGAATCTGATTCATTAAACTCAGTCAATGATTCAGTAATTGCTTCTTCCCCTCTGTCATCAATTTTCTTTTTTTCCTATTATTTTTTAATGAACTTCTACATTGGAACAAAAACCCCCACCAACAAAAAGGAGATTTATACAGTGCAAAACCGACATGTCTGATGTACAATTGATAACAGTAAAGAAAAGGCACCCAAAATAAAATCATATAAAGTTAGTTTCCACCCCACCCTCCCACTACACAACTCCAAGCCAACTATTACGATATAAAGAACATTTAATCAGAGCTTTTGTTGCCACAGAGCTGTGAATATATAAAAAAGTGTATTGCCTACTATCTAAACTATAATATATTTCACATCATAAAAAAACATAAAAATTAACCAGAAAAGAAAGCTGGATGTAAGGCACTAAATCACTGAAAGAAAAAGGAAGATAAACCTTTAATCTAGAGAGGAGTTATGAAAATAATCAGGGAAAGGTCCCCACTCCTTATGGAACTTTATGTCCAAATTAAGAGTGAATAATGAATCTTTTCAAGGTCTAAGCAGGACATAACATCTCTAAGCCATTGAGCATGAGTGGGTGGGGCAACATCTCTCCACCTAAGAAGAGCTAAATGTTTAGCCAAAAGAGAGGCAAAAGACAATGTTCGCCGTTTAGTCGGACTCGTACGCGTGTCAACTTCACTCAAAATGCCAAAAAAAGCAATCAAAGGGTTAGGTTCTAAATGGCAATTGAGGATATGGGATAAAGTTAAAAAGACATCTCTCCAAAATTACTCCAAACTGGGACAAGCCCAATACGTGTGGATAAGAGAAGCCTCGCCCCCATACACTTGTCACAAAAGGGACTAATATCAGAATAGAACTGCAATAATTTGGTTTTAGATATATGAGTCCTATGTACAACTTTGATCTGCAAAAGGCAGTGGTGAGCACATAAAGATCACAAGTTCACAAAACAAAAGAGCAGATGTAGGCTATTCGGCCCATCGAGTCTGCTCCACCACTCCACCATGAGCTAAACTATTCTCCCATCTAGTTCCAATTTCCAGCTTTTTCCCCATATCCATTGATACCCTGACTAATTAGATACCTATCAATCTCCTCCTTAAACACCCTCAATGATCGGGCCTCCACAGCTGTATGTGGCAACGAATTCTATAAATCCACGACCCCCTGGCTAAAAAAAAATTCTCTTCTTCTCTGTTTTAAGTGGGTACCCTCTAATTCTAAGACTGTGGCCTCTTGCCCTGGACTCACCCACCAAGGGAAACAGCCTTTCCACATCTACTCTGTCCAACCCTTTCAACATTCGAAATGTTTCTATGAGATCCCCTATCATTCTTCTATACTCTAATGAATACAGTCCAAGAGCCGACAAACACTCCTCATGTGTTAGCCCCTGCATTCCAGGAATCATTCTCGTAAATCTCCTCTGAACTCTCTCCAACATCAGAACATCCCTTCTAAGATAGGGGGCCCAAAGCTGCACACAGTATTCCAAATGAGGTCTCATCTGTGCCCCATAGAGCCTCACCAACACCTCCTTACTCTTATACACCATTCCTCTTGAAATGAATGCCAACATAGCATTCGCTTTCCTTACTGCCGATCCAGCCTGGTGGTTAACCTTTAGGGTATCCTGCGCGAGGACCCCCAAGTCCCTTTGCACTTCCGATTTTTGAATTTTCTCCCCATCTAAATAATAATATGCCCAATTATTTCTTTTTCTAATGTACAACTGTACATTTCTCAACATTGTATCTCATCTGCCATTTCTTTGCCCACTCTCCTAAACTGACTAAGTCTCTCTGCAACCTTTCCGTTTCTTCAACACTTCCTGCTCCTCCACCTATCTTGGTGTCATCCGCAAACTTAGCCACAAAACCATTTAATCCATAATCTAAATCATTGATATACATTGTAAAGAGAAGCGACCCAACACTGACCCCTGCGGAACACCACTAGTAAATGGCAACCAATCAGAATAGGATCCCTTTATTCCCACCCTTTGCTTTCTGCCTATCAGCCAATGCTCCACCCATTCCAATATCTTTCCTGTAATTCCATGGGCTCTCATCTTATTAAGCAGTCTCTTGTGCGGCACCTTATTGAAAGCCTTTTGAAAATCCATATACACAACATCCAGAGCCTCTCCCTTGTCAATTTTATTTGAGATTATCTCAAAAAATTCCAATAGGTTGGTGAGGCAGGATCTTCCATTCATGAAACCATGCTGGCTTGGGCCTATCTTGTCATGCTCCTCGAGGTATTTCATAACCTCGTCCTTGAGGATCGACTCCAATAACTTTCCAACTACCAATATCAGACTAATAGGTTTGTAATTTTCTTTTTGCTGCCTCCCTCCTTTCTTAAACAGCAGAACTACATTTGCGACCTTCCAGTCCTCTGGAACCATGCCAGAGTCTATTGATTCATGGAAGATCATTTCCAATACCTCCACAATCTCCAAAGCCACCTCCTTCAGAACCTGTGGGTGCACCTCATCCAGTCCGGGAGACTTATCTATTCTTAGTCTATTCTTTGAGGTTGAATTAACTGAATTAAGAATTGAATCCCAAACCTTGACAGACAGAGAAATATTTAAATCATTCTCCCAGGCGGTTCTAATTTTATCAAAGGGAACATTGATTACTATTTGTGATAACTTAGCGACCTTGAGGCGCTCAAGGTTGTTAACTTATCACAAATAGTAATCAATTTTCTGAATGAACCATGAACACCACCTATTGTTCCTTTTCTCTGTGCTATTCCTTATTTTTACAAACGTATTATTTATAGGATTTTATGTCTGGCACTGTACTGCTACCACAAAAGATCATATGATAATTGAACTGATTTTGATTGTGCTTTTCTTTTGCAGAAATTTTATAGTCTGTTGGGGGTCTTAGGCTCCCTGTGGTGGTATCTCAGATGTTACCATTGGCTATAGTAGAATGATTACAATACAGGAAGAAATTGGGGGTAGCGGAGTATAGATATGTCTCTATCAAAGGAGGTGCAAGGCTCCACGAGCCTTCAGGTCACCCTGGGCAAGGTGTAACACCTGCTTAGCCACCGACCCCCCCCGTCCCCCACTGATCAAGGTCACGTAAAGCCATGGGAGCAGGTGGTGAATGGTCATATAAGCAGCTGGCTCATATTCCTGACTATACAACCATTGGCGCCAGGCAGATAATCTCTGAAGTGTATTGATAATGGCTGGGGTCACCTGTCTTGTAATGACACTATCCAGAAGAAGTCAAAGGCAAACCACTTCTGTAGAAATATTTGCTAAGAACAATTATGGTCAAACATAATGATCGCCCATGTCATAAAACATGACACATAATGATGATGATGATGATGATGATGATAAGGAATTTTAGTTTGAGAAGAAAGAGAAAAGGTATAAATGATAAACTACTTTTTAATGGAAGGAAATGGCTTAGTTGGAATAATTCATGGTAATAATATGTGGAATAATGGATATCGGGAGGTACAGGGCAAGTAGGAGGTTATGAACTAGTAGAAGAGATCAGGCATACCAAACAAAACAAGGCCAGGAAAATAAAACATTTTCACCAGATTGAAAGCTGAGTGAAATGAAGGCAAATACACAAAACATTCACCATAGTGTTGGAGGGATCAAATAACAGATTGAAACAGAGGGATTGTTAGAAGAGTTACAAAAAGTCTGAGCAGGGAATTTAATAGCCCTGATTCACTGCTACACAGCAGTCAAGGGTGCCTACCATTCCGTCCCACGACCTCACTTCGGAAAATCGGACCATCAGGCCATACTCCTCCTCCCAGCTTACAAACAGAAACTGAAGCGGGAGGTCACGGTGTCAAAAGTAGTGTCGCGTTGGACGGAGGAAACGGATGAGGTCCTCCGTGACTGCTTTGAATCGGTGAACTGATTAGTATTCAAGGACTCGGCAGCTAACCTCGATGAGTATGCCTCAGCTGTCATGGACTTTATTTGGAAATGCACGGAGGAATGTGTCTCTCGCAAGATGATCCGGGTATTCCCTAACCGGAAACCTTGGATGAATCATGAGGTCAAGTCCCTTTTAAAGGCTAAAGCTGCGGCTTTTAGGTCCGGGGGTACCAGTCGCTACATGGAATCCAGGCGTAAACGCCGGAAAGCCATTGGGGGCGCCAAGAGGCAATAAAGAGCCAAGTTGGAAGCCCAGGCTAACCACAGGGATGCCAGTAGACTATGGCAGGGTCTAAATGAGATCACTGGGCGTAAAGAAAAGGCTGGGAATATCAATAACTGTGGCGCTTCTCTTCCTGACAAACTTAACGTATTCTACGCAAGATTTGAACAGAAGTGCAGCGTCCAGCTCCCTCCGGATGAACCGGACCTGGTGGCATCGAGGTTCATTGTCACCGAGGAGGACATTAGAAGGGCCTTCCTGAAGATAAATCTAAGGAAGGCGACGGGCCCAGATGGCATCCCGGGTCGGGTTCTCCGGGCCTGTGCAAGCAAGCTAGCTGGAGAGTTTGCTGACATCTTCAACTGCTCCTTGCTTCAGTCTAAGATCCCCTCGTGTTTTAAGAAGGCAACGATAATCCCAGTGCCGAAGAAGAGCAAGGTGGCATGCCTGAATGACTATCGACCTGTGGCTCTGACATCAATTGCTATGAAGTGCTTCGAGCGATTGGTTATGCCACACATCAATCACAGCCTACCGGTCAACCTCGAGGCTTTGCAGTTTGCCTACCGGGGCAACAGGTCAACGGCAGATGCCATCTCTCTGGCCCTACATTCCTCCTTAGAACACCTGGAGAATAAAGACGCATACGTAAGGATCTTTTTCATTGACTACAGCTCTGCCTTTAATATCATCATTCCAAATAAACTGATTCCTAAGCTCTAAAACATGGACCTTAGCACTCAGAACTGCAGCTGGATCTTCAGCTTCCTCACAGACAGGACCCAGGCTGTAAAAAATAGGGGACAAGCTCTCTTCTACAATCACTCTGAGCACCGGTGCCCCACAAGGCTGTGTACTCAGCCCCCTGCTGTACTCACTGTACACCCATGATTGTGTAGCCAAGTTTCCATCAAACTCAATATATAAGTTTGCTGATGACACAATAATTGTAAGCTGTATCTCGGCTAATGATGAGTTTGACTGCAGAGAGGAAATTAAGAACCTGATGGCATGGTGCGAAGACAATAACCTATCCCTCAACGTCAGCAAGACGAAGGAATTGGTTGTTGACTTCAGAAAGAGTATCGGACCACAAGACTCAATTTACATCGGCGGTGCGCAAATGGAACAGGTCAAAAGCTTTAAGTTCCTCAGGGTCAATATCACAAATGACCTGACTTGGTCCAACCAAGCAGAGTTCACTGCCAAGAGGCCCACCAGCGCCTTTACTTCCTGAGGAAACTAAAGAAATTTGTCCTGTCCCCTAAAACCCTCACTAATTTTTATAGATGCACGGTAGAAAGCATTTGTCTAGGGTGCATCACAATCTGGTATGGAAGTTGTCTTGTCCAAGACCGAAGGAAGCTGCAGAAGATTGTGAACATGGCGCAGCACATCACACAAACCAATCTTCCGTCCTTGGACTCACTTTACACCGCACGTTGTCGGAGCAGTGCTGCCAGGATAATCAAGGACACGGCCCACCCAGCCAACACACTTTTCATCCCTCTTCCCTCCAGGAGAAGGCTCAGGAGTTTGAAGACTCATTCGGCCAGATTTGGGAACAGCTTCTTTCGAACTGTGATAAGCCTGCTGAACAGATCCTGACCCGGATCTGGGCCGTACCCTCCAAATATCCGGACCTGCCTCTCAGTTTTTTTGCACTACCTCACTTTCCATTTTTCTATTTTCTATTTATGATTTATAATTTAAATTTTATATTTACTAATTTTTGCTACTTTTTATATTTAATATTTGTAATCCAGGGAGCGGGAAGCGCAGAATCAAATATCGCTGTGATGATTGTATGCTCCAGTATCAATTGTTTGGCGACAATAAAGTATAAAGTATATATATTTTAGAGGAATTGGAAGGAGGGAAGAAAACTGTGGTTTAGTTAAGGATTTTTTCCACTCAGAATGCTAGGCTAAAATAAAATCTAGGGTTGAGTTAGGAAAGAATCCATGAGGATAAATAGGAAATCAATGTCCACCATTACAACCAATAATAGTTTAAAGGTTTTAGAACATGGAACAATACAGCATAATACAGGTCCTTTGATCCACAATGTTGTGGCAATCTTTGAACCTACTCCAAGATCATTCTAACGCTTTCCTCCTACATAGACCACTATTTTTCTATCATCCTTGTGCCTATCTAAGATTCTGTTAAAAATCTCTAATATATCTGCCTTTATTGCCACCCCTGGCAGGGCTTTCATGTATCTACCACCCTCTGTGTCAAAAACTTATCTCTGACTTCCCTCTGTATCTTCCATGAATCACCATAAAGTTAAGTCCTCTTGTATTAGCTATTTTCATCCTTGGAAAAACTCGTTGGCTGTCCACTATGTTTTCATCTGTTTGCACTGTCAATGATTTACTATGCACTGAAAAATTAAATGGAGAATGCAGTCTGGGGTGCCATGGTAGCATAGTGGTTAGCACAATGCTATTACAGCTTGGAGCGTCGAAGTTTGGAGTTCAATCCCAGCATCCTCTGTAAGGACTCCTCGTGGAAAGTGTGAAGTTTTCTCCAGGTGCTCCGCTTTCCTCCCACAGTCCAAAGATGTACTGGTTAATAGGTTAATTGGTCATTGTAGATTATCCCGTGATTCGACTAGGGTTAAATAGGGGGTTGCTGGCGGCTCAAAGGCCATAAAGTCCTAATCTTTGCTGTACCTCTAAATAAATACATACTTACATACATCGATGGATGGATGGATGGATAGATAGATAAACAAACAAATAAACAAATAAATAAAGCATAGCTGTCTCATTTCCAGTTCCTTCACCTGCATTGAAAGCACATATCATGCAATTTGTTGATTTGCGGCAGTAATACAGCGCAGTAGATTTAAAAAAATTATAAATTAAAATAAGAAACATACAATATATAAAAATGGATAATTAGTGTACAAAGAGAGCAATAACAGTGAGGTAGTGTTCATGGGCCCATGGCCCATTCAGAAATCTGATGGAGGAGAGGAAGAAGTTGTTCCTACAATGCTAAGTGTGTGTCTTCAGGCACCTGTACTTCCTGATGGCTGCGACAAGAAGAGGGTGCGTCTCAAGTGATCAAAGGTTGACAAGTAATTGATATATTGAGATGGTGCAAATTGAAGCCCGTGTGATATCAGCTGAGGAAGACTGAGCAATAAGTCAGGGCAAGAGTGCAAGATTCTCTGTGTGGAAAGGCTTCTCACTTTCTCAAGTACTGAAGAACCATTCTAAATAAATGCTCATCTCTCCATTGCAAGCTCTAGGTTTGGAAATGCTCTGTGGGTTTTAAACCGTTGCACAATATCACCTTAATATATTTAAATACGCCTATGCCATCAATGATTTTGCAGATACTCACTTGAAGCACATTTTCAAGTTCAAGTTCGGTTGATTGTCATCCAACCATAAGACCAAATGAAATAACATTCCTCATGACCAACGCAGTACATATAGCTCACACACAACACAAGTAAATTAACAAATAATAAGGTGCATTTGTGACAAAAGTTAAAAAGTGAACAGTATAACGCTATGGGTGCTTCATGCTTGAGTCCTGGGTGGTGACAGAGTGTTTAATAGGCTTGTTTTGGCTGTCCAATATGAATCTCATCTAAATAGCTATGGGTGGCTTCTTTATCAGCGTTATTATTGTCATCTTTTCCAGTTGTGTGTCGTTTTGCTTGCTATAATGAATTATTTCTTGCATGCCTTCCTGCAACCAATAATGAATTATTCCATTCTTGCCCTAAATTCCTCTCTTTGACATAACTTATTATCCTGTGCACTGTGTAAGAGGTTCTTATAAAATAATCTGAGCAGGCAGATTCTGACAATCCAAGATAAGCTCCTCCTGCTGGGTGTTGGCATCAGTGAAGAGATTTTGCCCACGTACTGGTTTTGTAAACTCCTTTTAAAGCACTGCTGCCAGCACGCCACTAATTGCAATGCACTGATACCCTCCTGAAATACCCAGTCAGCGCTTACCAAGCTGTAGCTCAAAGTCTATTGAAAAATATTTGCTCAACAGATTAAGAAGAGCTGTCTAAATCATAGAAACTTAGAAAACCTACAGCACAATACAGGCCCTTCGTCCCACAAAACTGTGCCAAACATGCCCTTACCTTAGAAATTACCTAGGGTTACCCATAGCCCTCTAATCAAGACGTCATAGACTTGTAGATCATCGCTGCACAGAATTGGGAACTTCAGCCGATCTCTATGTACTTGTAAAGGCAGGATGTTGGGACCGGAGGCAAAGTTTGGGCCAGTTCTTCTGCTCCATGAAGTTTCGCTCCACTGTGTGATAAGTTAAGGCTGAGCCTGTGTCCTGTTCCGGCTGCTCCAGCTTCACGTCTATGGACTCACTTTCATTGCGAATGCTGTTGCTTGCTTTTATTGTTTGCACAATGTGCGTATTTTCATCTCTTTCTGCGCCTTGGGAGGTTGTAGGTCTTATTTTTAATGGGTTCTTTCAGGTTTCTTGTTTGGTGGCTGCCTGTAAGAAGATGAATGTCAAGGTTTTATAATGTATACATACCTTGATATTAAATGTACTTTGAACTTTAAACTTTGAAGGACTCTACAAATCAGTATTATTTATCGATTTTTTAAATTATTTTCATGATTTGTCTTCTTTTGCACATTGGTTGTTTTTCAGTCTTTGTTAAGAAAGAAAGATTTGTCACTGTGGAAGAAAATTAAGAGGAAAATTAAATTTTGTTATCAAGCTTGACTAGCTAGGTAACGCACTCAAAAAATGCTGGTGAACGCAGCAGGCCGGGCCTATGCCCATAGATGCTGCCTGGCCTGCTGCGTTGACCAGCATTTTTTGTGTGTGTTGCTTGAATTTCCAGCATCTGCAGATTTCCTTGTGTTTGACTAGCTAGGTATTGATCAAGACTTGGGTCATAAGGGCAACAAGAAAAGATGCAGACACTGCCTTTCTTTTGCAAGCTAACAATACCCAACAATGGATCATGCCAGTGTTGAGGTATTGTTACACTTTGTCCAAAATTATCTAGCTAATAGAGGAAATGACTGTAGACTTGCAATTCTGATTTTGTGTAGCGGGTGAGAACATTTGTGGACTTGCTGATACCTGACAAGATCTTCTTGAAATCGATGACCAAGTATGCTTAGTTGTTGGCTATTAACCAAAATTTACTGTATAAATTTAAAAAGTTACCTGACATTGGTGGAGTTGTAGACAGTGGCTTCCCATGGTTACATGTTAAAAGGTTAACCTTATAGCAAGGTCTGTGTCTTTATTTCTGTTTACTAATGGGGTAAAGTCTCTTATAATAATTTGGTGATGAAATTTTTTTTCAGTAAAATATGGCAAATCAGGGTAAATTCTTCGACAGTCACCTATACATTGGAATATTTGGTGAAATGTGTCATTTGTGTCATCATGGTAATGTGCTGGGGACAGCCTGCCAGTGTCGCTATGCTTCCAGCACCAGCGTAGCGTGCCTACAACTCACTAACTCTAACCGGTACATCTTTGGAATGTGGGAGCAAAGCCGAGTACCCGGAGGAAACTCACGTGGTCATGGGGAGAAAGTACAAACTCACTTCAGACAGCGGCGGGAATCAAACTCAGATTGGCGATCACTGTGCTGTGTAAAACAATTTTGCTAACTGCTAAGCTGTTGGCCGTGGCAGATTTAAAATATGGAAGAAAATGTTGAAATCAAATGGGTCAAGGACAGTGGGATGGAGACACCCATTTTGTGAGACTGTCCTTGCAGTTCCCTCCTCCCACCACAAACTTCCACCCCCCCCCCCCCATTTTGTGGACTCTGAACTGATTCTTGCTTCAGGATAACATAATCAAGGCAATTGAATGTGGGCACAAAGAACTTCAGCTAATGACCAGCTAAACCAGAGACCATTCTCAGACCAGTTACTATTTACTATGTAAAGTGGCAGACCTACTGGAGAGATATTCTGTAATTTGTTAGACTAAGCGTCTAGGTCACCTAGTTTGATTGCTCGAACCAGTCAAAGTTGAAAGGGACAAAGGCACAAGACTGGGGGGCAGAAACTATAGAACAATGTTGGTGGTAACTCTGGACCAGAGCCAGTAGAAAGGTGTTAAGGGTCAACCAGGTGAGACAGATATATATATACACACACATACATACATATACACACACACATATATATATATATATATATATATCCAATGAAACTGGAAGACTACATCTGAATTGATAAGGATTGAATATAAAAGTGGACACATCAATTGCACTATCAGCAATAACTCCAGAGAATCACCATTGCGAGGGAGAATCCCAATGCCAGGGACTGGGAGAGGAAAGGATCGATCTTGTGGCCAATGGAGATCCCCTATTCCAGCGTTATAAATCGGAAAAGTTGCCTGAGTGAGTATTGTTACAAAGGGAATAGTAGGATTCATGCTCTAAGCAGTTAGCCCAGGGTCAACATAGTTGCATTGTTGATTGTGTAGAATCAATGAAGTCCACGCATCAATTAATTCAATAGTGAGTTTCCTAAACTAGCTCCATTGACAAATGGTCAACAAACCTACTTGTATTCATATTGTCATTTTATATTTTTATTTATAGCTTTTTTCATAAATTTTCTTGTATTTTCCTTTAAATGCCCACAACAAAATTAATCTCAAGGTGGTATAAGGTGACACACGGCATACTTTGATAATAAAATCACTTTGAACTTTGAAATAATGTAGAAATATGTTTGCCAAAAAACAAAATAATTGATCCTTGGAATGGAAACTAAAGCAGTTCTTATCCTTTTAAAACTGAGCATGCAGCTGAAAAGAAGCCCCATGGGTTTAGAAAGAGCAAAAATATTCATTGCTTTATAAAAAAGCCAACAGAAAAGGCTGGAAACCTCTCCCAACCATTGAGCACATCTACATGAAACAATGCCGTAGGAAAGCAGCACCCATCCCCAGAGATCACTACCAGCCAGGCCATGCTCTTTTCTCTCCATTCCCATCAGGTAGAAGGTACAAGAGCATCAGGACTCACTTTCAAAGACTACAATTCATATTCTTAGTATTATTTAATATTATTTATTTACTTGTTTGTTAGTTTGTTTATTTATTTCTTTGGTATTTGAACGGTTTATCTTGTTTTGTCAGTGTTTGTGTGTAGTTTTTCATTGTTTCTATTGCATTTCATTGTCCTACTGTGAAGGCCTGCAAGAAAATGTGGTATTTTGATAATACCTTTACTTTGAACTTTTAAACTTTGAAAGTTAAACTCTGCCTCTAATTATTTATTTTGTTAAAAGAGCTCAACAACCAATAATGGAACTCCAGTTGACTTCCTATACTGGGAGGGTGGAGTTGGCTTGTACTCTCTTTCCCACTTTGTAGTTTTATAGAAATTATTCTGCATACTACCAAATCTATCAAAATCTTTTTTTTTGTAAAACTTGGCAACATTTCTTCTTAAACTTTCCTGCTGCTCAACTCCAAGTATCTTCATACAAAGGAATAGATACTGTACCGTGCAAAAGCCTTAGACACACACAAATCTCTCTCTCGCTCTCTTTCTCAGGATGGGTGCCTAAAACTTTTGCACTCTACTGTATTTGTCAATATAGAATGAAAAGCGAGTTTGTAAATCTGGCAGGAGCAAAGGATTTTGGGAATGGAGAGAGTGGAGTGCTGCGGTAGGGGTGTAGGACAGGTGGCAGAGAAGGAATGCCAGGCTGGGGGAGATGTGGGTGCAGACGCACCCAGTCCTGAAACACCAGGCAAGATCATTTGATTCCAAAAAATTGGTTCATTGATCATTACCGAATGTCTCTCTGGTGCTTCCTGCTCCCTCCCCTCTCCCTTCCCCTTTTCCCAACAACGTTTCCCCTCTCCCTGCCCCCTTCCCACTCTCAGTCCACAATAGAGACCCATATTTGAAATGCAGGTCCACATTCAGTCTGCCGTACTTGTATCAGGATTGAAAATGGACCTGAAGGAATTTCCATTCCTCTGATTAATAACAGCTTCAAACAACAAAGCAATTTTCAGAAGAACAGATCATGTTTATCAAACTTTCAGATATGGCCGTGAAGAGACTAGTAGATTAGTGAGACTTTATCAAAATGCACAATTGCACAGAGTCAGTGTCTAGAGGGGACCTGCCATGTATTTTTTTTTTCACTGTTTCTTCAATTTGATTTATTTCTCAAGTGATCCAAAATCCTCCCCAGCAGTTTTATAAATCTAATGGGGCAATAATCTCTCGTCTTCAATCATCAAGTGTAGGAAATGTCTAGAAGAAGGTGGCACTGGCAGATTGCAAAAATGCCTTCTTTGGTAAACTGAGCCCAGAATTCCAAGTGACAGATGGCTTTTGAGATATGACAAACAAAAATTGCCCAGTGCAGAAGAACGGGTGCTGAATTTAAATCAGCAGTAACTGGAGAGAGATTGGTGGTGGAGGTAAAGTTTCAGCAGTAAAGTTACTTTCTTCAGTTCTTTTGCCCTGGATTCTTCCTTTATTTACCACTGAGATACAGGACAGTGCAAAAATATTAGATAGATAGATAGATATAGAGAGCACTTGGGTGCCGAAGATTTTTGTACGGTGCTGTATTTGTCAACGTGGAGAGCCAGTTTCTAAACTTACAAAGAGAAAAGGATGTTAGGACTAGCAAGGGTAAAGTACTCTGGGATGGTTGTGCAACAGATAGCAGAGAAGGCGTGTCAGGGTGGGGAGTGGCGTCAGTGCAGATGCACCCAGCCCTGAGACACCAAGTAAGATTGTTTGATTCCAGCAATTGGTTTATTGACCATTACAGAATACTCCTCTGGAGATCCCTGCTCCCTCCCCTCTCGCTTCTCTTTTTCCCAACCGTGATTCCCCTCTTCCTGCCCCCTTCCCACTCTCAGTCCACAACAGAGACCCGTATCAGAATCAGGTTTATCGTGATGAGATATCAGGTTTACAAACAGAGACAATGTGTAGTGAGGAAGTGCTGTTGGCTGGGCAAAATAGCAGTCAACAGGGTGAGCTGCAATGTAATAGGTGAACAAAATTGACAAGGATGAATACAGGACTGAAGGAGTTGCATTGGGAAAAATGTACAGTAGATGATCTTGCAGCACAGTTGAAGATTGGCAGGTATGTTGTTGTAGGCATCACTGAATCTTGGCTGAAATATTATAGCTGGGAGTATAATGTCCATGGATACACATTGTATAAAAAGGATAGGCAGGAATGCAGAGGGGCAGCTGTGTAGGTAAAAAATGAAATCAAATCTTTAGAAAGAGATGACATAGGATTGGAAGGTGTTGAATTATTGTGGATAGAGCTAAGAAATAGCAAGCATAAAAAGACCCTGATGGGAATTGTTTTGAGACCCCCAAATGGTAGGACGATGTGGCCTACAAATTGGAATAGAAGATAGAAAATGCATGCCAAAACAGTAATGTTACAATAGTTACAGGGGACTTCAACATGCAAGTAGATTGGGAAAATGAGATTGGTGCTGGATTACAAGAGAAGGAATTTCTAGAGTGTCTACTACCAGTTAGCTTTTTAAAGCAGCTTGTGGCTGAGCCCACTAGGGGATCAGCTATTCTGGATTGGGTGTTGCATAATGAACTAGAATTTATCAGAGAGCTTAGGGTAAAAGAACCTTGAGGAGCAAGTGAACATAATATGATTGAATATACCTTGAAATTTGAGAACGAGAAGCTAAAGTCAGATGCATCAGCATTACAGTGGAGTAAATGGAATTACAGAGGCATGAGAGAGGAGCTGGCCAGAATTGATTGGAAAAGAACACTGGCAGGGATGATAGCAGAGCAGCAATGGCTGGAATTTCTACAAGCAATTCAGAAGGTGCAGGATATATACATCACAAAGATAAAGAAGTATTCTAAAGGAAAGGTGATGCAATGGTGGCTAACAAGAGAAGTCAAAGCCAACATACAAGACAAAGAAAGGGCACATAAGAGAGCAAAAATTAGTGGGAATTTAGAGGATTGGGAAACTTTGTAGCAACAGAAGGCAACTAAAAGAGTTATCAAAAAGGTAAAGGTGGAATACAAAAGTAAGCTAGCCGATAATATTAATGAAGGTACTAAAAGATTCTTCTAATACATAAAGTGTAAAAAAGAGGTGAGAGTGGATATCAGACAACTGGAAAACAATGCTGGAGAGGTAATAATGAGGGAAAATGAAATAGTGGACGAACTGAATAATTATTTTGCATTGTTCTTCACTGTGGAAGACACTAGTAGTATGGTGGAAGTTCCAGGTGTCAAGGGCATGAAATATGTGAAGTTAGCATAACTAGAGAGAAGGTTCTTGGGAAACTGAAAGTTCTAAATTGAGGTAAGTCATCTGGACCAGATAGTGCATATCCCAGAATTCTGAAAGAGGTGGCTGAAGAGATTGTGGAGACATTGATAATGACCTTTCTGGGGTCACTAGTTTCTGGAATGATTCTGTAAGACTGGAAAATTGCAAACGTCACACCACTCTTCAAGAAGGGAGAGATGCAAAAGAAAGGAAGCTATAGCCAGTAAGTCTGACCTCAGTGTTTGGGAAGATGTTAGAGTCGATTAATAAGGATGAGATCTCAGCGTACTGGTAGGCATATGATAAAATAGGCTGTAGTCAGCACGGTTTCCTCAAGGAAAAATTTTGCCTGACAAACCTGTTGGAATTCTGTGAAGAAACAACAAGCAGGATATACATAGGAGAACCGGCTGATGTTGTGTACATGGATTTTCAGAAGGCTTTTGACAAGGTGCCTCACATGAGGCTGCTTAACAATCTACGAGTCCATGGTGAAGTTAGGTCAAGGACAAGTAGTTTTGAGGAAGTAGAAAAGCTACAGAAGGACTTAGGCAGATTAGGAGAATGAACAAAGAAATGGCAGATGGAATACGGTGTCCAGAAGTGTATGATCATGCACTTTGTTAGATGAAATGAAAGGGTTGACTGTTTTCAAAATGGAGAGAAAATACAAAAATCTGAGGTGCAAAGCAACTTGGGAGTCCTTGTGCAGGATTCCCTAAAGGTTAATTTGTAGGCTGAATCTGTGGGGAGGAAGGCAAATGCAATGTTAGTATTCATTTCAAGACGACTAGAATATAAAAGCAAGGATGTAATGTTGAAATTTTATAAAACACTGGTGCAGCCTCACTTGGAGTATTTGGAGTATTTTGAGTAGTTTGGGCCGTTTATCTTAAAAAGGATATGCTGAAATTGGAGAGGTTTCAAAGGAGGTTCATGAAAATGATTCCAGGATTGAATGGCTTGTCATATGAAGAGCACTTGACGGCTCTGGGCCTGTATTCACAAGAATTCAGAAGAATGAGGGGTGAACTCGTTGAAACCTATTGAATGGTGAATGACCTTAATAGAGTGGATGTGGAGAGAACCTTTCCTATGGTGGGAGAGTCTGAGACCAGAGGACACAGCCTCAAATAGAGCGACATCCTTTTAGAATAGTGATGAGGAGCAATTTCTTTAGCCAGAGGGTGGTGAACCTGTGGAATTTTTTGCCACAGTTAGCTGCGGAGGCCAAGTCTTTATGTATATTTAAGGCAGAGTTTGATGGATCCTTGGTTGGTCAGAGCATGAAGTGATATGGGGAGAAGGCAGGAGACTGGGGCTGATAGGAAAATTGGACACCCCCTCTGATCACTACAATAATAATGCTCCAAAAATTGAAGAATTGTATTTGATCCTTTAGTAGCAACTAGCAAACATACAATCTAGAAGTGATGAAACTTTTGAAATTAAGACTACTGATATTACTTGATATACTTAATCAGAGTTAAGTAGAATTATGTGATTTCAAATGTAACTAGACGAGGTTAAGCGTAAACTAAGTGATAACGAAAGATATGACATCTGCCAGTTCCTTGCTCCAAACTGCCCAGAACAGGAGACTCTAGACTTACACCACCAGGATCAAGAATAATTATTATGCCTCAACTATCAGGCTCTTGAACTTAGGGGGATAACTTCACTCAACTTCACTCACACCATCACTGAAATGTCCTCACAGTCTATGGACTCACTTTCAAGGACTCTTCATCTCATGTTCTCAATATTCATTGTTTGTTTGTTTATTATTATTACTATCTCTTATAACCATAAAACCATATAACAATTACAGCACGGAAACAGGCTATCTCGGCCCTTCTAGTCCATGCTGAACTCTTACTCTATCCTATTCCCACCCACCTGCACTCAGCCCATAACCCTCCATTCCTTTCCTGTCCATCTATCTATCCAATTTAACTTTAAATGACAACATAGAACCTGTCTCAACCACTTCTGCTGGAAGCTCATTCAACACAGCTACCACTCTCTGTGTAAAGAAGTTCCCCCTCATGTTACCCCTAAACTTTTGTCCTCTAATTCTCAACCGATGCCCTCTTGTTTGAATCTTCCCCACTCTCAATGGAAAAAGTCTAACCACATCGACTCTATCAATCCCCCTCATAATTTTAAACACCTCTATCAAGTCTCCCCTCAACCTTCTATGCTCCAAAGAATAAAGACCTAACTTGTTCAACCTTTCTCTGTAACTTAGGAGATGAAACCCAGGCAACATTTTAGTAAACCTCCTCTGTACTCACTCAATTTTATTGACATCCTTCCTATAATTCGGTGACCAGAACTGTACACAATACTCCAGATTTGGCCTTACCAATGCCTTAAACAAATTCAACATTACATCCCAACTCCTATACTCAAAGCTCTGACTAATGGCCAGCAAACCAAAAGCTTTCTTCATCACCCTATGCACATGAGATTCCATCTTCAGGGAACTATGCACCATTATTCCTAGATCCCTCTGTTCTAAAGCATTCTTTAATGCCCTACCATTTACCATGTATGTCCCATTTTGATTAGTCCTACCAAAATGTAGCGCCTCACATTTTTCAGCATTAAACTCCATCTGCCATCTTTCAGCCCACTCTTCTAACTGTCCTAAATCTCTCTGCAAGTTTTGAAAACCTACCTCATCATCCACAACACCACCTATCTTAGTATCATGTGCATACTTACTAATCCAATTTACCACCCCATCATCCAGATCATTAATATATATGACAAACAACATTGGACCCAGTACAGATCCCTGAGGCACACCGCTACACACCGTCCTCCAATCTGACACACAGTTATCCACCACTACTCTCTGGCATCTCCCATCTAGCCACTGCTGAATCCATTTTACTACTTCCATATTAATGCCTAACGATTGAACCTTCCTAACTAACTTTCCGTGTGGAACCTTGTCAAAGGCCTTACTGAAGTCTATATGGACAATATCCACTGTTTTACTCTCGTCAACCTTCTTAGTAACCTCACCAAAAAATTCAATAAGATTTGTCAAACATGACCTTCCACGCACAAATCCATGTTGACTGTTCCTAATCAGGCCCTGTCTATCCAGATAATTATATATCCCATCTCTAAGAATATTTTCCATCATATTACCCACCACTGATGTCAAATTTACAGTCCGATAACTACCAGGTTTACTCTTAGAACCCTTTTTAAACAATGGAACCACATGAACAATACACCAATCCTACGGCACCATTCCCGTTTCTAATGACATTTGAAATATTTCTGTCAGAGCCTCTGTTAATTCTACACGAACTTCCCTCAAAGTCCTATGGAATATCTTTTTTTCTTTTATTTTGTATTTGCAGAGTCTATTGTCTTTTGCACATTGGCTGGTCTTCAATACTGTCTTTCATTTATTCTATTGTGTTTTTTCTACTTACTGTGTATGCCCGCAAGAAAATTAATCTCAAGTTTGTTTAAGGTGACATACATGTACTTCGATAATAAATTTAAGTTGAACTAGGAAGCAGCAGCCAGTTACCAACACTAGTCCAATTCAATTAATATTATCTGCCATTATGAAAATATTTGATTGTACTCACACTAATGAAGGCCAACAACATGATTATCACCAAAGGGGAAATCGAAAATGCCTGACATTTCATGATATGTCACCCATCAGTAGAGTTAGACAGGCATTCAGCTTCAGAAATCACTGCACTGTTTAACTCTGGGATAGATTTGAGAAAGGAAAGTTGTTGAAGAAGAGTAAGATGGGGCTTGAGGGAGTTGGATAAGATAGACAGATGGTCTTCAGCATGAATAAGACATACAGTAGAAAGAAGCAATACAATCATCAGCGAGGTAATGGAAATTATACATAAAAGATGTCATGAAAAGAGACCTAATAAAGCATCTATCTTGTCCTCAGTGCATGCCAAATTACAGCCAATGGAATACTTCTGAAGTTCAGACCTTGTTATACAAAACTTGACAAATATCCTTTAGGAAAACAGACAGGTATAGGACATTAACAGTGAATTAAACAAAGGATTTTAGAATACAGATCCATAATTCCTTGAAAGTGATATCACAGCTACAGTACTGTGCAAAAGTTTTAGGCACATATGTATCACTAGGATGTTTAGGACTTTTGCACAGTACTGTAGTAATTTTATATATTGTACCATACTACTGCCACAAAAAATAAAAAATTCATGACATACATGAGAGACAATAATCCTGATTCTGATATGGGACTCTTTTGTGGACTGAGAATTGGAAGTGAGCAGAAAGAGGGATTCACAGTTAGGAAAACGGGAGGGGAGCAAGGAGCACCAGAGAGACAGTCTGTAATGATCAATAAACCAATTGTTGAGAATCAAAAAACCTTGTCTGGTGTGACAGGGCTGGATGTGTCTGCATCCACACCACCCCCTAGCCCTGGCACTCTTTTTTCACTTTGGATTTCTATTAACCTCAGTTGTCATAATATCATAAGACATCGGAGCAGAATTAGGCCATTCAGACCATTGAATCTGTTCTGCCAGTTCATCATGGCTAATTTATTATCACTGTTAATCTCATTCCCCTGCATCTCCCCATAACCTTTGACGCCCTTACTAATGAAGAAAATATTAATCTCTGCTGTAAACATACTCAGTGACTTGGCTTCCACAGCTTCAGCAATGTTCAAATTTCAAAGCTAAAAGTGAATTTATTTTTTAAGTATAAATATGTTTTGATGTGTCAAGGCTGGATGGGAAAGGCAGTTTCCCAGAGCAAATAGTTTCACAACATTGAGTCCAGATATAATTGTATGGCCTGACACCAGTAGAGAAGTGGTTATTAAGACAACATCGATGAAGCCTATGAGCGCAAGTTAACCAAGTATGCAGAATTAAGATCAGAGTGCAGAGACAGAGGGTGGAAGGTCTCAAGCTATCCATTCGAAGTAGGCTGCCGTGGGTTTATTGCGTTCACTTTCCAAAACTGGCTGGGTGACCTTGGCTTCACTAGAAGAGAGATCAAGTCAAACAGCAGGGCTGTAGCTGAGGCAGCAGAGACAGGATCAGCATGGGTGTGGACCAAATATGTCCAGAGGGGCAGATAGTCAGACAGTGTATACATATCTTGCAAACCCTTCAGTAGTTGCATAGACACCTGAAGAGCAGACTATCTGTTGGATGGAAGTGACCAACAACTTTGATAGAGGCAGATGCCAAGTTTTTAAGCTCACCAGTGAGAGGTGGTGCTTTAGCACTGCTGGCCCACCACCTCGAGGGAGTCTTGATCATAAGCGGGCTGAAACTCCTGAAGACAGGTGGCAGATCAGCTGATGATTCCACTGGTGATAGCACAGGACAGTTAACATCTTAGTCCACGTGTATTTTGTAACTCTGCTAGCTTATACAACCCTGACATTCTTTTCCTTGTGGGCATTCTCAATGAATCCATAATACAACGATAACCATACTAGAATCAATAAAAGACCATACTAACTTGGGTGTTCAACCACTGTGCAAATAAAAAAAGAGTCCGTCATGGATAAAGCCTTCCCCACCTTTGAATCCATCTACACAATGTGTTTTTGCAGGAAAGCAGCATCAATCAACAGGAACAACTACCACCCAGGAAATGCTTTCTTCTCGCTATTGCCGTTGGTCATAACAACAACCTCTCACTCAGTTTCAGCAAGAGCAAGGAATTGCTTGTAGACTTCAGGGGAGGGAATTGAGAGGAAAAATGAGCCAATGGTCATTGGAGGATCTGAGGTGGAGAGTGTCAGTAACTTTAAATCAGAATCAGAATTGGGTTTATTATAAGACCATAAGACCATAATCACCAGGTAGCAGCAGTAGTCCAATGCAATACAAAATATAGAGGAAGAAGAAATAAATAAATAAATAACTGTATACATACATTGAATAGATTAAAATCATGCAAAAAAAACAGAAATAATATATATTTAAAAAGTGAGGTAGGGTTCACGGGTTCAATGTCCATTTAGAGGGGACATTGAACCGGATGGCAAAGGGGAAGAAGCTATTCCTGAATTGTTGAGTGTGTGTTACTATTCCAGCAGAACCCTCCTGGACCCATCATATAAATGTAATTTCAAAGATAGCACAAAAGCCCCTCTACTTCCTTAAGAGTCTGCAGAGTTTGGCATGACATCAAAAACCTTTACAAACTCCTATAGATACATAGTGGAAAGTGTATTGACTGGCTGGATCACGAACCGATATGGGAACACCAGTGCCTTTGGGTCGAAAATCCTACAAAAGCTAATGGATTCAGTCCAGTACCTCATGGGTAAAGCCCTCTCAACCATTGAGCACATCTACATGAAATGCTATCACAGGAAAGCAGCATCCATAGTCAAAGATCCTCACCACCCAAGCCATGCCCATTTTGCTCTGCTGCCATCAGGTAGAAGGCAGAGGAGCCTCAAGCCATGCACCACCAGGTTCAAGAACAGTTACCAACCCTCAACCATCAGAATCTTGAACAAAAGAAGACAACTACACTCAACCATTGAGATGTTCCCACATTCGATGGTCTCACTTTAAGGACCCTTTATCTTGTAATTTCATGCTCTTGTTTTTTATTGCTATTTATTTATATTTGCATTTGCACAGTTTGTTCTCTGCTATGCTCTTGCTCTTCCGTTGATCTGATTACTGTTACTATTCTGTAGATTTGCTGAGTATGCCCGCAGGAAAAAGAATCTCAGGGTGGTATGTGGTGACATATATATACTTTGATAATAAATCTTACTTTGAAATTTTACTTTGAACTTCGAACTTTGAAGAATGTACAGCAGCCTCAGAGCTCACAGCACGAGATTCAGGAACGGCTATAATCCCTTAACCATCAGAATCTTGAACCATTATTCAAATGCTCTCACAACCTATGGACTCAATTTCAAGAACGTTTCTTCCCATGTTCTTAATGTTTATTGTTTATTTGTTTATTATTATTATTATTTCTTTTCTCTTCTTTCTTTTTGTATTTGCACAGTCTATTGACTTTTGCATATTGATTATTTGTCCATCCTGTTGAGTGCAGGGATTCATTGATTCTATTGCGTGTCTTTTATATACTGTGTATGCCTGCAAGAAAATGAATCTCAGGTTTGTATACGGTGACATATATGTACTTTGATAATAAACTTACTTTGAACTTTGAAGCAGCAGCCAGTTACCAACACTTGTTCCATGCAGTTAATATTATCTGCTATTATGAAAATATTTGATTGTACTCACACTAATAAAAACCAACAGCAAGATTATCACCAAAGGGGAAATCGAAAATGACTGTAAATTCATGATATGCCATCCATCAGAAGAGTTAGACAGGCATTCAGCTTCAGAAATCAGTGCTCCTTTTAAGTGTGGGATAGATTTGCGAAAGGAAAGTTGTTGAACAGAAGTAAGATGGGGCTTGAGGGAGTTGGTTAAGATAGACAGATAGTCTCTGGCACGAACAAGATTTGCAGCAGAAAGAAGCAATACAATTATCAGCGAAGTAATGGAAGTTATACATAAAAGATGTCATGAAAAGTGACCTAATAAGGCATCTATCTTGTTTTCAGTACGTGCCAAATTATAGCCAATGGAATACTTCTGAAGTACAGTCCTTGTTATACAATACCCGGCAAATATTCTTCAGGAAAACGAATAGGTATAGGATAGAAACAGTGAATTGTAGGGCACTTGGGATCACAGTAGAACAAAGGATCATAGAATATCTTGAAAGTGGCATCACAGTCATAGTCGTCGTAGCCGTCATAGTTTATTGATCCCGGGGGAAATTGGTTTTCGTTACAGTTGTACCATAAATAATTAAATAGTAATAAAACTATAAATAATTAAATAGTAATATGTAAATTATGCCAGGAAATAAGTCCAGGACCAGCCTATTGGCTCAGGGTGTCTGACCCTCCAAGGGAGGAGTTGTAAAGTTTGATGGCCACAGGCAGGAATGACTTCCTATGACGCTCTGTGCTGCATCTCGGTGGAATGAGTCTCTGGCTGAATGTACTCCTGTGCCCACCCAGTCCATTATGTAGTGGATGGGAAACATTGTCCAAGATGGCATGCAACTTGGACAGCATCCTCTTTTCAGACACCACCGTCAGAGAGTCCAGTTCCACAAAGGTTCACAAAGTCTTAGGCACATATATATAACTAGGGTTCCTAAGACTTTTGTACAGTACTGTTGTAATTTTATGTCTTGCAATGTACTGCTGCTGCAAAATAAAAACAAATTTCATGAATTTCATATGTGGGTGATCATAAGCTCGATTCTGATTTGGTTCTCTATGATGGACTGAGAGTGGGCAGGGTGGCAGGGAGAGGGGAATCATTCTTGAGAAAAGGGGAAGGGAGAGGGAAGCACCAGAGTGACATTATGTAATGATCAGTACACCAATTGTTTAGAATTGAATGACCTTGCCTGGTGTCTCAGGGTTGGGTGTGTCTGCACCTGCACCATCCCATCCCCCCCCGCCCCTGATACTCCTTATCTACAACCTGTCCCACACCCCTCCCACACCATTCCATCTTTGACATTTCTAGCATCCTTTGCTCGTGCCAGATTTATGCTCGCTCCCTGTTCCACGTTAACAAATACAGTACTGTGCAAAAGTCATGGGAACCCTGGCTATATACTGTATACTATGTGCCTAAGACCTTTGCAATGTACTGTTGATAGGATCTTAAAGAGAGTTTTTGGCACACTGCCTTTCATATGGGAGGCTATATGGGAAGCAGGGTTTAAGGATCAGCACAACATTGTGGGCCGAAGGGCCTGTACTATGCTGCACTATTCTATGTTCTATGTTCTATTAAGAACAGTACAGTCGAAATTTTGGGCTGAAGAGTTTTTTGCTAAAGGGCTTCCGCCCTAAATGTCGACTGTACTCTTTTCCATAGATGCTACCTGGCCTGCTGAGTTCCACCAGCATTTTGTGTGTGTTGCTGGGGTTTCCAGCATCTGCAGATTTTCTCTTGTTTGTATTAAGTACAGGAGTTGTATAGGGCTTTGGGGAGAACTAATTTACGGTATTGTTTACTGTTCTGGTCACCTACCAACAGAAAAATATTAATATGTTTGAAAGAGTACAGAGAAAATTTAGAAGGATGTTGCTGGGATTTGAGGGCCTGAGTTATAGAGAAAGATTAAGTAGTTTAGGACTTTATTCCTTAGCGTGTAGGAGAATGAGAGGAGATTTGATAGAGGCATACAAGATTTTATTTTACTGTGCTCTTTATGGTTATTTTGCTTTTTATGATGTATTAGATCCGGAGTGACAATCATTTTGTTTTCATTTACACATGTACAGAACAATGACAATAAACAGCCTCGAATCTTGAATCTAATGATATGGTAATGTTTAAGTTTTATTCTGTACTGCTGCCGTAAAGCAGCTAATTTCACAACATATGGAGGAATTTAAAGTGGGGGTTATATGGGAGGCAGAGTTTAAGGGTTGGCACAACATTGTGGGTCGAAGGGCCTGTACTGTGCCGTACTATTCTATGTTCTACGTCAGGGACAAAAACACCTGATTTTAACAAGGAAATAAATGGAAAGTTTTCACTTTGGATTTCTGTCTACCCCAGTTTCCATCAGACCATAAGCCAAAGGAACAGAATTAGGCCATTCAGCCCATTGAGTCTGCTCCACCATTCCATCATTTTTATTCCTTCACTTATTGAGATACAGCCTGAAATAGGCCCTTGTAGCCCTCCAAGCCATGCTGGCCAGCGATCCCTGATTTAATCCAAGCCTAGCCATGGGACAATTTACAATGACCTCTTAACTTACCAACCAGTACGTCTTCGGGCTGTGGGAGGAAATTGGAACACCTGGAGGAAACCCACGTGGTCACCAAGCAAGTGTACAAATCCTTCACCGGCAGCGGCGGGAATTGAACCCAGGTTGCTGGTACTGTAAAACATTGAGCTAACCACTGCACTACAGTGCCTCCCATTTAGTTCCTGCCAACCACTGGCTGAGCAACTCCATCTGCTCCATTCCCCCCGCCCCGCCTTTCCCAGCAGACATAGAACCCACTCTCTCTCACCCGCTCCTTAAATTCCCTTCTGCTCACTTTGTTACTTCCACACGAAGGAATGACAGACTCTACAGTGGCTGATTGAGCTTTCAGAACACCTTTGGGTTGTGGGGGCGAGCAGCTCGGTCTGATTTGGATTTATTATCACTTTATGATATGGAATTTGTTGTTATAAAGGTGAGAGTAGGTCAGAACGATGGAATGAGCATGAGAAACTTCATTCAGACAGCACACACAAAATGCAGGAGAACTCAGCAGGCCAGGCAGCATCTATGGAAGAGAGTACAGTCAACGTTTCAGGCCGAGACCCTTCGGCAGGACTGGAGGAAAAAAAGCTGAGGAGTAGATTTAAAAGGAGGAGAGAGAGAAAAACACAAGGTGATAGGTGAAACCTGAAGGGGGAGGGGATGAAGTAAAGAGCTGGGAAGTTGATTGGTGAAGGAGATACACGGTTGGAGAAGGGGGACGTAAACACAAAATAATTTGCAGGTGCTGGGGTCAAAGCAACACTCACAATACGCTGGAGGAACTCAGCAGGTCGGGCAGCATCCGTGGAAAAGATCGGTCGACGTTTCGGGCCAGAACCCTTCGTCAGAGTTCCTCCAGCGTGTTGTGAGTGTTGCTTGGAGAAGGGGGAGTCTGCTAGAAGAGGAGAGAAGGCCGTGGAAGAAAGAAAAGAGGGGAGGGGCACCAGAGGGAGGCGATGGGCGGGTGAGGAGATAAGGTGAAAGAGGGAAAACTTCATTCAGACTGCACTTCTGGTCTTGGTATCTGCTGGGGCCCTAGGGCTGTGAGAAAGCACAAATAATAACTGTACCCTGAAGTCCATCATCAGGCCTGATGTGGAGACTTCAGCATGAACAATATGGGATTGGTTTATTATTGCGCTGAGATACAGTGAAAAGCTTTTCCTGCCTACAGTTCATTCCGATCAGATCCTTACACAGTGCAGAGAGGTAGAACAAGATAAAGCAATAACAGTGCACAAGAAAGTGTAAAAGCTACTGAAAAAGTGCAGTGTAGATAAAGAAAGTGCCAGATCATAACAAGGTAGGTTGTAAGGTCAAGAGACCATCTTATTGTAGAAGAGGTTTGTTCAAGAATTTGATAACGGAAGGTTAAATCAGCCATGATGGAATAGTGGAGCAGACTTAATGGGCTTAATGGCCTAATTTTTAGGGTCTTATGGTTTTATGGGATAGAAGCTTTCCTTCAGCTTCGGAGTACGGGTTTTCAGAATTTCAGCTTTATGTCTTATCCTGTACTGCTGCCACACAACATCAAAATTAATAAGACCATAAGACATGGAAGCAGAATTAGGCCAATCGGCCCTTTGATTCTGCTCTTCCATTTCATCATGGCTGATCCATTTCCCTCTCAACCCCACTCTCCTGCCTTCTTCCATAACCTTTCACACTCTGACTAACCAGAAGCCTATCAATGTCTGCCTTAAATGCACTCAATGACTTGGCCTTCACAGCTGTCTGTGGCAACAGATTCCACAGATTCACCATTCTCTGGTTGAAGAAATTTCTCCTCATCTCAGTTTTAAACAGCTGTCCCCTTATTCTGAGGTTGTGCCCTCTAGTCTCCCCAACCAAAGGAAACATCCTCTGCACATCCACTTTGTTTGAACGTTTCAACATTTGATTGGTTTTGATGAGATCCCCCCTCATTCTTCTAAATTCCAGCAAGTACAGACCCAGAGCCTTGAATCGCAACTTATATGATAACTCTTTCATTCCAGGAATAATTCTTGTGAACCTCTTCTGAACCCCCTCCAATGTCAGCACATCCTTCCTCAGATAAGAGGCTCAAAACTGGTCACAATACTCCAAGTGCCTCATAAAGTCTCAGCATTACATCCTTGCTTTGATATTATAGTCATCTTGTAATGAATGCTAACACTGTGTTTTCCTTCCTCACCGTTGATTCAACCTGCAAATTAGCCTTTAGAAATCCTGCATGAGGACTCCAAATTCCTTTGCACCTTGGATTGTTGAATTTTCTCCCCATTTAGAAAATATTCTAGAAAATTCACAACATATATCAGTGATAATAAACCTGATTGTGATTCCGATCCTACCCGATTGAAGACCGGTGAAGAGAGAATGATGGGGTGGGGGGTTTGTCTTTAGTTATGTTGACTGCTTTACTGAGGCAATGGGAACTATTGACAGAGTCCACGGAGGGGAGGCTGGTTCCCGTGATGTGCCGAGCTGTGTCCACAACTCTCACAGTTTCTTGACCTGAGTTCAGAGCAATTGCCATACCTAGCCATGTGCATCCTGGCAGAATGCTTTCCATTATTGAGTCTGTGCTTCACATCATTGTCGGTCATACCTTGCATCAACCGGTTGACATTTGAATATAGTCTGAGGAGACAATTATTGCTTTGATTGTATTTGTCCCTTGTTTCTTGGATAGGTGAACCCTGGACAATCTGACAGGGTTCTCTGGGCATTTTCCTGTGGCTTAGACAGACTGATTCAAACATTCAAAGATTCAAGTACATTTATTCTCAGAGTATGTTTACAGAATGCAATTCTGAGAGTCGTCCTCCATCAGGCAGCCACAAAGCAAGGAAACACCAAAGAAACCGTTCAAGAACACATCAAACACCCAACATGTGAAAAAAGAACAAATACTTTATACTTTATTGTCGCCAAACAATTGTAGAACGTACAATCAACACAGCGATATTTGATTCTGCGCTTCGTGCTCCCTGGAGTACAAATCGATAGTAACTATTAAAAATTTGAATTATAAAGCATAAATAGAAAATAGAAAAGTGAAAGTAAGGTAGTGCAAAAAAACCGAGAGGCAAGTCCGGACATTTGGAGGGTATGGCCCAGATCTGGGTCAGGATCCGTTCAGCAGTCTTATCACAGTTGGAAAGAAGCTGTTCCCAAATCTGGCCGTACGAGTCTTCAAGATCCTGAGCCTTCTCCCGGAGGGTGAAGGCTGGGTGGGTCATGTCCTTGATTATCCTGGCAGCACTGCTCCGACAGCGTGCGGTGTAAAGTGAGTCCAAGGATGGAAGATTGGTTTGTGTGATGTGCTGGGCTGTGTTCACAATCTTCGGCGGTTTCTTCCGGTCTTGGACAGGACAACTTCCATACCAGGTTGTGATGCACCCTAGAAGAATGCTTTCTACGGTGCATCTATAAAAATTAGTGAGGATTTTAGGGGACAGGCCAAATTTGTTTAAAGGCGCTGGTGGGCCTTCTTGACAGTGGATTCTGCTTGGTTGGACCAAGTCAGGTCATTTGTGATATTGACCCTGAGGAACTTAAAGCTTTTGACCTGTTCTATTTGCGTACCACTGAGGTAAGTGGTGTTGTGCGGTCTGCTACTCCTTCTGAAGTCAACAACTAATTCCTTCATCTTGCTGACGTTGAGGGATAGGTTATTGTCTTCGCACCATGCCACCAGGTTCTTAATTTCCTCTCTGTTGGGCAAATTACGCAAATAGCAAAAAAGCGAGCAAATGACACATAGAATATCAAACATCAGACCTGGAGTCCAGTAGTGTTCAGTTCAATGTGGTGCCACTAGCGCACTGCAGGGCAAAGACTGGGTAGCCTTGACTGAAGCACAAATGACAAGTGTCACAGGAATGCCCTGACTGACACTAGCATTTTCTACCACAATGCAGAAACTTCTGGAAAACGACAGGCTTTCAAACAGATACAAGAAAGAAATGATATTCGACAACACCATGAATTGTTATTGACTTTCCCAGCATCAAATCTGTGATACCGGAATCAGGTTTATTATCACTGGCATATATGTCACAATTTTTTTTGTTTTCCGGCAGCAGGGCATTGCAGTACATAATAATGAAAAACTGTGAGTAGTGAGATAGTGTTCATGGGTTCAATGTCCATTCAGAGATCTGACGGCAGAGGGGAAGAAGCTGTTCTTCAGTTATTGAGTGTGTGCTTTCAGACTCCTGTACCTCCTTCCTGTTGGTAGCAATGAGAAGACAGCATGTCCTGGATGATAGGGCTCCTTAATGATGGATGCTGCCTTTTTGAGGCATTGCCCCTTGAAGATATCCTGGATGCTGGGGAGGCTGGTGCCCAGGATGGAGCTGACTGAGTTTACAACTCTCTGCAGCTTATTTCAATCCTGTGCAGCGATCCCCTCCCACCCCCCATACCAGAGAGTGATGCAGCCAGTCAGAATGCTCTTCACAGTAGATCTGGAGAAAGTTGCGACATACAAAATCTCCTCAAACTCCTAACGAAATACACTGTAGCTGCTATTGTGCCTTCTTTGTAGCTGCATCGATATGGTGGGCCCAGGACAGATCCTCAATTATCGGTATTACCTTACAGCTGGTCAGAAAGGCATGGCAAGGTTAACCCTTCGGCCAATTTCAAAACAGAATCTGACCTTCATCAACAGTCCATGCTGCAGGCTTCATGTCCCGAAAAAGAATTTAAATATTTCACTAAATAAATTATTCAAAACAAAGCTGTAAATAATAACAAACACACTCACACAGGGGACAACAATAAAATTTACCCTTATACTTCATTGATTTCATATCTGCTGCAGCCCTGTTTGAAATAAAACTAAAATACCTCTTTCGTTCTTAAGTTTAAATATATACTAATGTGCATCTTTCGTTTTATAAGGAACAAAATCACACCATCTTTAGCTCAAATTCGAACAATCTAATACAACTTCTGTGCACTATACTGCTGTTTTTCTTTAAATACACCCATTACAAGGATGTTGCTAGGTCTGGAATACCTGAGTTATAAGGAAAGATTGAATAGGTTAGGATTTTATTCCTTAGAGCGTAGAAGACTGAGGGGAGATTTGATAGAGTTATACAGAATTATGTGGGGCATAGATAGGATAAATGCAAGCAGGCTTTTTCCACTGCGGTTGGGTGAGTAAGAACTAGAGGTCATGGGTTAAGGGTGAAAGGTGAAATGTTTAACAGGAACATGGGGGGAACTTCTTCTCTCAGAGGATGGCGCAAGTGTGGAATGAGCTGCCAGTGCAAATGGTGGATGCAGGGTTGATTACAACATTTAAGAGAAATTTGAATAGGTACATGGGTGGGAGAGGAATGGAGGGCTATGAAGTGGGTGCAGGTCAACGGGATGAGGCAAATTAATGGTTTGGAACAGACTAGATGGGCCAAAGGCCTTGCTTCTGTGCTAAGGTGTTCTATGACTATGACTCTGTGACTCTGTGACACCCAAGCCCCATTGTTACTGATTTCGGTGAATGTCTGCTGGAGTGATTTAACCAAACCCTTAGGCTGTTAGTCCAAGTGTGTTAGTCTCAAGTTCAGCAATGTCAGTTGTCTTTGTCTTTCAGTTCAAGATCGGTTGATGTCATTTCCATTACACAAGTGTAAGGGAGAACAAAATAGTTGCTGCTCTGGACCAGATGCAATACAAAAAAAACACACAATAAGACAAAGAACACAATAATAAAAAAGCAAATAATAAATATAAACGCATATGATAACTTATATACATAGATTGTATGTCCATAAAGTGATGCTAGGCACAGGAGTGTCTGTACACAAGGTGACTGACAGAAAATGATGAAGTAGTGGATTTAAACAATGCTAGCTATGTTGTGTTTGCAAGTATTTCCTGCTTTAACAACAAAAGAAAATTAACATGGAAGACAGAATAAACCAGTACAGTACAGGCCCTTTGGTCCACAATGTTGTTCTGACCTTTGAACCCACTCCAAGATCCCCCCGCCCACCATGCATTCCACTATTTTTCTGTCATCCATGTGCCGATCTAAGAGTCTTTTAAATGTCCCTAATGTACCTGCCTCTACCACCACCTTTGGCAGTGCTGGTAAAAGTCGCTGGGTGTCCACTCTAAAACATATTGATGGCATTGTCTGAAGAGAAAGTCTGTTCAAACTGCATGTTTTAAGTAATATTGCAGAACATTATGGCAAAGTCCCTCACTGTCCCTTTCCCTTGGTGCAGGTCCAGGAGTTAGTGGGCAGCCTCCTAACCCTGTAATGGAAAATCAAATACTGTTTTGAACTCAACTACAACTTGTTGAGAAGACTGGGCTGAAAGGGAACCTTGTTCTATAGAGCACTGAACAGACTGAATGGGAGACCATCTGAGAAATTCACCATGTAAGGCAGTTTATGTGTATCATTACCAAACTGACATGGTTGGGTTTGGAAAGTCACCTCACAGTGAGTAACACATTTTCTGCGGCTGTCGAAGTCACTGGAATGTCTGCCTGGTGGAGGAATGCTCGGTTCAGACACCACCAGGGGAATTGCTTTAGTGGCTGAGGCTGACGAGACTGCTAACGAGAAGAATGCGGGAGGTGCTGATGCTGGAGTGGGACTTTCCTGGCAAAAGACTGCTGAATAGCAGCTGTGAGAACAGTAATGGCTGCTACCTGATTCTGGCTGTCTGGTAAGTTGCTGAGCTGTCACTGTGAGGCTGAAACACTGTTCTTCCTGCTTGGACTGGGCTTGCCACTCTGAAAGTAGTCATTGCTTTGCAAAGACATTTCTGCCAACACAGCCTCTACTAAATTTAACCTCTTCCATGAACTTTGGCTTGGGCTGGGGCTGTCATCCTGTGAGCAGCTGTCGCACTGCATGAGTCACTTCCGCCAGTTCAGCCTCCACTGACCTTAACCTCTCTCCCACCAGACAAACAAAATTTGGAACAAAGTCAGCTATTCGCTCTCTCTGCTGGGTCGATTTTGATGGTTGGGTCTCGACACAGTGTTCGGTGCTGGCCCAAGTACAGCGGGAGAGGCACAAAAACAGAATGAACAGCTCGCTGAGTTTTAATAAAAACTGTGCAGAACAAAAGGAAAATAACAAACACCAGACCAACAGGGCCACTAACTAAAACTCACAAACAAAAATCTAACACCATCTGTGCAGCTCAGAATCAGTAACTTAAAAAATTAAAGTCGCTCCATTACTACATCAATCTAAATTTTAATCTTCTTTCCTGGAACAAGAAAGATTCAGTCTTTTCACTCTTGTCAGTCAAGACTCGGCAAGAATGAAACGAAAGGAAGTGAGTTAAGTACAACACAACGAAACCCTAATTGGCTGGAATGTGCACACTCACAAACTTGAATGTCGACCCTTTTCGACTGCCTGTTTGTGAGGGCACCCAGACACCACGGCAGTCCGCGGCTGTGACAGTATCTGTGTATGAGTGGGTGGGAGGGAAAAAGTGGCTTGTTTTGTTGTTGTTGCTGTTGTTGCTGTTGTTACTGTGGAACATTGTGGCATACTGTGTCGGTGCTGGAATGCGGTGACAATTGCAGGCTGCCCCCAGCACGCTCCTAAGTTGTGCTGTTTCTGACACAATATCACAGTTCACTGTATGTTTCAATGTACATGTGATAAATACAAGAATTTAAGAGAAGCTGAGGAGATTTTGGTGATATACCAAATCTATTCGAACTCCTAAGTAGAGATGCTATGTGGCTTCTTTATGGAAAAAAGAATCCAACTTCTACTTAGTTTCCCCAGATTCTTCAATGGAGATACTGTGTTTTTGGTTGTTGCTTCATTTTGGCAATAAGGCTTTCTGGAAATGACAAAAATTATCATACCTCAACGACGTCACTGTACAACAGCATTATTTTAAAATGGACCCACACAAGAAATTGCCAAAGCATACCCAGTGGCCTAACATTGTAATTCCACTCCCCATTCCCATTCTAATATGTTGGTCCATGGCCTCTTTACTGCTACGATGAAGCCACTCTCAGGCCAGAGGAGCAATGCTTCATAATCTGTTTGGGTAGCCTCCAACCTGCACAATCTCCAGCATGAACATCAATTCCTCCAACTTCTGGTAATTTCCATCCCCCTTCTCTCCTTTTCTATTCCCCACAGGGTGTATGGGGTGTCAGGGAGGGGTAGCACCTCTGGTGGGGGAAGATGTTGCGTCCTTTTCAAGGTGGTTAGTCCACCTTTGGTCCCCACCTGGCACTCAGCTCTCAGCTGTTTGCATGCGACAGCAGCCACACCCAGGACAACGGCTTCGACAAGCTGGCTAAACTAGGTGAGGGTAGCCAACGAGTCTCAAACCCTCGGTGAGATAGGGAGTTGTCTATCCCAGCATGTGAAGACAGACTCCGGCAGATTGAGCGGATGAGACCAATGGAAGGTCCAATGGTCAAGAAGGCAATCTCTGCAAGCGTCATGGAATGTGTAGAGCACGACAAGACACAGAAGATGTCCTAGTCATCCACTGCGCCTAGTCCCATCTCCAGCCGTCTCAACTTTTGTCTTGCCGCTGGATCCAGATGGGAATTGGGAAGAGAGAGTGAGGCTGACGCTGCGCAACTCTCCCTCACTTAAATCCAAATCACGCGCTAGTCTCAACACCATTATCCATAATGGTGTCGAGGTCTTCAATGACGTCGACGATGGGCAATCAACTCCAAATTCCCCATTCCAGATCCCCTCTTAACCCTTCCCTTCTCCTCACCTACCTAACACCTCTCTCTGGTTTCCCTCGCTCTTCCCTTTCTTCCACAGTCTATTCTCCTCTCCTCTCAGATTCTTTCTTCTTCAGCCCCTTTACCTTTTCCACCTATCACCTTCCAACTTCTTACTTCAACCCACCCCCCACCCAACTATCTACCTTCCCTCTCGCCTGGCTTCATTTATCACCCTTTATCTTCTATTCTTTCCCCTTCCCCCACCTTGTTATTCTGGCTTCTTCCCCCTTTCTTTCCAGTCCTGGTGAAAAGTTTCAGCCTGAAATGTCGACTGTTTATTCCTCTCCACAGATGCCAAAGACCCACTGAATTCTTCCAGCATTTTTGTGTGCATTGCTCAAGAAATTGCCCTGAAACTTGCACGGTCCACAAGGGGATTAATCTTCCTAATTTGTATCAGATTTGGACACTGTTACATGTTAATTGTTCAACCATATCAGGGACTGAACATGGTCTTGAAGTTTCGATAAGGTTTATAACATACTGGGAAGTCGGGGAGATCAGCAATGGCGGGTTACCATTTGGTGTTAAAAAATTAACCCAATTCACGTATCTTGGGTTTATCTTTAACATACTGTACGTATAATGAAGAACATTTGATACAGTCATCACTTTGAAGTTGGAGAATTAACTGGTATGCAAGCACTTATCCTAAACTGTATGAAAATGAACCAAGGTGAACCCAAAATTGAATTGAGTATGGATGTATTGTCAGTTTTGTGTGTGAAAATTAGCCAATAAATGTATATTTCAGTTAGAGATACAGCACGGTAATGGGCCCTTCCAGCCCATCGATCCTGCCCTGCCCCGTTACGCCCATGTGACCAATTAATCGACCTCTTTGGAAGGTGAGAGGAAACTGGAGCACTGAGAGGAAACCCATATGGTCGCCGGAAGATCTTACTAACTCCTTCCAGACAGACCCCGGTTGCTATCTCTGTAATAGCATTACACTAACCACTATTCAACCATGCCGCCCTGTTGTCTGTCAACTTAGAAAATCAATGCAATTTTGAGGAGACTAGATCATATCAATCAAAACTTTGCGGGGGGACTTGAATAGGTCAGCAGATGAGAGTCTGTCAAAATGCACTGGTCTAACAAGGGAAAGCATGTTTTTTTTTATTTAGAAGTGTAAATTATATTGAAGAAATCCACAAATGATTTAAATTCCTTACTAGCAAAAATTGAATGAAGCAATAACCTTGCAATAAATGTTGGAACGGTCCAGGGGAAGGTCTCTTTGACAGGCTGAAAAAAATGCCGTCTTTAGTAAACTAAATCCTGTGTCCGAGTGACTGATGATTAATTTGATACACTGAATAAAAATGATGAGATGGAATACAAGTTCAAAAGTTCAAAAGTAATCTTATTATCAAAATATGTACATGTCACCATATACTACCCTGAGGTTAATTTTTTTTGCAGACATTCACAGCAGGACAAAGAAATACAATAAGATCATTAGAAACCACACACTAACAAAGACTGACAGACAACCAATGTGGAAAACAATACAAACTGTGCAAATACAAAAACATAATAACAAATAAATAAGTAATTAAATAATACTGAGAACATGAGTTATAGATTTCTTGAAATTGAGTCTGTAGGTTGTGGAATCAGTACAGTGGGAGATGAGTAAAGTTATCCATACTGGTTCAGGAGCCTCATAATTGAAGAGTAATAACTCTTTCTGAACCTGGTGGTGTGGGAACTGAGGTTCCTGTTCCTCCTTTTCATTGGCAGCAGTGCAAAAAGAGCATGACCTGGATGGTGGGGTCCCTGATGGTGGATGCTTCTTTCTTGTGGCAGTGCTCCTTGTAAATGTGCTCAAGGGTGGGGAGGGGTTTTCCTGTGATGCACTGGGCTGTATCCAAAACACTTTGTAGGCTTTATTGTTTTGGGGCATTGGTGTTTCCATACCAGCTATTGATGCAACCAGTCAGGAGATACTCCACTGTGCATCTAAGTTTTATCCAACATACCAAATCTGGGCAAACTTCTAAGAAAGTAGAGGTGCTGCCATGCTTCGTTTGTGCTGGATCCAGGACTACAAGTTGAAGAGAGACTAGAGACAAAATGAAGTGTCGCTTATTAAACAATCTGATTCATGTTTTTTTTTAGAATATTGAAATACCTAGGTTGAGTGGATGTGAAGAGGATATGGGGTTTCTAGGACCAAAGGGCACAGCTTCAGAATACGAGGGTGCCCCTTTAAAACAGAGATGAGGAGGAATTATTTTAGCTAGATGATGGTGAATCCATGAATTCATTGTGGAAGTGAAGTCATTAAAGCAGAGGTTGATAAGATCATAATTAGTTAGGGTGTTAAATGTTACGGTGAGAAGGCAGGAGAATGCAGTTGAGGAAGATAATAAATAACTCAGCCATGATGGAATAGTGGAGCAGACTTGATGGGCTAATTCTGCTCCTATATCTTACAGTCTTATGGGCTTTTGGCATGTGAAAAATGATACTGCTGCAAAGCAGAGGAGGATATTATTGGTAGAAATGACCACACTATAGTTCTATTGGGGAGGATGTCCCTCTTCAAATAAGAGAAAATCTGCAGATGCTGAAAATCCAAGGAACACACAAAGTGCTAGAGGAACTCAGCAGGCCATGTAGCACCTATGGAAAACAATAAACAGTCAACTCTTTGGGCTGAGACCCTTCACCAGGACTGTGAAGATGTCCACCTTCACAGTTTTTTCTGTGCAACACTAACATGGTTAATCGACATGTAGGATCTGGACACATAAGTGCACTGTCAAATTGCAGCAGAATCGTTTTCAGGAACTGGCATTATTGAGGGTTCTTAGTCGGATTCTGGGGTGGGAATTTGCATTTGTATTCACAGAAAGTGGGGGAAAAGAGATAAATGTGATATAGAAATGCAGAGAATATTATAGTCTTACTCCTTAACGGATGCCTGTTGAAAACTAGCGGTGTTTTTTTTTGTTGAAGCAATACATTAAAACTGTTAGGGTTTCCAACAGAAGACTACAAAAGGATGCCTATACCAAAATTATGGGGGTATAGATTGGTTCCAGGTGGCAGGGCATAGCTTGATCTCTACCAAAGGAGGTATAAGGTGCTCCTTCCCTCTGCTAGTCTACAGATCACCCTCAGGCAAGGTGTAGCATGCTTAGACCCCGACCAGGGTCACGTGAAGCCGTGGGAGCAGGTGGTAGATGGTGGTATAAGCAGCTGGGGCACATCACCAGTCCTGGTTATGCGACCACTGACACCAGGCAGATAATCTCCGAAGAGTATTGATAATGGCTGGGATCACCCCTCTTGTAAAGACCCCTCCCAGAAGAAGGCAATGGCAAATATTTCTGTAGAAAGTTTTCCAAGAACTATCATGATCAGGGACCATGATCTCCCACGTCATACAACACAGCAACAATGACGATAGATTACACAGATTACAGGAAACATCTCCCCATGCCAAATGTTGGTATTGAAAAATAAAGGACATATTTAGGTTGACAGAGAAGCAATTTTGTGGGAATCTGAAGGTGTATACCCAAAAGCACTGCCTGAGAGATTTGCAGAAGCAAATAAGCTGAATGTCCAAAATAGACCAATGTGCGAGCAAAATAGCCTTCAGTAGCAACACAATATAATTACCACAAGTCCCATGTGAAGCTCACAACCCTTTTTTTTTGTAGACTATATATACTGTATATATAGTTGCATGCCATCCTGGACAATGTCTCCCATCCACTATGTAATGTACTGGGTGGGCACAGGAGCACATTCAGCCAGAGACTCATTCCACCGAGATGCAGCACGGAGTGTCATAGGAAGTCATTCCTGCCTGTGGCCATCAAACTTTACAACTCCTCCCTTGGAAGGTCAGACACCCTGAGCCAATAGGCTGGTCCTGGACTTACTTCCTGGCATAATTTACATATTACTATTTAACTATTTATGGTTTTATTACTATTTAATTATTTATGGTGCAACTGTAACGAAAACCAGTTTCCCCCGGGATCAATAAAGTATGACTATGACTATGGCTATATGTACTCGGTGGCCACTTTATTAGGTACACCTGTACACTTCCTCTTGAATGCAAATATAGAGTCATAGAGTGTTAGAAACGTGCAGTGTAGAGACAGATGCTCTGGACTATCTAGTCCATGCTGAACCATTTAATCTGCTGACTCCCACTGATCTGCACCTACACCATAGCCCTCCATACCCCTATCACCCATGTACCTATCCACACCTCTCCAACATGGAAATCAAGCTTGCATGCACTGCTTGTGCTGGAAGCTCATTCCACACTCTCACATCCTCTGAGTGAATACGTTTTCCGTCATGTTCCCCTTAAACTTTTCACCGACCACCTTTAACCCATGACCTCTGGTTGTAGTAGTTCCACTCAAACTCATTGGAAAAAGCCGGCTTGCATTAACCCTTTCTATACCCCTCATAATTTTGTATACTTCTATCAAATCTCTTCTCGAATCTTCTACACTCTAAAGAATAGAGTCCTAAACTATTCAAATTTTCCTTATACCTCAGGTCCTCCAGATCAGGCACATCTTTGTAACTTTTCCCTGTACTCTTTCAACCTTAGTGACATAGAACATACAGTACAGGAACAGGCCCTTTAACACATAATGTTATGTCTGAACTGATTTAATTAGTAACCAAATGGCCACTCTCTGGTAAAAATAAAACTTACCTCTGACATCCCCCTATACTTTCCTGCAATCATCTCAAAATTATGCCCCCTTATGCTTGCTATTTATGCCCTGGGAAAAAGTAGATGATGGTTCATTCAGTCTATGCCTGTCATTATATTGTACACTTCTCCCAAGTCACCTCTGATTCTCCTTTACTCCAAAGAAAAGCCCTAGCTCTCTAATGAGGGTGTCTAGATGGAATTTATCTGCATGGACTTTCTGAACTTGATGTACACAACACTACAGTATCTCCTTCTCCCAGTCTATCCTCTTGGTGACCTCCTCAAAAACAAACTCAATCAAAGTGATGAGACATGATTTTCCACTTTCAAATCCATGCTGACTATTACTAATCAATCCTTGCCTTTCCAAATGTAGATAAATTCTCTCCTTTAGAATCCCTTGGACACAAGAGATTCTGCAAATGCTGGAAATCTTGTGCAACACACATAAAATGCTGAAACACAATAGGTCAGGCAGCATCTATGAAGAAGGATGAACAGTAAATGTTTTGGACCTTATTGTACTTAGAAATCCATAATAAGCACTAGAATATGTTTTGCTTTAAAACATTTTTACCTTTAACTCTGCTTAACTACACCTTAGAAGGTATGTCACATACAATGAAACATACAGGGAAATGCATCGCTTGCGTCAAATCAAATCAATGAGGAATGCTGGGTAGCCTGGAACCATTGCCCTGTTTTTGCTGCCAACATAGCATGCCCACAAATCTTCAGGCCTAATCCCTACATCTTTGGAATGTAGGAGGAAACTGGAGCACCTGGAGGAAACCCAAGTGGTCATGGGAAAAATGTAGAAACTCATTATAGACAGCAGCAGGAATTGAATCCCAATCTTACAGCTGGCTCTGTAATAGTTTTACACTAACTGTGATACTGCCATGTTGCTCAAGACAGCATTTATAGAGGGAAATGAACAGTCAGTGTTTTTGGTTGAGACACTCAGAATCTCTCACTGCACTTTCATTGATTCTATTACGGCTATTGTTCCACTATGGATTTATTGGGTATGCTTGCAAGAAAATAAACCTCAGTTTTGTATATGGTGCCATATATGTACTTTGATAATAAATTTACTTTTAACTTTGAACTTTGAAATTCCATAATAAGGACTGGAACGTGTTTCCCTTCAAAACATTCTTAGCTTTAACTTCAATAAGCACGCACATCTCATGTTTAACTCTTCAAGCACCGTTCACCCCAATGATCCCTCAGAGTTTTTTTCTGCACGCATACCTGATCACACTGCCCACTTTTCCCTTATAAGTTGCTTAGGTTTGTACTTTTCTTGCAATTCAGAGGTCAGGCTTGTGTCACCTCCTCAGCTTCCTTCCCACTCCGTGTCTTTTGATTGTATCATCTTAATCTAGTTAGCTTTGGTAAGAGCATGAAACGATTGATTTAATTATTTCTTGCACCTGCGTCAGTGAAATAGTCCCTCAGCACTCAAAAGAAGTGACATTTCTCTTGGTTCAACTATTACCATACAAGAATGCTTTGTTGGGCAAAGTTTTGGATTTCTCAGAATTCTGAGTGCTTCGAGTCCAGTAGGTCATTTTTAACTCTTCTGGAACAAATTCACACTTGGAAGAATTAGTGTTGCTGTTTTCCTTTTCTGTAAACTAGAGTTCAAATAATAAGGGCAGATGGCATATAGCAGAGAGATTAAAAATCTGTTTGAATGGTACAACAAAAACCTCTCACACAACGTTAGCTAAATCAAAGGGATGATTATTGAGTCCAGGAGGAAGAAGCTGGAGGTCAATGGGCCAGCTCGCATCAGGGGATCAGAAGTGGAGGATGTCAGTAGCTTTAAATTCCTTGGCATCACCATTTCAGAGGATCTGTCCCAGAACCAACTCATAACTGTTCTCACAACGAAGGCACAATGAAGTCACAAAGAAGGCCTCTTATTTCTTAGAAGTTGGCGTAGTTTTGGCATGCTGGCAAAAACTGTAACAAACTTCTGTCGATGCCCCGTGGGAGTATCTTAACGGGCTGCATCACAACCTGGTACGGAAACATTAATGTGCAGGAATGGAAAAGGCTACAGAAGGTGGTGGATACAGCCCAGTCCACCATAGGCAAAGCCCTCCCCACCATTGAATATATTTATGTGGAGCACTGCAGGAAAGCAGCTTCCAAAATCAAGGAAACCCACTATCCAGGTCATTCTCTCTTCTTACTACTACAATTCGGCAGAAGGTACAGAAGCCTTAGGTTCCACACCACCAGGTTCAGGAATAGTTCTTACCCTGCAACCATCAGATGCTCCGAACTGATTTTACGATCTACAGACTCACTTTCAAGGATTTTGACAACTCATGTCCTCGGTATTATATGTATTTATCTCCCTTCCCCTTTCTCACCTTTTCCATTCCCTATTCTGGCTCCCATTTTACCACTTTTCTTCTCCTTACGTCTGGTGCTTCTCCTCCTTCCCTCTATCCCGTAGTCCATTCTCTTCTCAAATCATATTCCTTCTTCAGCTTCTACTTCTTCCACTTAACTCCTCCCTCGCCTGGTTTCATCAGTCATCTGCCAGCTTGTATTCTTCCCCCGCCCCACCATTTTACTTAGGCATCTTTCCCCTTCCTTTCCAGACCTGATGAAGTGTCTCGGCCTGTAATATTGACTGACTATTCATCTCCATAGGTGCTGCTTGATCTGCAGAGATCCTCCTACATTTTGTGTGTGTTGCTTTACATTTACAAGAGTTGGGAATGTGGCCTCCGAATCCACAGGCAAATTCTGTCTCACTGAAGACCCAAGGTGGGGCGGGTGAGGTCTGGGCCTGACGTCCCGCTCACCCAGGGAAAGTGAACGCACAATACATCGCTTCTCCTTTCCTGGTGTAGTGATCGCCGCGTGGTCACTGTCTGGCCTGCTAGGCAGGAGGCTACTGCAAATGGCCTCTCCTACAGTACTACGTCCGTAGCAACACCTTCTCGCCGGTGCTCCCCGTTTCCACCGAGCTTGCTACATCATGGTGTGACCGAGTGTCCGGTGGTATAACTGGATGGGTAGGCCGGGCTCGTTAGCCTTGGTTGGCAGCCAGCCTAAGAGATGGACAACTCTGAATCCAAACCCGGGCAGATGGGGTTCATTAGCCTTGTCAGGCCATCCACCTCGGAGAAGGACACTCCGACGTAACTCCTACGACCCGAGGACCTCGCTGTCGCCGTCCCAGCTTGCTGGGCTATGGCAGATGAACCTGGGGTGAAAAGGGTGGGGCCAGTACCACGCACAGAGCACTCCACCTAAAATACCATTGCACAGGCCAAAGGACACATCCACGTCTACGACCATCCTACAGAATTTCCCTTGCAACTGCTGTGGCCGGGACTGCCTGTCCCGTATTGGCTTTGTCAGCCACCAGTGAGCCTGCAGAAGACATGGCCCTTCCTAAATCTTTGTTTGCAAAGCCAAGCCATGATGATGATGATGATGAAAGACCCATATGTATATCAGAATCACAACCAAAATCAGGTTAATATCACTGGCATATGAGGTGAAATTTGTTGTTTTGCAGCAGCAGTCCACTGCAATACATCATAATAAAAGATCTATAAATTAGAATAAAATGTATACAGTATATAAAAAATTAAATTAAGTAAGTAGTATAAAGAGAGGACAAAAATAGTGTGATAGTGTTCATGGATTCAATGTCCATTCAGAAATCTGATGGTGAAAGGGAAGTAGCCTCTCATTCTCTTTTACCACCCAGTTAACCAGTAAATAATTATTCTATCTCCAAGCTGTTGGGTTTGCTCCAAGCATTCATCGGGTACTAGCAGTATGTTTACAACTTACAAATGAAGCTCGACAACTGAGGTGATCCTGGCTTCTCAGTGTTGTGTTTAACCACAATGCTTGCTTGTCATTCAATTAGCGTACAGGACAACAACAAGACTTGATTTTTACATGCAATTTTTCAATTTAAAACCATCAAAGTAAAAATAGATTTTAAAATGTCTCTTCTATACACTGAGCCTGGGTGCATCATTCACAGTTCCCACGGCTGGTCGAATAAATATTTTATTACAGTCATGAAATTCCTATTCCAGCCATTGTCATGTTTGATTAGGCATTAGGTGAACTTCAGGGATCTGCAATCAAACATATTAAGCAAAGACTTTGGCAGGTAAGGTTCCCAGTCACTTTGTAATGAGGTGACCATGGCAAAGAGTACAACTTAAATAAATTAAAAAATCAATACAATGCTCCTCTCCTGTTCCTCTTCAGACTAGGCCCTATTCCCTGTGAACCTTTGCTGATTATCTCCTGTCAATGGACAATCCACACTGCCTGATACTATCTGCTTCCCTCAATTCATACCCTGAGCTCAAAGGAAACATAGCCTTTGATTATATGATTATTCACTGATTGGTTAATCCTGGACTCTTTCTTTTAACATGCCAGAGAAACGAACCTCTTTAAAATTTTCTTGAATGATATAATTTGTTACAATTCACTTGATATTCGTTCAAACAAGATAATCAGAATCAGAATCAGGTTTATTATCACTGAAATTTGGCAGCAGCAGTACAGTGCAATACATAAAATATACTATAAATTATAATAAGAAAATTAAAATATAAATATAAAATATAAATATGCAGAAATAAAGAGGTAGTGTTCATGGGTTCATTGTCTGTTTAGAAATCTGATGGTGGAGGGGAAGAAGCTGTTCCTAAAATGTTGACTGGGTGCCTTCAGACTCCTGTACCTCCTCTCTGATAGTAGCAATGAGAAGAGGGCATGTCCTGGATGGTGATGTTCCTTAGTGATGGATGCTGCCTTTGTGAGGTATTGCCCTTTGAAGATGTCTTCAACGGCAGAGAGACTAGTGCCCATGATGGAGCTCGTTGAGTTTACAACCCTCTGCAGATCTTTCTGATC